>NW_022589791.1:1011533-1215740 GCF_004348235.1 Phoca vitulina
TCTTTCTTTCTTTCTTTCTTTCTTTCTTTCTTTCTTTCTTTCTTTCTTCTATCTTCTTTCTTTCTTTCTTTCTTTCCTTCTTTCATCTATACAAGATGATGAATATTAACTAAATTTATTGTGGTGATCATTTGACAGTATATGTAAGTTGAGTCCTTATGCTATACACCTTAAACTTCTATATGGCTGTGTGTCAATTATATCTCAATAAAACTAGAAGGAAAAAAGATGAAATGAGGTCATAAGGTTGAGGCTCTGATCTGATAAGATTAGTGTCCTTATAAGGAATACCACCTACCTCCACTACTTACTGGCTCTGTGACTTAGGCAAGTTAACTCTGTGCCTGTCAGGGAAAAATAATAGTGCCTACTTCATAGGTTTATTATGAGGATCAAACGAGTTGATATTTATGAAGCAGAGTGCCCGGCTCACAGTAAATGTACACGTGTGTGACAAATAAATAAGAAACTGATAAGTCACATTCTATTAGGAGAACAGGAGCCACCTAAGTAGTTTGAGTATGAAGTTTATCACTGGGAACGAGAGACTTAAACAACCTCTGGGGATAAGGAAGACAGGGATGATAGATAGAAGGCACGGAACATGGATCAAGACAAGCTCCTCTTCGATCCTCCAGCCACACAGTGGGCGATTCTCAGAGTACTACTGAAAATCACAGGCAAACACCCATGTCAGCTGTCTGCATCTGCAGATGTTCACACTGGCTTTGGGGTAGAAGAGTCCCTGCTTATCTCCTGTCCCCCAGCGCCTCTCCGATGCTTCCCTGTGCGCAGGGGAGATTGGAAAGTGTGGGTTTCAGGCTGTCTGTCCACAGCCCCTGGGAGAGCTCAGGAAGGCAGGACTGGCACCAAGTCAAATTGATTTGGTTTCCCTCGCAACTCATTAGAAGTAGGAGGTTTTCACAATGAGATACCACCTCACACCAGTCAGAATGGCTAAAATTAACAACTCAGGAAACAATAGATGTTGGTAAGGATGCAGAGAAAGGGGAACCTTCCTACATTCTTGGTGGGAATGCAAACTGGTTCAGCCACTCTGGAAAACAGTATGGAGGTTCCTCAAAAAGTTGAAAATAGAGCTACCCTACGACCCAGCAATTGCCCTACTAGGTATATATCCAAAGGATACAAACATAGTGATCTGAAGGGGCACTTGCACCCCAATGTTTATAGCAGCAATGTCCACAATAGCCGAACTATGGAAAGAGCACAGATGTCCATCGACAGATGAATGGATAAAGAGGATGTGGTATCTATCTATAGTGGAATATTACTGAGCCATCAAAAAGGATGAAATCTTGCCATTTGCAACAACGTGGATGGACCTAGAGGGTATTATGCTAAGCAAAATAAGTCAATCAGAAAAAGACAAATATCACATGATTTCACTCATATGTGAAATTTAAGAAACAAAACAAAATAAAACATAGGGGAAGGGAAGGAAAAATAAAATAAGATGAAAACAGAGAGGGAGGCAAACCATAAGAGATTCTTACTATAGGAAACAAACTGAGGATTGTTGGAGGGGTGAGGGGTGGGGAGATGGGGTAACTGGGTGATGGGCATTAAGGAGGGCACTTCATGTAATGAGCACTGGGCGTTGTATGCAACTGATGAATCACTTACCTCTATCTCTGAAACTAATGATACACTATATGTTAATTAATTTCAAATAAAAAAAGAAGTAAGAGGTTTTACTTCTGACTATCTTTGTATGTGCTTTGCCTTGATTTGTTATTCAACATTCAAAGAGCCCTCAGAGATCTTGTGTAAAGCTATATTATCAATTCCTTAATGTAAGGAAGACCATAGTTTATACTTCTTTTGCCTTTCCTTTGTGCCTTTTTTTAAAAAAGATTTTATTTATTTATTTGACAGGGAGATAGAGAGCACAAGTAGGCAGAGTGGCAGGCAGAGGGAGAGGGAGAAGCAGACTCTCCACCGATCAGGGAGCCCAATGCGGGGCTCGATCCCAGGGCCCTGGGATCATGACCTGAGCCAAAGGCAGACACTTAACCGACTGAGTCACCCAGGCGCCCCTCCTTTGTGCCTTAATAGAATTTTGCACTTGTAATGCACTATGTATGCTCAAGAAAATTTTATTTATTGAAGGAAAAAAACATTTATAACCAAAAGGACTACAAGCAATACAATTCAAGCAACAACAAAGCAGCCTGAAATTCTTTCAGATAAAATTTGCATTTTTTTAAATCTGCTTTCACTTTTTTTCACAGTAATAAAAGAATTTATTATGAAAAACGCAGTCATTAAAAAAAAAAACCCATGGCATGTCACAAAGACACAGGAGCCAGCCTGATGGGACACCCATAGGCCAAATCTCACACAATGTGAGCACCAAAATAATTAATAATATTCTAAACCATTGAAAAATAGTAATCTGTGAGTCCATACTGATCATAATAGGTAATAACCAATAATAAGCAGAGAAACAAATAACAGCATAAGGAGGACCCTTGCTCAGGGCTCACTGATCAAAGTGAAGATGTGCTGGAGTTGGACACTCATAGCAAAGCCTGTGTTGGGCAAGAATCATCAATAGATGCTCAATCTAGGCATTTTGATGAGGCACTTGGTCTTAAAGTGTCTCCCCCTAAACTGCTTATTAGTTGCAAAAAGGGAAGAAAAGAGCACTTAGACAATGGAGAAATTGGATACCTCAACTGGGATGATCCAAATCAACATTACCAATGAAGAACAGATGGGTATCAGGTGCATCCAGAGGTGCTACCCTGAGAAAGGTACATCATCTGTGTAGTATTGTGGCCAAGAACGCATACTTGCATCTAATCATGAGGAAACACTAGCCAAACCCAAAGTGAAGAACATTCTTTTTTTCTTTAAAAAAAAAAGGGTGGGGAAGCTATATTTTTCAAAAATGTCAAGGAAAGCTGTAGAAATGTTCTCAACTAAAGGAGACTATAGAGGCACGACAACTCAATGCAACGTGAGCCTACCCTGACTCCTGTACTGGAGGAAAAATTCTACAAAGGATGTTGTTGAGTTAACTGACAACACCGGAATACCAGTCCCAATGGCAGATTAGATTAGACAAAGGCATTATATGGTGCTAAGTTTACTGAAGTTAATAACTGCATGGTTGTTAGGAAATAAACATCGATGTATGTAGAGATAAAAAGCCTTACTATATGTCACTTACCCTCAAAATTGAGGAAAAAAATTAGAAAGACATAGATCAAATGATAAAGCAAAGGTGGTAAAATGCTAACAATGAGGGAATAATATGGATGTTCTTAGTACTAGTCTTATTCTTTCAACTTTTCTGTAAGTTTAAAATCATTTCCAGATAAAAAAGGAAAAAAAATTTAAATCTCTGAAACCATTTTTCACTTTTGCCTAACTTTAATAGGACAAATTTCAATCAAATAGGAGATATAAAGGAAACTATAACCAAATCCCATGTACTTATTTTTTACAAAAAAACTTTAATAACAGATAAGGGTCAAGTAGATTCCTGGACATGGTCTGGAAACTTAGGAATTCTCAAGATATGCCCTTTGACGGACACCTGTGTTGCTAGCAAAAGGGAAAATACGAAGTGATGGCTGGGAAGGGTCTGCTTCTATCAGCCTTGAGGGCAAAGCTCTTGTCCGATCTCTGTTATCTTCAGGGCCCACCACACTGCTCGTGGTAGAGCTGCTGTCCAGCGGACTTTATTGTGTGGCTGAGTGAATGGATAACAAAGGGATAACATGGCCCTCAGAGCCCTATCTATCCCCAGCCAAGCTCTGGGGCAGTGCTGTGGTTTCTAGGTTGCACACCTTTCCCCATGAGTTCATTCCAGTGCCCTGAGAACGAGGAGAACTGGCCCCACCTCTTCCCTTTCGGCTCTTCCAATGGTTCTTCTAATCTATAGGGCCTTGCTGAAGCTATTAAAATTATCCAGACCTGGAATATTCTTGTTTATGTTTCAGTCAACAAAGTTAACTGATGGATTTAATTCACATACAAATTTTTTTCATTATTAGTTCTCCCTCCTTTTAATGAATGATATTTGGCCCTGAATTCAGAAACTGTGCTTGGTTTTAAATTATCCATGCAAAACGAAATAGTTAAAAGATGATTTAGCCCGGGTTCTCTGGGAAGCAGATGCCAAGAAGGAATTGGAAATGTAAGACACTTATTGGGGAAAACATCTGTGAGGGATAGTAGGGAGGGAGTAGAAGGAGACAGGGCGAACTATTAGACGGTGAAGCAGGTCTGAGACCCATAAAGAAGATAGGGAAGGAGAAAAGGAAGAAGGTGGGGAGGGAGGGAAGGAGGAAAGCCACAGCCTGCTTGTGGTTCTCAGAAAGTTTCAGCAAGGTTAGGAGAGAACCCTTGAGCCAAACTCTCTCATCATTGGCACCCCTGTCTCCCAGGAATGGTCTCCTTAGTATCCCTGCCATGTTCAGTCACTGGCCAGGAGCAGACCATGAGAAGTGTGGCCAGCAGCTAGGGCTGGAGGCTGATTATACTTCCTGCAGTAGGATCTGAGAGGCATATCCCATTGGCTGCCACTGACAATTATTTGCATGATTTAGGCTGAGCTGCCCTCTGCTTTTACCTGGTATGATCCAAGGCAAGTTTGGAGTTTCAGCCTTAATCATCCATCTGGACTCTGCTGTCAGTGCCATGTAGCTTTGAACAGGGAGGTATAGTCAGGGCATCCTAAATAAAAGGGATCCATGTAGTGCTGAAAACATTAAGCCATAGCTCTGCAGCAAAATAAGTTCTGCTTTCGTTTCAAAATACAGTACGTGCATTATTTTCCTTTTGCCTCAGAAAGACACTGATTCCAGATGTTGGATGCCTGTTGACTCCCCAAATCTAGTGGCTAAATTATTCCAAAGCCTCACTTAAGTATTTATTTTAAAGATTTATTTATTTATTTGAGAGAGAGAGAGGGCACAGGTGGGAGGGGCAGAGGGCAAGAGAGAGAGAATCCTCAAGCAGACTCCCCGCTGAACACAGAGCCCAACACAGACCTGAGATCATGACCTGACCCAAAATCAAGAGTCAGACTCTTAAAAAAAAAAAACGTCAGCTGCTTAACCGACTGAGCCACCCAGGTGCCCCTAATTATTTTTATAGACTCATTTATGGATCAAGAAAGCTTTAAATTTGCCTTTGTTGCCAAATGTGAAGATCACCTTATGGTGAGCCATCTTTGCATCCATGCCCTAGGCCAGCTAGAATATCTCCCCTCAGAAACGCTGAGGCTTTCAGTAACACTGACATCAACTAGATGAAGAGAGTTGGCTTTTGCCTCTGCAAGGTAACTATTTAGGAAGCCTGGGTTCTTAAGTGGGTTCCTTTGCAGAGACTCCTTCACCAAATCTCTCATTTTGGGAACATGGTAAAAATGTAAGGATAGATCTAGTAGGATCTAGTGCAGACAAGCACAGTCTTGATTTAGAGGTGATGAAATCTGAGTTTGAATCTGCTACACTGCTCTCAGCAAGGCAGGTGGCATATCCAAATGCCAGGCAGTTGGAAAAGTTCCAGAAGGAAAGGGAGGTCTAGGAGTAGTTATTGGATACTTGGTCACAGAACAGTGGCATTCAGAAGGGGAATTCATTCACGGGCCTAGATGAAACTGGAGAAATGGAGGAGAATCCAGTTCACAGGGGTTTGGGGCAGTGAAGCATAAAGAGAAGAGTAGCAACCAAGTTTCTAACTTATTAAAGTAGAAGGCAAGGCCTCAGATACAGAAGTATACATGAGGAATCAATGTCCTGCAAATATTGGGGTGCAAGGATCAGATCCTACCAGCAGTTAGAGCCTGATTCAATGTTGGGTTGAGGATCTATGGCCCTTGCTTTCATTATCCACCATGTATAGAGGATCTGAATTATTCCAGTGTGAGCTGGAATTTTCCGACCTTACACATAGGAACTAAGCAGCCCTAGATGCAAACCCCTAAGGTTCAGAATTTGGGAGACCATAACCTTAAGAAGCTAGAAAGACTTCTATGAACACTTTTATGTGTTCATACTTTAGGATGATAATTTCTGTAATAAACATTTCACAAACAAATTGAATGTCAATTTACTCAAAAGTATAAGAGATTGTTAAAGAAATAACACAGTGGGGACTCAATTATCAAAATAGGATCCCAGAATAACTGCAGATTGGCTGTACTAACATGTCATCAATACCACTGAGAAATCCTCAGTTTTCATTACCTTTTTGACAACGTGACGAGAATGAACAGTCCCTTCAGATTACTGATGTATCGGCTGCCACTGCCATACACGATCAAAGCATGAAGTGAATACTATATCAAGATGGTTGCATATTTAGAACAAAGTATATCTTAGAAAAAGAAACAGTATTAGAGGTTAGGGTTCTGCTATTTTCTTATTGCTTTATAGGGACATAAGCCTTTATCTGGTAAATTTCATAGTTAGAGGCATTTCTAGATTATTCCTTTAAAGGTATTTAATCCTCTATTTAGCAAGATTCATAAGGGAGAGGCACTTCTGGTCTTATAAATGTTTGGTTAGTTTAATGCTTTTTGGTTGTCTTCAGGTTTTTTTGTTTTGTTTCGTTTTTTACAAATTATGGATCGTGGTGTGCATAATGCAGCAATCTTATTATTTTAGAGGAAAAGAATGCTTTATTCTTGACTTACCCTTAAATTAAATATGTAGGGAAAATTACTAAATTACATACTTAAGACTAAGTCTATGGAATTCTGGAAGAAGGAGAAATTACATTGCCTATGTGCTCTACACCTTTTACCCCTTACCCTGCCATGTGAAAAATTAATTATGGAGGTATAATTTGATTAAAACATTATCAAGGGGATTTTGATGGGGAAAGAAGACAGCGAAGGGAAGGAGGCTTTGAGAGATAAATAAATAAAAAGAAATAGGAATGGTTTTGGTATGGAGATTGTAAGGCTGCATTATAGATTGATTTTATTTATATGTGTCTATTACTGCCTAAAGTCCTTTTTCAGTAACAGTTTACCGTGCTATGTCCCATTTCCTAATTTAGCACCTTCACGAGTCCAAGGCTTGGAGTCCATAATAGCTGGGCTCTACAGTGTTAAGGTGGTCATTGTGGTATGGTTTACTCAGAAGCAGCTCTGTGCAGAGCATCTTCTCTTCAAAGTTTGGCTTGTGTCCAAGGCTACATCTCACCCTCACCAACCACCAGTCATGCTGATGATTAAGACAATGAACTGGTTTTTAATGAGATAGGGATAAAGATACCCTGTTTCTAGCTGTGTTATCTTAGACAAATCATTTAATGTTTGTGAGTCAGTTTCCTCATTATTAAAATGAAGGGGTTGCACTAAGTATCTTCCAGTTTTCAATGTTTGTCTATGTAGTTCATAGTTACCCTTTATGCTGATATTTTCGCTTGGAACTAGGTTGATGAGAATAGTTTGTAACTGTAGATACATTTAAAAATTCAATAACTGTGGGGCACCTGGGTGGCTCAGTCACTTAAGCCTCTGCCTTTGGCTCAGGTCATGATCCCAGGGTCCTGGAATTGAGCCCTGGGTCAAGCCCTACATCGAGCGCCCCCCCATTAAATCCCCCCTTCAAGCCCCCCCATCGAACCCCTGGAGGAGCTCAGCAGGGAGTCTGCTTCTCCCTCTCCTTCTGCCCCTCTCCCTGCTCTTGCTTTGCGTGCGCTCTCTCTCTCAAATAAAGAAATAAAATCTTTTTAAAAATTTAGTAACTGCGGGACGCCCGGGTGGCTCAGTCGTTGAGCATCTGCCTTCGGCTCAAGTCATGATCCCAGGGTCCTGGGATCGAGCCCCGCATCGGGCTCCCTGCTCAGAGGGGAGTCTGCTTCTCCCTCTGCCCCTCCCCCTGCTTGTCCTCTCTCTCTCTCTCTTTCTGTCAAATAAATAAATAAAATCTTTTTAAAAAATTCAGTAACTGCTATTGCTATATAGAAAAATGTATTTGTTAGAAGTGGATATTTCCATTTTGGAGTAGGCTGATAAGATTATTTAACCATGGTGGACTCATTTAGACTCAATTCAGAGTCCATATATTTTAATCCTACTCTGCCACTGGTTACTTTTGTTTTTTATATGAGTTATTGATGACATGAATATTCACAATCATCCAGCCTCTTTGGATCATTGTTTCTTGATAGGTAAACTTTTTTATAAAATTTAGGAAAATTGTTACAAAGTGCATGTTAATAATTTAGGGTCTATTTCAGTTAATGTATCTTAACTGTGACAAGAGAAATGTGAACTATTAAGCAAGAATTTGGATATATCTGAAGTGAATTTCTTTTTATTTAGATCACATTTATGGATTAAGAAGACAAGATAAGTTTCCAAACAGGTAAGAAAAGTGAAAGATAGAAAATATGGCTGACAATTAAGAGACATGTGAGATCAATCCAAGAGGTCTAATGCAATTCTAGGAAGAGAAAAGAAAGAAAAAGGAATAGAGTTAGTAACTAAAGATCCAATAGAGAAAATCTCTCCAAGCTGAGATTGATAGGGCCGTCATGTGCCAAGCAGAATAAATTTTAATAAGACTGACATTTAGCCACATCCTCCTGAAATTTTACAAGAGTGACAAAGAACTCTTGGAAGTTTTCTGATATAAAGAAAACAAAACAAACAATAGGTTAGAAGGTATAGAACCCGTACTTTCAAAGTTCTGAAAGACAGTGACTTTTATATTCCAATTTTTACTGTACTCATCATGAAATACATTTCAGTTCTTGGGTTCTTCTTGTAAGCTTGTCATTCATAAAACCACCTGCATTTTCTCATATGCATATTTTCTTAACTGAAAAATTGAAATGCTTTTAAATTTAACTTCCTGGCCAAGAAGATTCTTTAAACATAGAAACATATACATTAAAACAAGGAGCTTGGGGCGCCTGGGTGGCTCAGTTGGTTAAGCGACTGCCTTCGGCTCAGGTCATGATCCTGGAGTCCCTGGATCCAGTCCCGCATCGGGCTCCCTGCTCGGCAGGGAGTCTGCTTCTCCCTCTGACCCTCCCCCTCTCATGTGCTTGCTCTCTCTCATTCTCTCTCTCTCAAATAAATAAATAAAAAATCTTTAAAAAAAAAAAAAAAAAAACAAGGAGCTTGGTGCAATTTAAATTGTGTATTTTTCTTCATTTCCAAAAACTTTGAATGGAATTTGGATATACTTTTAAGAATTCATCCTTTTCCTAGGTATGAGCTGCTCCAAACTGGCAAGAGAAAGAGGACATACAGTCTCGCTTTGTGCTAATTGTGGACTTTAAACAAAGTCCTTAGGCACTACTCAACACATAAAGCTCAGGCAATACCGAAATGCAAGTATTTAATGGCTCAAGTAAATTTTCCCCTTCTGTTATTCAGAGCGAACCTCAATTGGAAAGTAAGGGCAATCCTCAGGAGGAAAGAAGGAAGGAAGAAAAAAAAGAAGGAAGGAAAGCAAGCAAGGAAGCAAGCTCACGCTAAATCTGTCTTGAAAGCATTTGCTGATTTCTGTAGACTGGAGGAGTGCAACAGCTACAGTGTAAGGTCAGAGACCCCGCGTAAAGTGAAAACCCTCAAAGGAGACCCCATGGTGGATGAACTGCAAAATGATCCATCTCTAGAAAAAGGATATATAGTTGACCCTTAAACACTTGTGCGTGTTAGGGATGCCAGCCCCACATGTAGTCAAAAATTTATCAAAGCCTAATTTCTATTAGCCTACTCTTGACCGGAAGCCTTACTGATAACAGAAACATAACATAGATAGTCAGTTAACACATATTTTCCATGCTACATATATGATATACTGTATTCTTATAATAAAGCAAGCCAGAGAAAAGAAAATGTTACTAAGAAAGTCATAAGGAAGAGAAAATACATTTACAGGACTGTCCTGTATTTATTGAAAATAATCTTCCATGTCTAAGTGGACCTGCACAGTTCAAACCCATGTTGTTCAAGGGTCAATTGTTCTTACACTAAAAAAATATGTCTTATTTTCTGAAATTCAAATTTAACTGCTCTCCTATATTTTTATTTGCTAAGCTGGCAACCTTACCCCTCAGCTAAGATAGTACTAGGACTTACCTCTTTTGGCCTTGGCTACGGCTGGAGGCTGGTAGGTAGGAAATTTTCCTGAGTTTCTTGCAATAGGCAGGTCCTCTTACAGCTTGAAGCACAAATTCATGCTACCTACGTGTCCCTGGGTACCTGGAAGAAACAAATGTAAATCCACTCCGCAGAAATCCAACTTAAAACCCAGACTTCAGAGAATTATCAGAGATAAATTTATAACACAACTCACAGTCAGAAAATATAAAACACGTGAGGAAAACAGGCTATCATGAATGAGAGTTAGCAGAAATTAAAAGAATCAGATTTGAAAGACTATAGGTGTTTAACTTTTTAGATGTGGAATGGTAAAATAAGTAAGGTTAATTTGCATAAATCAATAAAAGAGGGTATTAGATGTATGACTAAGAAATGAGAGATTTGATTATTGAGGATATTCAAATTACTTAATTCAGTATATCAATTGTAGCTAGGTGTTATAGTTTAACTCTTGCTTTAAATTGTATTATTCTTTAAAATGTAAAATTAATTAGTATAAAAAGAAAGAAATACTAAATTTATTTTTGTCTTCAAGAAAAAAAAGGAATCCCCATATCATGTTTGCTAAAGACTTGTAACATTTTTCTATTTGAAAGATAGTAATTGGTGGGCACCTGGGTGGCTCAATCGGTTAAGCAACTGCCTTTGGCTCACGTCATGATCTCAGGGTCCTGGGATCGAGCCCCACATTGGGCTCCCTGCTCGGCGGGGAGCCTGCTTCTCTCTCTCCCTCTGCTGCTTCTCTCTACTTGTGCTTTCACTCTGTCAAATAAATAAAAAAATAAAATCTTTTAAAAAAAGAAAGAAAGAAAGATAGTAATTGGTATATACTCTTTGGTACTGGTGTTAGGTTTTGCTATGCAACAAATCATCCCCCAAATGTAGTGCCTTATAGCAGAGTTTCATTATTTGCTCACAGTTATGTGGGTAAGCAATTTGGGTCTGTCTTGCTCCCTGCAGGGTTAGCTGGACTCAGCTCACCCTATGTCATCTGAAGAGGCTGGATTGGCTGGGATGTCTGGGTCCTCTCTTTGTGGGCTCTTTCACCCTCTAGGAGACTAACCTGGACTTTTTCTGAGTGGGAGTGGGCAGAGTCCCTGAGAGAGGAGAAGCCTTTATGCGTAAGTGCTTTTCAAGCCTTTGCTTGCATCCTATTTGCTAATGTCCCATTGGCTAAAGCAAGTCACATGGTCAAGTCCAGATTTAAGGAGGGTGAAATAGACTGTCTGCTGAAGGGAGAAGTGTGGCAAAGGGGTATACACTTATAATAGAAAAAACTGATGGCCATGTTTTGCTGTCAACAATATATTGGAGTGGCTACCAAACTGAGAAAGGAATAGGGGGGAAATGTGCAGGAAATGTGCAAAAGAGTAGGTTCCAGAGTGGAGTGAGGTTCATTCATACATTTACTAAACCTTTACTGAGGACCCAGATAGTCAGGTGAGGGGCTCACACTCTGCCCCTGGGAGGTCGTTGGGATCATGTCCTGTGTGCTCTTTGACTCCAGATCCATTTCACTGTTACCCATTTAGAGTGTGTAAACTAGTTATCTAGTCCAGGCAAATCTTTAGGTACAAATTATGTACAAAGGAAGCAAATAAGCATTATGTGTTGCTTAAAACCATTTAACTCATGGTCCTATAGAGAGCTGTCTTTCAAATTGTTTCCAGTTTCCCTCCTAGTTCACTTATTTCCACTGCCAGTCCAAGACCAGAGTCATTTATTTATTTGGTTAGTTTAGATATATACCCTGACTGCTACTAAGAAGATTTGAAGCAGCTGCTAAATTTCTTTTTCTCAGTTCCCTTGGGTACTAGGGAAGCACATTCCTTTCTATCTGAGCCCTAAGTCTGGCCTCCCAGTACAAGTGAAAAATGCACTCTTGATAGCCAAATAAACCCCTACCTAGTTTAACACTGATTCTTACAAAATATTCTTAACTCTGGTTCCCTTTCTCTGGGAATATAGAGCTGGGCTTATCTCCCCTAAGATGTTCGGGCTTTAAAGCGCTCACGCCCACTCAGAAAGCATGGTTTCTCTGCAAGCTTAATGTATTTCCATTCTTCTTCTAAACTTGAACCAGCCCATCTCAGTAACACAAGGCTCATATCTCGATTTTCTTACAAACCATTGTCCTCTGGTTAAACTTTATCATATGTCCACTACCAGGATATATTTCCAAGTCTATGTTAGTTTTCAAACAGAATTTGCAAAGACTCAGCTTTCCTTTTCAAAAATGTGATTATTCCTAATAAATGCCAAAATTTTTATCAAAAATCTTCCAAATATAGAAACTTAGATTTTTGCTGTTCTGTAACGTAAGGACATACTATATATGTATTTTAAAACATACTCTCTAGTGAAGCCTAAACTGATCTATTTTTACTCTTTCTCAAATCTTAGTCCTGACACAGTCATTCTTTTTTAAAAGTTTCCATGCTTGCTATTTCTACAGAAAAAAATTGACTTACAAAATAGAGCAAACAGTTGAGACACACTGTTAATATGGAAAGGGAGTTAACAGGGTCACCCCTAAAGAAAGGGAAAAGAGGGAGCATGGGTGGCTCAATCGGTTAAGCATCTGCCTCTGTCTCAGGTCATGTTCCCAGAGTCCTGGGATCGAGTCCCCCATCAGGCTCCCTGCTCAGCAGGGACTCTGCTTCTCCCTCTACCCCTCCCCCCTGCTTGTGATCTCTCTCTCTCTCTCTCTCTAATAAATAAATAAAATCTTTTAAAACGTGGGGGGGGACACTCTTCTCAGAAAAGATAGAGTGGGAAGATTTTATCACAATCTGTTCTTTTCTACCTATCACTTCCTACTTTTGACTATATCACAATCTTAGAGTTGGAGACAAAAATCTAGAAGCATACTACCCTTAGCCTTTGTATATTTATCTAATACAGCTATTCATTTTCAAAGCAGACTATAATTTAGGGGCTATATGGACTTTTCAGGATCTCAGTAACCAGTTATTATGTTGCTGCAAGTTGTTGGTCAAGAGCAGTCCCTTTGGCTTAAGCTCATCAAAGAAAAATCTGAAAAGCTAGCAGCTAAACCTAAGATTTTGTTTTAGCTGAATTGGAGGGAGAATCAGTGGAGAGTCACAGAATACTTCTCCACAAATGTACTTTGGCAGATTTCCTGGCAGGTCACAGACAGGCCTTTGGGATGGGTGACCTTGGGATGGCTTTACTGAAGTCCCCCAGAAGTTGGCTCCCTTTTTTTTTGTAAAAAGCTTCGGGTACTGAAGAGAAGAAGAGGGGAGTGCAAGTTCTCAGTCCCATTGTCTTCTCTGTCCACCAGCGCTGCCACTGCCAGTGACCACAGCTTTGTGGAGTTCCCGTTTTGATAATGCAGGGAAGCAGTACTTGGTAGGAACTGTCTGTCTGTCAATTCAACCACAGAAAGTTCTATGGTGTTATCTTCTAAATCCTGATATTTAGCTTCGTTTGTTCAGTTTGCAGGAAAAAAAAACATTGTGAATTTGCTCAGGCCACATTGCCTTTTGCTTATCACTCATAGTGAATCATAAATACCTAAACTCCCCAATGTGATATGAAGATTTCGAAGCCCAGCACTCCTGGATTCAAATTCTATTTCCTCACTTTTAACTAGCTGTGTGTTCTGAGGCATATTATTAAAGATAATGCAAAATGCCTACCATCACAGCTAAGCCAGCCCTTGTGTGTGGACCCTCTACTATCGATGTGTCATCTGGGCAGATGTATCTCAGAGGTATTGCGGGTTTGGTTCCAGACCAGCACAATAAAGGGAATATTGCACTAAAGCAAGTCAAAGGAATTTTTTGGTTGCCCAGTGCATATGTTTACACGCTACAGCAGTCTATTAAGTGTGCACTACCATTATGTCTAGGAAAAAAATGTATATACCTTAATTTAAAAATAGTTTATTGCTGGGGCACCTCGGTGGTTCAGTCGGTTAAGCCTCTGCCTTTGGCTTAGGTCATGATCGCAGGGTCCTGGGATCGAGCCCCAGGTTGGGCTCCCTGCTCAGTGGGGAGTCTGCTTCTCCCTCTCCCTCTGCCCCTTCCCCAACTTGTGCTCTCTCTCTCTCTCAAATAAATAAATAAATAAAATTTTAAAAAATACTTCATTGCTAAAAAATGCTAACCATCTTCTGAGCTTTCAGCGAGTCATCATCTTTCTGCCAGTAGAGGGTCTTGCCTGGAGGTTGAAGGCTGCTGACTGACATGGTGGCTAGCTGAAGGCTCGGGTGACTGTGGCAGTCCTAAAATAAGACAGTGAAGTTTACCACATCAATGTACTCTTCCTTTCACAAATAATTTCTCTGTAGCATGCAATGCTGTTTGATAGCATTTTACCCACAGTAGAACTTCTTTTCAAAATTGGAGTCAATTCTTTCAGACCTTGCTGCTGCTTTATCAACTAAATTTATGTAACATTCTGAATCCTCTGTTGTCATTTCAACAGTCCTCACGACATCTTGACCAGGAGTAGATCCCTTTGCAAGAAAACACTTTCTTTGCTTGTCCATAAGGAACAATTCCTTATCTGTCCAAGTTATGACAAGATGGCAGCAATTCAGTCATCTGCAGGCTCTACTTCTAATTCTAGTTCTGTGTTGTTTCCACCACATCTGCAGGGACTTCCTCTGAAGTCTTGAACCCCTCACAGTCATCCATGAGGGTTGGAATCAGCTTCTTCCAAACTCCTGATACTGTTGACGTTCTGACTTCTCCTCAGGAATCATAAATGTTCTCAATGGCATCTAGACTGGTGAATCCTTTCCAGGAGGGTTTCAATTGACTTTGCTCACATCCATCGGAGGACTCGCCATGTATGTCAGCCATAGTCTTACAAAATGCATTTCATAAATAATAAGACTTTAAAGTCAAAATTATTCCTTGATCCACAGGCTGCAGAATGAATGTTGTGTTAGCAGCCAAGAAACCATTAGTCTTGTCCATCTCCATGAGAGCTCTTGGGTGACCAGGTGCTTTGTCAATGAGCAGTCATATTTTGAAAGGAATCTTTTTTCCCCTGAGCAGTAGATCTCAACAGTGGCCTTAAAATATCCGGTAAACCATGCTGGAGACAGATGTGCTATCTTCCAGGCTTTGTTGTCCCATTTATAGACAGAGTGGATCTAGCATGATTTTTTAGGGGCCTGGAATTTTTGGAATGCTCAGTGAGCATTGGCTTCAATTTAGAGTCACCAGTTACATTAGCCCCTAATTGGCAAGTCACCCTGTCCTTTGAAGCTTTGAAGCCAGGCATTGACTTTCCCTCTCTAGCTATGAAAGTCCTAGGTGGCATCTTCTTCCAGTAGAGGGCTGTTTCATCTTCATTGAAAATTTGTTGTTTAGCACAGCCCCCAACACTAATGATCTTGGCTAGAACTTCTGGATCACTTGTTGCAGCTTCTACATCAGCATCTGCTGCTTCACCTTGCATTTTTGTGTTATGGAGACAGCTTCTTTCCTTAAACCTCATGAACCAACCTCTGCTAGCTTCAGACTTCTCTTCTGCAGCTTCCTCACCTCTCTCAGCCTTCACAGAATTGCAAAGAGTTAGGGCCTTGCTCTGGATTAGGCTTTGGCTTAAGTGAATGTTGTGGCTGGTTTGATACTCTGTCCAGATCACTAAAACGTTCTCCATATCAGCAATAAGGTTGTTTCACTTTTTTATCATTCATGTGTTCTCTGGAGTAGCACCTTTAATTTCTTTCAGACATTTCCCCTTTGCATTCACAACTTGGCTAACTGTTTGGTGTGAGAGGCCTAGCTTTTGGCTTATCTCAGCTTTTAACATGCCTTCCTCACCAAGCTTAATCGTTTCTAGCTTTTGATTTAAAGTGAGAGATGTGCAACTCTTCTTTACACTTGAACACTTAGAGGCCATTGTGGGGTTACTAATTGGGCTAATTTTAATATTGTTGTGTCTCAGGAAATAAGGAGGCCTAAGGAGAGGGAGAGAGATGGGGGAATGGCTGGTCGGTGGAACAGTCAGAACACACAGAACATTTACCAGTTAAGTTAGCCTCTTTTTAAAAAAAGATTGATTGATTGATTGATTGATTGATTGATTTGAGAGAGAGAGAGCACATGTGTGAGTGGGGGGAGGGGCAGAGGGAGAGAATCCCCAAGGAGACTCCCTGCTGAGCACAGAGCCCCACATGGGGCTCTATCCCACGTCCCCAAGATCATGACCTGAGTGGAAACTAAGAGTCCGACGCTTAAACAACTGAGCCACCCAAGAGCCCCAAGTTAGCCTTCTTACATGGGTTCAGTCTGTGGCGCCCAGCCCCCAACAGTTACAACAGTAACATCAAAGATCACTGATCACAGATCACCATAACAGATACAATAATAAGTATGAAATATTGCTAGGATTACCAATATGTGGCACAGAGACACCAAGTGAGCAAATGCTGTTGGAAAAATGGAGCTGAAAGACCTGTTCAATGCAGGGTCGCCACAAACCTCCAATCTGTAAAAAATGCAGTTTCTGCGAAGTGCAATGAAGTGAAGCACAATAAAATGAGGTATTCAGTAGGCAGTGAACTGTAGGCAATATTAAACATAAAAGGAAGGATAGTCACCAATCCCATAGTTTTTCTCTTCTTATCTATTGCCTTAAATCAGTTCTCAGAAAGAGAAAGGAGAGTGAGCTATATTATTATTATTATTATTATTATTATTATTACTATGAGGAACATCATTAAGATTCGAATTACTTCATTAAATGGAGATGCCACAATTAGCCAAAACTAAAGTTACAGCACAACATGGTATATTTCTTTCCATATTTGAGAATTAATTAGCTACAAATAACAACAACAACAAAAATCCCAAATCACAGTGACTTAACAAAATAGCAGGTTATCTTCTCTCTCGCATGAAAAAATCTGGAGGTAATCTCTCTAGGGCTGATAAATCATTCCATGGTGCCAGGAAACCAAGATTCTATGTTTTGTTCTAACACCCTTAGCATATGGCTGTCACTTCATAGCCCAAGCTGGCTGATTCAGGCTCCAGATATCACATTCACATTGTAGCCAGAGGAAGGAAAAAAGTATAACAGTCCTTTTCCTTTAAGGACATTTCCTGAAAGTTCCATGTGTTACTCCTGCTTATATCCTACTGAACAGAATTTGGTCACGTGGCCACAGTGAGCTGCAGAAAGGTGGGGAAATACAGTCTTCTTCTGGACAGAGATGGACCCCATCGAAAACCAGGGATTCTACTAAGAAAGAAAGGGAGAAAAATTATTGGAAGAAAACCTCTTTGCCACAGAGGGCTTTTAGATTTCTAATGTTCCACAGGTAAATGTATTTATTATATAAAAAGGTCAATATCCCTTCAAATAGGAAAGTAACTCTCATATAGTAAACATCAAAAATCTATTTTGGAATTTTGCAAACTAAATTTAACTTTCTAAATGATGACTTAAGATGACCTTTTTTGATATAGCTGATGAATATTCCTTTGTCTAGAAGTATGCATTGTGACGAAGAAAGAATGAAAGCCAGATGGAAAACAACATTTTAAAAGGAAGGAATTTGAGGGGCGCCTGGGTGGCTCAGTAATTTAAGCAGCTGACTCTGGATTAAGGCTCAGGTCATGATCTCAGGGTGCTGGGATCGAGCCCCTCATCTGGCTCCACGCTCAGTGGGGAACTGGATTGAGGATTCTCCCTCTCCCTCTGCCCCCCCCACTCATGCGCACGTGCGCGCGCGCGCTCTCTCTCTCTCTCTCCCCCTCTCTCAAATAAATAAATCTTAAAAAAAAAAAAAAAAAAAGGAAGGAATTTGGTACTGTCATACAGTTGCATTTCACCTGGCCAGGAGATAGCCCTAAATAAGTTTGGAGCCCTGCTGATGGAGTCGTATGTCCCTACTAGGCTGGGCTACAAGGCCACACACCTGCTTGTGTGTGGCAAGGGTGCTCCCTGCTGCAATGTGCAGTGGCCTAAAAACATATAGTCTGCGCCAATGGTGAGCTTAAAAGAATATTCCTACAGAAGTCATATCATCTCAATAGGATAATGAAGCTTGATTAATTAAGAAATACTGGACATTAACACGAGTGAAATTATTATAGCATTTTCTGAAACTCTGCATGTAAAACTGGGTGCCTAGTCATTCTATACCAAGTGGAACTGAACTATAGCCCTCAGGACACCTTTGATCTATCTCTCAGGAATTCAAATTATGAATAAATACCCGAATATGCATGTTAGAAAGGTTTTGCAGAAGTGGACCCTATGATGCTTTGATGGAGCATTAGAGTCTGTTAGGAGAGAGTGTTGACCGGGGTAATGATCGCTAGTGACAGGACCCAGAGAAACCCTACTTTAACAACAAAATAATTGCAGAAAGTGTCAGAAACCTTTAGTGTTCTACACCACACTCCACCTCTAAGTAAATTTTGCTTTGGCAAAGACCCCTTAAATGGGTTTGATCTTTCTAAAATTTAGGAGAATAAAAGAGTCTGAGGAAACCACTTATAGGATTTCCCTTTGCTTTGATTCAAACACAGATAATAGCTAACAGATGATACAGAAGCCTTTGAAGGCAGTGATAAACTCTTTTTTATGGGTGAGGGGGCAGAGAAATTTTGCTAGATTATGTAGTTCCTACACTCTAAAAAATAAAACCATTCATTCTTTTCATTCACAAGAGTAATTTCAGTAGCTTGGTAAAAGTAGATCAAATAATGAACTTTCTCAAAATAAAAATTGGCTTTCCTATTTTAAAAAGTAGCTTACTATTCTCTTAAGGTTTTATACTGTTTTGCAAAAAGAAGTTTGCAAAGGGAAGTTTGCATTGCAAAACAATGTGGATAAACCAGGGATCTGAAGAGTAAGGCCTGAGCAAATGTTACTGCAGCGCTTGAACTCCCTGGCCAAAGGGAGTTGCCTCATAGTTGGATAACTGGTGCTTCTGTTTTGGGGTAACTTCCTGGTACAACTGAGAGCTTCCCTTTTGGATATAGCTGCTCTATTGTAATATGACCAGGATTGCAAAAGAAAAGTAAAGCCTAAAATGGGGACCCAGAAGCAATGTTTCATTAGTCTAAAATTTTCTTCTGTGAGTAAATGAGCACACATACAAGTAGACAATGCCATGTAAATTACATTGACTATTGTGGTTTTATGGAGCAGGGATTGATTCCCATCTTGGGGTCATCTGTGCTGTATGTCTGATTATTCATTTTGTATGAGACATGTGGTGTTATGATTCAGATTGTACTTTAAGTTATATAGATAATAATTCCTCACATAGTGTTTTATTTTAATTGTGGTAACATTTTTAAGTGTTCTGTGCATTAAGTACATTCACATCGTTGTGCAACCATCACTACCATGGACCTCCTGTTTTTCATCATATCATACTATAACTCTGTACCCATTAAACATAGCTCTCTAATAACCCCTCTTCCTTAGCCCCTGCTAACCTCTACTCTACTTTTTGTCTCCGTGAACTTGACTAAAATAGGTACCTCATATAAATGGAATCATACAATATTTGTATGATTTGTGTAAATATGGAAACCTTTGTGACTGGTTTATTTCACTTGGCATAATGTCTTCAAGGATCATCCATATTGTAGCATGTGTCAGAATTTCTTTCCTTTTTAAGGGTAAGTAATATTCCATTGCATGTGTGTACCATATTTTGTTAATCCATTTATCTGTCAATAGATGCTGGGTTGCTTCCATATGGAGGAAACTCCATATCCTCAACAACATTTATTACTTTCTGGGTTTTTTTAATAATAGCCATTTTAGTGGGTGTGAAGTAGTATCTCATCGTGGGTTTGATTTGCATTAATCCTTAATGATTAACGATATTGAGCACCTTTTCATGTGTTTATTAGCCATTTGTTTATTTACCTTGGAAAAATTTCTATTCCAGTTCTTTGTCTATTTTTAATCAGGTTTGTTGTTATTGTTGTTGTTGTAGGGAGTTCTTTCTATATTCTGGAAATCAGTCCCTATCAGATATATGATTTTACATAGAGTTTTAAGGGGGAATTAAGTCCACAACGGTGGCTGAGTAGCAGAAGACTCATGGGATGAACACAAGCTTGTTGTAAGTGAACAAAACATACTGATAAGCAAGTCTCATGGGGGAAAGAATAAGTAGTCTAGAAATCCCCCACAAAGTGAAAGGATCAAATCAGTCTTAGGCAGAGTTCTCCTTCCTTTTTTATCTCCCTTGGTGTGTGGGCGTGGTGTTACCTGAAGGTTCTCCCTCTTTTTCCCAACCCCAACAACTATATCAAAGACCCACCCCAGACAGATCAGTGATTTGCTTTAGGACAGTGTTTCTCAAACTTCCCTCACTTAACAATTTTTGCCATATTCACATAATATGTAACATTTTTTTCTAACACTTTTCTTTAAATCAACTCAATTGTAAAAATTAAATTTATCTTAAAAGAAATCTTTAAAATCAATATTGTAAATGGCAAACCAGAATCAGGTGCCCTTCCAGGCACAGCAGATTATAAACATCAGTTACTCCTTTGTCATCCAGGACATGCCTTGCTGGTGGCCCTAGATAAGCATGCCCTGGCCCTAACAGTGGGTCCCCTTACATCTGCCAGCAGGCTGGGGTGGGACTATTTATTGGACAGAAGGTGCTGTTCAATGGACAGTCTGTCTTGTGCACAGATTTGTGCCCAGGGAGTGGAAATGGGCTGATGGTAGGATAGTACCATCACAAATGGTTGTCTATAGTCATACTATGTGAAACACTACTTGAGCCTAAAGAATAGTTCTTAAGATTTTCTTCTTGGGGGGTGGGGTGAAGCCACAGATTCCCACAAGATATGCTCTGTATATGTGAGGAAAATGTCAGTTGTCTGAAGGTAATTCTTTAATTTGGTAGTCCTCAAACTTAGTGGTCTCAGGACCTCTTTATATCCTTAAAATTAGTGAGCTTTTGTTTATGTGACTTTTAGCTACTGATATTGAACATATTAGAAATAAAAACTGAGAAAATTTGAAAATTTTTACTAATTCATTTTAAATAATAATAAACTACACGTTAACATAAATATTTTTATGAAAAATAACTATATTTTTCAAAACAAAAGACGAGTAGCTTTGTTTACATTTGTGTAAATCTCTTTAATATCTGGCTTAACGGAACTCAGCTGTATTTTCATATCTGCTTCTGTATTCAGTCTTTTGCAACATCACACATCATGTGGCCTCTGTAAACTACACTGCACACTCATGAAAGAGAGTGAAAAAGTCACATAATGTTTTATTATCATAAGAAGTAGTGACTTCATAGATCTTCTGCAGGAAGATCTTCTTAACTACTCTCAGGTCACACTGGAAAGCTCTACTTTAATTCATTTGGAGCTAGCTAGTGGGGTATAGTGGTTTAGAAGGCAGATCCTAGAGGTGCCTGGGTAGCTCAGTCTTTAAGCCTTCGGCTCGGGTCATGATCTCAGGGTCCTGGGATTGAGCCCTGCATCAGGCTCCCTGCTCCGTGGGAAGCCTGCTTCTCCCTCTCCCACTCCCCCTGCTTGTGTTCCCTCTCTCGCTGTCTCGCTCTCTCTCTCTCTCAAATAAATAAATAAAATCTTAAAAAAAAAAAGGCAGATCCTAGAGCTAAACTGCCCCACTTCTGCCTGCCACTTTTATTATCCGTTTGACTTTGGCCAACAAATTTAACTGCTTTGTGCCCTAGGTAGAATAAAGATAATAATAAGGTGATAAACATAAGGGTATATATCTATGAAATTAGTAAAATAAAATAGAACCTTGAGAGGGGGGTGTATGTAGGTGCTCAGTTTAGTCTTGAACTAGAAGTTCATTATTATTTTCATTGTATTTCTTAGTTTATATGTGAAGCTGAAAATTTTTGGTATGTTTATCAGCCATTTGTATTTTTTTTGACTCATTTATTAATATACTTTATCTACCTTTGTGTTGAGTTAGTCTTTTTACTAATTTTATGACCTCTTTATATAGTATACATATTAACTTCTCAATTCTTGTATATATTGCTATTATTGTCTCCATATCCATAATTTGTCTTTTAACTTTATTTGTGGTGCATTTTTCATCATGAAGTCTTAAATTTGTATGTGTCAAACTACCGGTCTTTTTCCCATGGCTTCTGGTTTTCATGTCTTGTTACTCCTAGATTGACACTATTCTACATTTTGTTTCTGTAGTTTATACTTTAATTTTTAATATTTAGAGATATAATATGCTAAAAATTTATTTTGGAGTATTATGTAGAAGAGGGGATCTAATTTTTTTTTCTGCAGAATGGGTAGCCAATTGTTTCAACATCATTTCTTGAATATGCCATTAATTTGTTGCTGATTTAGAATGTCTAATTTGTTATAACCATGTGGATCTACTTTTGGATTTCTCTATTTTGTTCCATATAGTATTTGTCTCTTCCAACATCCATAATATTCATTGTATTTATTTATTTATTTATTTATTTAAAGATTTTATTTATTTATTTGACAGAGAGAGACACAGCAAGAGAGGGAACACAAGCAGGGGGAGTGGGAGAGGGGGAAGCAGGCTTCCCGCCGAGCAGAGAGCCCGATGCGGGGCTCGATCCCCGGACCCTGGGATCATGACCTGAGCTGAAGGCAGACGCTTAACCGACTGAGCCACCCAGGCGCCCCCATAATATTCATTTTAAATTACTTTAGCTTTATAGTAAATTTTAATGTATGATATGAAAAGCTCCCCTTCATTATTCTCCTTTCTCATAATTTTGATTTTTTCATGAATTTATTTCATGAATCTTCGAATGAATTTTTCAAATACAACCCTTACTTCCCCCAAATTGTGATTGTAATTGGAATTACATTACATTTATTTATTAATTGGGAAGCACTGTCCTCCTTTACAATATTAAGTTATCCCAGGTGCCTGGCTGGCTCCGACAGTGGAGCATGGGACTCTGATCTCAGGGTTGTGAGTTCAAGCCCCATGTTGGACTGTAGAGTTTAATTAAAAAACAAACAAACAAACAGATTAACTTATTCCATCCAGGAAATTAAACGGCTTTTAATTTAGTCCAATTATTTTTTACATCTTTCAGCAGATTCTTAAGATGTTCTCAATACAGGTCTTGCTACTTCTTTTAAAACTTGTTCTTAGGTATCAAACAGGCTATTCTGTAAAGATCTGTCTGTGATTATCACCCTCAATCACGACAAAAACTCTAAGGCAGATTGTGAATTATAAGACGATTGTGAATTTTCTTCTGCACCACATTTTTGTTTTGCCTCAGATTGAAAAATAGAAGTTAAGGTATTCAAAATTTATAGGGTGAGCAAAATGCATCAAGAATTAAAGATAATTTTGTACTAAGAAGGGTGAACTGTTTGTCTGCTAAACTGTCTGATCCACCAAATATGTCTCCTCAAGCAAGATAAAGTGTTTGAGTCAAAATTAGATTCTATTCCCCTACCTGGGTCTTGGAAAGAGAAAAGTAAGAAATAAGCTCCTTGATTTTAATGTATAGAATCTCCAACAATCATGTGCAACAGAATCACTTGATGGGCTTATTAAAACAAAATTTGCATTCTAAAAAGTTTTCAGGTGATGCTGATGCTGTTAGTCCAATGACTACACTTGGAGAACCACTGGTCTAGTGTAATAACCCTGGGAGAGAAATTCCAGTAGCCTTGCTGCGATAGATGCAGGAGGAGATGGTAGAGAGAGCATTATAAGTTAGATCTCTGATCACAGTAAGAATTACTATGTTTGGCATTATATTCCTTTAAATCTATGATGTTTTACTCTGAGTTTAGGTCTTATTCATATCCCATATATTTTGTATGAAATGTTCTGGTTTTTCAATTTGCATACAATTTGTAATCTCAACTTTAACTTCTGCTGTCACCCAAAAATTAGTAAGGTGATACATCTTTTTACTCATTTGTTCACTCATTCATCAAATATTTATTGAGTATCATCTGTGAGTCACATGCTTGGGATAGATCAGTGAGAAAAGAGACAGATTTCCACCTTATGGAGCTTGTATTAGTGGGCAAGAGATGAGCAACACATGATAAACAAAATAAGTAAATTATATAGCATGCCAGAAAATGATAAATGCTATAGGTACAACAAAACAACAACAACAGAACAGAAAAGGGAATCATGGATGCAGGTGGAGGGGCTGCAATTTTAACTATGCTAATCAAATTAAGCCCCAGTGAGAAGGCGAAATTTGAGCAAGGACTTAAAGGAGGTGAAGGAGTCAGCCAAGTGGATATGTAGCAGAAGAAAGCAGAGTAAACAGCCTATGCAAAAGCACTCAAGTAGTAGCATGTCTAGAGTATCTGAAGAACATGGAAGCCATGGAAGCAAGCAAGCGTGGAGAACTGGAGATGAGGTCAAAGATATAAAGGGGGCCAATTCATATATGATTTTTGTAGGCCACTGTGAGTGAAATAGGGAGCCATTGAGGAATTCTAGGCAAATGAGTGACACAATATAATTTATATTTCAAAGCGTCACAGGCTATTATGTTCAGCATAGACTATAGGGAGCAAGAGTAGAACCAGAGAGATCAAGTAACAGGCAACTGAGGAGTAATCCAGGTGGGGGGTGATAGTTGCTTGGATCAGAGTGGGGGCAGCGGAAGAACTGAGAAGTGGTCAGATTTTTGTTCCATTTCAATGGTAGAGCCCACAGAATTTCTTGATAAAATGGATGTGTGTTGTAAAAGAAGGAAATCAAGGATGACTCTCAAGTTTTTAGCCTTAGCCGTATGAAGGATGGAGTTAGCAAGAGTGAAATGAGGACAATAACTGAACAGGTTTAGGATTGAAGATCAGGAAACTGGTTTTGGATGTTAAGTTTCAGATATCCACTTGACATCCAAATGGAGATACTGAGTAGACAATTAGATATAGGAAACTGGATATCAGGAGAAAAGTCAAGGTAAGATATAAATTTGGGATTTATCAGCAAATAGATGGTTTTGAAAGCCATGAAACTAGATATGATCACCAAGATATATAAAGGACCAAATCCTGGGACACTCTAATGTGAAGAGATCAGAAAGAAGCATCAGAGCAGTGAAGGAAACACCAGTACTGTAAGGAGAAAACAGATTTTGGTATTCTGGAAATCAAGTGAAAAAAGTATATAAAGAAGGAAGGAGTAATCCACTATGTCAAATATTGCTGTTAGGTCAATTAATATTAGGACTGAAGATTAACCGTTGGCATATGGAAGGTTTTAGTGACTTTAACAGGAGTTAAAGTGATGGTGATGGGGTGAAAGCCTGATTGAAATAGGTTCAGGTAAGAATTGGAAGGGAGGAATAGTATAGAAAAGTATAGACTATTATTGCAAGAAGCTGTTTTGCAAAGGGAAGCAAAGAAATGGGACAGTAACTGGCAAGCAAGGTAAGGTCAAGAGTTTTGTATCTTTTTTTTAAAATGGAAAAAGTAACAGAATGCTTGAATGATGGTGGAAAAAATCTAGTATAGAGGCAAAAACTTGTTGATGTAGGAGAGAGAAGGGAGAATTTTTGAATCGATATCATTGAGTAGCTAAGAGGATAGGATCTAGTATAGGAATCAGCACACTTTTTCTGTAAAGGACCAGGTAACGACTATTTTAGACCTTGCTGACCACACATGGTGTCTGTTGTATATTCTTCTTCCCCACCCCCAGCTTTACCAAAATGTAAAAACCATTCTTGGCTCATGGGCTATGTGAAAACAAATAGCATGATTTGGCCCATATATTGTAGTTTGCCAATCCTTGATCTAGTACACAGGCAGAAAGGCTGATTTTATTTTTATTTTCTTAAAGATTTTACTTTTAAGTAATCTCTACATCCAACATTGGGCTTGAACTCACAACCCCAAGATCAAGAGTCACATGCTCTACCGACTAAGCCAGCCAGGCACCCCAGAAAGGCTGATTTTATATAAGAGTGTGGAGAGCATGCATAGCTTTTGTATTGTAATAGTCTGGAAAACAGAGTATATGAGTTCAGCTGCTGATAGGCAGACAGATGTAGCAGGAGCTCTCTTCTAATTGCTTCAATTTTCTCTAGGAAATAGGAAAAGTTATCAGAAGGTAAGATTGAGAGCAGGAAATGCTGATATCTGAAGAGGAGAATTGTATGAAATAGTTGTCTATGAAAAGGAGAGTGAATAAACTTGGAGCCAATATATTTTGATTGCCTGGCAGCATTTTGAGATCACTTGAGGTTTGTGTTCATCAAATTTAAAATGAAACCTCTTCACACTTGCATTTTTCTTCCAGTCATGGAAGAAAGAAAGAAAGAAGAAAGAAAGAAAGTCTTGCTGGGAGCAAGAGTGAAGTGAGTAAAGACTGATTAGAGTTACAGTTTTGCCAGGTGAGTATGATGAATTAAGAGAGAACATTAAGGAAATGTCCAAGAGAGTGATCAATGATAGACCATGAAATTTAAGCAAAGTGAAGAGGGGAAAAAAAGTGAGGGGCAGTGAAACAGTGATAAGATCAATTTTTGGAATTCCCAATGAGTGTGAAGAATTATTGGGAAGCAGGTATCTAGAGCAGGTATCTAGAGCTGGAAAGATAAGAAAAGATGGTCATAGAGGGGGAGGCATGAAATTAAGATATTGGTGGGTTTGTAGTTACTGGTAATAAGTAGGTCTAAACAGGGAATGACCAAGGGAGTGGTGTAGGCAGTATGAAAAGGAGAAGTAGTCAAGAAGATGAGCGTCAAAGCATTAGAAAAATCATTGATGTGCATATTAAGATCACCAAGAATTGAGGCAGGAATGTTGGAGAGACTGACAAAGTTAAAATAATCAAGAAATAAAGGTAACCTCTGTTGACTTGAAGTTTTTTTGCACTGACATCTTAAGAGTAGGTTTTAAGAATTTTACCTTTTGAAATTCACTAAGGTTTTTAAAAATGTTTTATTTATTTATTCATGAAAGTCAGAGAGAGAGAGAGAGGCAGAGGCAGATGGAGAAGCAGGCTCCCCGCCTAGCAGGGAGCCCGATGCAGGACTCGATCCCAGGACCCTGGGATCATGACCTGAGCCGAAGGCAGACGCTTAACCATCTGAGCCACCCAGGCGCCCCTCACTAAGGTTTTTTATGTGGCCAAACTTGATTGATATTTGGAAATACTCCATAGACATAAGACAATATGAATTCCCTACTTGTAAGATACAAAATTATATTTATAATTTTTTTTCATTAGTTTTTTCTCAGTGAATATGGAGAGATCAGTCAGGAGGACATTGTATAGACAAAAGATGGTGGTTTAGTTGAGGTTCGTGGTAGTAGAGATGAAAGGAACTGGATGGACTAACAGAAATTGATGAAATCAAATCATCAAGCCCTAATGATGAATTGGATATGGCATGTAAAGGAAGGAAGCAACAAGGACATCTTCTGGGGGGTGCCTTGGTGGCTCAGTTGGTTAAGTGGCTGCCTTTGGCTCAGGTCATGGTCCCGGTGTCTGGGACAAAGCCCTGCATGGGGCTTCCCTGCTCAATGAGGAGTGTGCTTCTCCCTCTGCCCCTCCCCACCGCTCATGCATGCTCTTTCTCTCTCTCAAATAAATAAATAAAATCTTTTTTTTAAAAAAAAAGGATGTCAGGGGCGCCTGGGTGGCTCAGTCGTTGGGCGTCTGCCTTTAGCTCAGGTCATGATCCTGGGGTTCTGGGATTGAGCCCCACATCGGGCTCCTTGCTCAGTGGGAGGCCTGCTTCTCCCTCTCCCATTCACCCTGCTGGTGTTCCCTCTTTCACTGTGTCTCTCTCTGTCAAATAAATAAAATCTTTAAAAAATAAAAAAATTTAAAAAATTTTAAAAAAGGATGTTTTCTGGGTTTCTATAAAAAGGTGAATGATGGTCTAGCATTATCATTGAGAGCAAATATTTTGAGAAGTCAGGATACCTTTGTTCAAAGTTAGCCTTACTTACAAGGGGTGTGATATCAACAAGTTATTTTGCTTCTCAATTTTCTCACTTCAAAAAGCAGGTAATAATATATGAGGTTCTTGTGAGGATTAAATGAATTAATGGATATAAGACACTTATTTCCACCTTAACACATAGTAAGCCTTCAATGAGTATGAGCTATGTTTAGTCTTTACTGAAACATTCAAAGATGATCCAGTTTGAAAGGCAAGTAATGAGCTCAACTGTATATATTTCAAAGCATACACTTAAAGCACACATGTGGAGGTAAATAAGCAGCTGGATATTCAGGCCTGGAACTCAGAAAAAAAATATGGGCTAGAGATACAAATTAGTGAGTCATCTGTGTATAGATGGTAGCTATACACAGAAACCATGGGAGTGGATAAGATTGCCTAGGAAAAAAATAGTGAGGAAAAGACTGATTTTGTTGTTTTTTTTTTTAATTGAGATAAAATTTGTATGACATAAAATTCACCATTTTAACCATTTGAGTGCACAATTCAGTGATTTCCAGTACATTCACAATGTTTGCAACCATCACCACTAAATTTGAACATTTTTATCACTCAACTAAGAAACCCCATATCCATTAAGCAGTAACTCCCCAGTGCTGCCTCCCACTAGCCCCTGGCAAATACTAATACTGCTTTTTATATCTATGGATTTGCCTATTCTTGACTTTTCAATTGAATGGAATCGTACTATATGTGGCTTTTTGTGCCTGGCTTCTTTCACTTAGTATGTTTTTCAAGGTTAATCCATGTAGCAGTACTTCATTCTGATGTATGGCTGAATAATTCCATTGTATGGATATCACAATGTGTTTATCCATTCATTTGTTGATGGGCATTGGGGTTGTTTCTACTTTTTGGTTATTATTTAGCTATACACATTCATGTACAAGTTTTGTTTGTTCTCTTGAGTGTATGTTTAGGAGTAGTATTGCTGGGTCTTATGGTAATTCAATGTTTAAACTTTTGAAGAACTAAGAAACTGTTTTCCACAGTGGCTGCACCATTCTACATTCCCACTAGCAATTTATGAAGGTTCCAGTTTCTCCACATTGTTGCTAATATTTGTTTTCAAATTACAGCCACCCCAGTGGGTGTGAAGTGGTATCGTACTTACTTTGCATTTCTTTAGTGGCTTACAATGTTGAGCATCTTTTCATATACTTCTTGGCCATTAGAATATCTTCCTTAGAGAATTATCTATTCAAGTCCTTGCCCATTTTTACATTGGGTTGTCTTTTTATTGGACTTACTAGAGTTATTATATATTCTAGATTAGAGACCCTTAACAGATATATGACTTGCAAATATTTTCTCATATTCAATGGGCTCTTTTTCTTGATAATGTCTTTTGATGCACAGAAGTTTTAAATTTTGATAAAGTCCAATTTATCTATTTTTAATTTTGTCACTTGTGTTCTTGATGTCATATCTAGAAATCCATTGTTAAACCCAAAGTAATGAAGATTTACCCCAATATTTTCTGAAATTTGTATAGTTTTGCTATAACACATAGGTCTTTGATTCATTTTGAGTTACTGTTTTTACATGGTATGAGGTAAGGTTCAAAATTCATTCCTTTGTATATTGATATCCAGTTTTTTCAGCAGTATTTATTGAAAATACTATTCTTCCCTCAGTGATTTGTCTTGATATCTTTATCAAAAATCAATTGACCTTACATGTATGGGTTCAGTTCTGGGCTTTCAATTCTATTACATTGATTTATATATCTATATTTTTTGTGTGTGCGTGAGAGTTTGAGAAGTTTTTTTTTTTTTCTTTTTTTCTTTTTTTTTTTTTTAGGAGAGAGGGGGTTGGGGGAAGGGCAGAGGGTGAGAGAAAGAGAGAGAATCCCAAGAAGGCTCCATGCCCAGCATGGAGCCCCACATGGGGCTTGATCCCACAACCCTGAGATCATGACCTGAGCCGAAATCAAGAATCAAATGTTCAACCAACTAAGCCCCCCAGGCACCCCAGACTGGTATTGTTTTTTAAATGTTTGATAGAAGCCACCAATGAAGCCATATGATTCTCAGTTTTTCTTTTTTGGAAGTTTTTTGATTACTGATTCAGTCTCTTGTACTGTTATGTCTATTCTATTTTGAGTCAGTTTTGGTAGTTTGTTTCTAGGAATTTGTTTCATTCAGATCGTCTAATTTTTTGGCATATAATTGTTAACAATTCTTTTTATTTCTATAAAGTTGGTAGTAGTAGTAGCAATGTTCCCACTCTTTCTGATTGTAGTAATTTGAATTTTCTTTTTTTCTTGTTCATTCTGTTTAAAGGTTTGTTAATTTTATTGATCTTTTCAAGGAACCAACTTTTGGTCTCATTGAGTTTTCTGTTTTCTATTGTCTATTTCACTTATCTCTGCTCTTACCTTTGCTAAGTCCTTCCTTCTGCTTGCCTTGGGTTTCATTTGCTTTTCTTTTTCTAATTCCTTAAGGTAGAAGGTTAGGTTATTGTTTCTAGATCTTCTTATTAAATGTAGGCATTTACAGCTATAAATTTTCCCCTGAGCTCTGCTTTTGCTGCAGTCCATGTTTCAGTGTGCTGTATTTTCTTTTTCATTCATCTTAAAGTATATTAGAATTTCTCTTGTGATTTCTTCTTTGACACATTCATGATTTAAAGGTGTCTATTTGTAGTTTCATACCATTGTGGTCAGAGAAAATACTTGATATGATTTCAATCTTTTGAAATTTATTGAGATTTGTTTTATAGACCAACCTATATTCTATACTGGAGACTGTTCCACATGCACTTGAACTATGTTGGAATATCTTTTTCCATCCTTTCACTTTCAACTCATATGGTTCTTTGGTTCTAAAGTGAGTCTCTTGTAGATGGGATATAATTAGAACATTAAAAAAAAATCCATTCTGCCAATCTCTCTGCATGTTAATTGGAATTTAATGCATTTACATTTAATGTGATTAGTGATAAGGAAAAACTTACTTTGCCACTTGCTTTTTCATATGTTGTGTATCTTTTAGTTGCTCAATTCCTCCACTACTGACTTCCTTTGTGTTAGATATTTTCTAGTCTATCTTTTGTATTTCTTGTCATTCGTTTTACTACATTAGTTATTTTCTTGATAGTTGCCCTAGGGATTATAATTAGCAACCTAAAATAATATTTTTTAAGTAAAAACCAACTTAGTTTCAAGGGCATAAAACATCTTTGCTCTTACGATTCATTCTCTCTTTTGTTATCACAAATTACATCTTTATACATTATATGCCCAAGGACAAAGATTTATAATTACTGTTTTCGTAGTTGTATTTTAAATCATACAGAAAAAAAAGAAGTTACTAACCAACAATACATTAACTCTGACTTTTATATTACCCACATAGTTACCTTTAACAGTGCTTCTTCATGTGGACTCAGGTTACTATCTAGTGTCCTTTCCTTTCAGGTTAAAGAACTCCCTTTGGTATTTCTTGTAGGGCAGGTCTACTAATGACATATTCTCTCAGTGTTTGCTTATCTGAGAATGTCTTAAGTTCTTCATTTTTGAAGGATAGTTTTGCTGGATATAGAATTCTTAGTTAACAGGGACGCCTAGGTGGCTCAGTCAGTTAAGCGTTTGCCTTTAGCTCAGGTCATGATCCCAGGGTCCTGGGATTGAGTCCCACATCAGGCTCCTTCCTCAGTGGGGAGCCTGCTTCTCCCTCTGCCTGCTGCTCCCCCCTGTTCATGCTCTCTCCCCCTCTCTCTCTCTGACAAATAAATCTTAAAAAAAAAATTCTTAGCTAACAGTATTTTTCTTTCAGCACTTTGAATATGTCATTCTATTGTCTACAGTTTCTGGTGAGAAATCAGCTGTTAATCTTATTGATGATCCCTTGTTTATGAGGACTCACTTCTCACTTGCTGCTTTCAGGATTCTCTTTGTCATTGACTTTCGACAGTTTGATTACAATGTGTCTTGGTGTGGGTCTCTTTGAGTTTATCCGACTTGGACTTCATTGAGCTTCTTGCACATCTAGATTCATGTCTTTCATCAAATCTGGGCAGTTTTTTGCCATTATTTCTTCAAATATTCTCTCTGTCCCTTTCTTTCCTCTCCTTTTGGAATGCCTATTATGCATATATTCATATGCCTGATGCTGTCCTACAGGTCTCTTAGGCTCTATTCATTTTTCTTCAATCTTTTTCCTTTCTGCTCCTCCAACTGGGAAGTATTAGTTGACCTATGTTGAAGTCTGCTGATTCCTTCTTCTGACAGCTCACATCTACTGTTGAATCCCTCTAGTGAATTTTTAGTTTCATTTATTATACTCTTCAACTCCAGAATTTCTATTTGCTTCCTTTTTATAATTTCAACCTCTTTATCAATATTCTCTACTTGGTGAGACATACTGTCCTGATTTGTTTTAGTTCTTTGTCCATGGTTTCCTTTAGCTATTCCAGCATATTTAAAAGAGTTGTTGGAATATTTTTGTCTAGTAAACCCAATGTCTATGCTTCCTTGGGGACAGGTTCTACTAACTTTTTTTTTTCCTGTATATGGGCCACACTTTTTTTTTTTTTTCTGCCTTGTTATTTTTTGTTGAAAACTGGACATTTTGATTATTATAATGTGGCAAGTCTGGAAATCAGATTCTCCTCCCTCTCTAGAGTTCATTGTCACTGCTTATTGTGGTTGTTGTTGTTTAATGATTTTTCTAAACTAACTCTGTGAAGTCTGTATCCCTTCTTATGTGTGACCACTGAAATGTCTGTTCTGTTGGCTTAGTGGTCAGCTAGTGATTCAACAGAGATTTCCTTAAATTCCTATAACCAAAAATGATGAAAACCACTTCCAGGTTTTGTCAGAGGGCTCTTTCCAGGTGTGTTCGGGCATGCCTTTATCATTCAAATGGGCAATTTATAAGTCTACCTTATCTTTCACTTTCTATCTGAGCAAAGCCTGAATGTTAGTCAGAGGTGAGACTTTAGGAACTTTGCAGTTTTTTTCTGTGCATTTGCCTCACCCAAGATATATAGGTAGCCATTTTTTAAGATTTTATTTTTAAGAAATCTCTACACACAACATGGGGCTTGAACTTACAACCCCAAGATCAAGAGTCACATGCTCTACCAACTGAGACAGCCAGGTGCCCCCAGGTAACCTTTCAGATTCCCAGGAATATGTAGGAGGTTTTCAAAGATTTTATTCTCCAAAGTATCTCACTCTTCAGCCTTTTTTCCCTGTGTCTATTGTTTGCCCCAATTGTTACTCCTTTCCCCAACTGGTATCAGCTAATAAACTTGCCTTTAATATCTCCTGGGTAGTCACTTCTGCCTCAGGAGAGTTCTAAGTTAGGCAAAATAAGGGCAAGCCCTTGCACCAGTCCTCCAGGGAGCCCCCAGACAGGTCAAAATAAACTACTACCATTCTTCAAGAACAAGGTTCATTCTGCTACCTCTGGCACCAGGAACCTACACCAGGAATGTAGGCTGTTGTCCAAAACTGCCACTGAACTGGGGATGAAGAAATGAGGCTAGGGTAAGTTTCAATAGCACAAAGCTCTCCTACTGGGATTCAATCAACTTGTTCTTGATTAAATGTTTGCCTGGTTATTGTAACCTTTTACTAATTTCCAGAGTTCACATAAACTTGATTCTGATAATTTTTGCCAAATTATTTGCTGTTTATGTAGAGAGACAGGTCCTTGGAGTTCTATAATGGCCATTTTACTGATGTCACCACCCAGAGACTGATTCTTGGAGAACCTCAACATTTGGTAGTGGAGTAGAGGTGGATGAGTCTGCAAAAAGGAATGAGAGGAGCTGCTAGGGGTAGAAAGAAAACAAGGAATGTGATGTGTTATAGAAGCCAAGAAAGAAATGTAATGCAAAGGGAGTAGCTATCAATGCCAAATATTCTAAGATTCTAAGAAAAAGATGGTAAAATGTTCGGTGAACACAGGTACATAGAAGTCATTTGTGACCTCAAGACTATTTTTCAAGAATCTTTCTTTCCTTTCTTTCCCTCTTTCTTTCTTTCTTTTTCTCTCTTTCTTTTTTTCTTCTTTCTTTTTTTAAGTAATCTCTACATCCAGTCCAACATGGGGCTCAAACTTACGACTTCGAGATCAAGAGTCGCATGCTCTACCAACTGAGCAAGCCAGGTGCCCAAGACTATTTGTCAACAGGTTGACATTGGCATTTTGAGCAGGATAATTCTTAAATGTGAGAGACTATCCTACAGATTGCAGTATGTTAGGTATCCTTGACCTCTGACAACTAAACACCAGAAGCACCCTTCACCCTTAAGTCATAACCAAAAATATACAAATCAAAACCAAAAAGTACTGCCACACATCTCAAAATGTCCCCTGGAGAATTAGCACTCTCTTGAAGAACCACTACTTTAGGAATCTCCATTTTGGTGATATTAAAGGGGCAGATGTCAGATGATAGTAACCTGGAATATGAATAAAGGGGTGAAAATGAAACCAGTGAGATGCCAGAGACGAGGCTTACTGGAAATTTGGCTGAAGTGAGGAATGTGACAGGGCAGCAAATGGGGTCAAGGAAGTGTTTTTTTGACATAGGATTCAGATGCGTTTAAAAGCAATGGATATGATCCATATAAAAGGGAGAGTTTAAGTATACAAAGAAAGGGATACTTGTTAGTCTAAAGTAACTCAAGAGGTGGAAGGAAAGTATATGTTAAGGAAGTGGCCTTAAAGAGGAAGTTTAACTCCTGTTTTTGTAACAGTGACCTTAGGACAATGCAGTAGCATCCTAGGTAGTTTCCCTGCTTCCTTCCTTACCATATAGACTATTCTTAACACAGTAGTGAGCATCACTTTTCTGCTTTTAACTCTCCAATGGCTCCTCATCTCACTCAGAATAAAAGCCAAACTTCTTACAATGGCCTATTAGATCCTTCATGATCTGCCCCTTCATCCCCTCCTTTAACCTATTTGATCTCATTTCCTAAAACTTTTCCCCTCAGTGACATTTCACCCCACAGCTTTCCTTATTATTCTTACACACCAGGCACATTCCTGCCTCTAGATATTTGCTCTTGCTGTTCCCTTTGTCAGGAATACTCCTCTCCAAACACCCATACAGCTTGCTCTCTCACCACCTTCAAGTGTTTGCTCAAATGTCATCTGCTCAATGACTACTCTATTTAAAATATTACTCCTTAATCCTGCTCCTTCCTATAACCTTTCATTCTTCTCCATAGTACTTACTACTTTCTAGATCATCATATCCCTTATTTTATTCCTGTCTTTCCCCACTAAAATATAAGCTCAAAGGCCAGGGGGAGGTAAAGATTTTTCTTTGTATGGTTCATTGATGTATCCCCAGCACATAGTGGGTACTCAATACATTGTTGAGTAAATAGGGAGAAGGATGACTGTAGGTAGATTTGCAAATTTGGAAGCAGGAAGAAATTTCCCTTTGGTGGATTCAGTTTGGGAGGAAAGTGGTGATGTTATCTGCTGAGAGAAAAGGGGAGGTAGTAAAGTGAGGGGGATAGATTTGAGGAGAGTGGAAGTTTGAAAACCTTGTTAAAGTGGTGAGAGAGTTGAAGAGAGAAATAAAAGATTGCCTAGATGTACTGGGGGTTCATTTGATTTTGGTGATCATGAGATTTTTAGTAGAATCAATCTATTGTATTGTCCAATAGTCTTCAGCAGTGTGCAATTGCTCAGAGGCATTGAGAAAGTGAATGATTGGGTTAATTCAGGTTGCAGTTTTGCCAGACAGAGGCAAAGGGTTTAGGGTATAGTTCTCAATCTTGGCTGTACTTTACTATTTATCAGTTGGTAGGACTTTAAAAAGTAGCGAGTTTGGGGGGGGGAAAAAAAAGTGGCCAGTTTGTAAATCGAGAGCTTACCTCTACTGCCTCTACATGAGTAAATAAGGAACTCTGGATCTGTCGACTATTTACATTATTATCTCTGCTTAAAAAGATACATCATATACTGATATGGTGCTGTCCTGGAGATTTTTGCTCCTCATTTCTAAATAGCAATTTTTGTGGCAGCTTTCCTATTTTTCCACATACTTGAATGAAACCCTCACATCACAACTCTGATAACTCAAATGATCTCCTTTTAGTTATATATTAAAATATAAACTCCATAGAAGCAGAAACCAAGTGAATTTGCTTAATACTGTGTTCCCAAGACATGATACCCAGGTCAATAATGTTTTTTGAATGAATGAATGATAGCCACCAGCAGTGGGGCATGTATGTGCCAGGTGCTGCGCATTTATGTAAAGTGATTTCATTTACTTCTGACAAACAGCCCTATACCCTATCAAGCCAATTTTAGAGATTAGGAAGTATAATCTCTGAAATTTTGGTAATTTGCCCAACATCACACTGCTAGTCAGTCAATAATGTAGCCAGAGCTCTACATTATGTCATTCTGATTCCAAAAGCCATGTTTTTAACCACGTTTATCCTGTTTGAGAGGAAGTCAAGGACAGAGAAAAAAGAGAAATGCAAAGAGTAGGTAGAGATCCTGGGTGGCTCAGCTGGTTAAGCATCTGCCTTCAGCTCCAGTCAGGATCCCAGGGTCTTGGGATCAAGTCCCACATCAGAGCTCCTTGCTCAGCAGGGAGCCTGCTTCTCCCTCTGTCTGCTGCTCCCCCAGCTTGTGTGCGCTCTCTCTCTGATAAATTAAATAAATAAAGAGTAGGTAAAAATTTCAGAGAATACATTTATTATTTTGTGATCCTTTAGAAATTCTAGCAAAACCTCTTTTAACCCCTTTTACAATCAGAAACATGAGAACTTCACTTTTTGATTCTCCATGAATAGGATCACATTAAAATCATGGTCACCTACAGTCTATGGGCTGATAGTTCTCCCCCTCTATTGGTTGATATGTGTTAATCTGTTGGTTGAAATATGGGTCTTTTGTGCACTTACAAACTTGTAACCTCTCAATAGAGAGGAATGCAAATAGTCTAAGATTTGCTATACAGGCAGTTATGTAAATTTTCAAATGCTATCTAATACAGTATTTTATCCATATTAGGTATAAGCCAGCTTTTCCCTATTTATAACAGCAGGACTGGAAAGATCCAGTCTTTTCCTCTTAAGAATGAACAATATTTTGCTATTTTCTTTGTAATTTTGTAGGCAAGTATTCTTTCACTCAACAAATGTTTATCTGATGTCACAGAGATATCATTCTACTGGGAGAGAAGCAATAAACAAAATATATATTATATGGCAAATAGTAAAATAAAAATAGAGCAGGGTGATAGTAGTGGGGTACCATTTATATAGAGTTCTCAGAGGGAAGATCTTTCTGATGAGATTTAAGTAGAGACCTAAAGAAGTGATCACAGTGTGAACCAAGTAGGACCAAAGGGGAAGAACATTCTAGGCAGGATAGTAGGGCAAAGGTCCTCAGACATGCTTGGTATATTGGAGAAAAAGGGAAGAGAGTGATGGGGGGAAAATAAGCAAGTAAAAAAGTCACTGGATATGAAACCAGAGGTAATATGGAGGGGGTAGTTCACTTATAGACCATGGTAAGAACTTTGGCTTTTATTCTGAGATGGGAAGCCATCGCTGGGCTTTAAGATAGAAATAATACTGACTTGTAAAGAGATCATTCTGACTGCTGTGTGAGCTAATAAGCCCTGTGAAAGTAGGTATAGAAGTAGGAGATGAGTTAGGAGGCCTTTGCTATGGCCTAGGGATAAGATGGTGACTTGGACCAGGGTGAATGTGATGGAGGTAGTGAACAAAGATCAGACTCTGAGTATATTTTGAAGACAATACTGGTGGCATTTGCTGATGGGAGTGGATCAGGTATGAAAGAATCAAGAAGGACTCCGAAGACTCTAGTCTCAACTAGAAGAATGGAGTTGCCATTTCATGAAATAGGGAAGACCTAATCAGAATTTATTTAGGGGTGGGGGGAATTAAGAGTTTGGTTGTGGATATATTAGGTTTGTGATACCTGAACATTTGAGCAGTACTGTAGAGTAGGCAGTTGATTGCGAGCCTAGTGTTTAGGGGAAAGATATAGGCTAGAGATTCAAATGTGGGTTTCATTTAGCCAGACACATGGATAGGATTGCCTAGTGAGGGAGAGCAAAGATCAGAGGAGTCCAAGTTGTGAGATTTGAATCTTGGGGTACTCCAGCATTTTGAGGCTAGAAAATTAGGAGGAACCAGCAAGAAGACTAAGCAACAATCATTTAGGAAGGAAGAGAAGAAAGAATGGAATCCTGGCAGGCCAGATAAAGATCTTCAGGAAGAGAGTAATTCATCAGCTGTGTCAAATGCTGCTGACAGGTGAAATGAGATGAAGATAAAGAAATAAAAATTGGATTTGAGAACACCGAGGTTACTGATATTTAGCTGTTTCACAGTGGAGTGTGGAGATCAAGTCTCATTCGTGGATTTAAGAGACAGCAGCAGAAGTGGACAAGTTTGTGCAGAAGAGCAAATCAAAGTGGTGGGGGCATATTTGGAGGGAGATACAGGTCAAGTTTTTTTTGTTTTTTAAATGGTGGTAGCTATTAAGACATGTTTTTAAGTTGACAGAAGTGATCAAGTTGAGAGGAAAAAAAATTGTAAGGAAAGCATACAATTCCAAGAGTAAAATGGAACTCAAGGAAAAGGTGGCAACTTTGATCTTAGGAATTTTGACAGTTTATCCATTGTTACAGGAGTGTAGCAGTGTATTCAGATGTAGGAAGATTGGTAGGTGCAGTGGTGAGTAGGAGGGAGCTGTTATTGATTTCTAATTTTTTTCTATTTCCCTAGAGAAGAAGCAAGATAATGCCTTATTCAGAATGAGGAGTGGGGGATGTCTTCTTAGTTTAAAAGATTTGTTAAACAGCTTTTTAAGAGAGCGGGGTAAATGGATTAGGGAAATTAGCCTGGGGGGAAGGGTGATGAATACAAGCTCAATCCAGAGTTAGCATTGCTGTTTTTCTCCAGCCAAATTCAACTGCAAGCACACAGTGAATTAACCAGGATTGTGGTTTAGACAGGTAAAATGGAGGAAAAGAGAAGGAAAGGATTGAAGGTATTTGTAAAGGATTTATAACAATGTGATAATGGAATCTAAAATAGGCGATGAGGGGCGCCTGGGTGGCTCAGTCGTTAAGCGTCTGCCTTCAGCTCAGGTCATGATCCCAGGGTCCTGGGATCGAGCCCCGCATCACGCTCCCCGCTCCGGGGCGGGAAGCCTGCTTCTCCCTCTCCCTCAGCCCCCGCTTGTGTTCCCTCTCTCGCTGTGTCTCTGTCAAATAAGTAAATAAAATCTTAAAAAAAAAAAAAAGCGATGAGTTTTTAAAAATTGGGTATAACGTTTAGATGGGTCCTTTAGTAAGTAGTTGATTCTTATTTGAGGTAGTTCTTTTAAAGCTTTTATTTATTTGACAGAAAGAGACACAGCAAGAGAGGGAACACAAGCAGGGGGAGTGGGAGTGGGAGAAGCAGGCTTCCCACGGAGCAGGACCCTGGGATCATGACCTGAGCTGAAGGCAGATGCTTAACGACTGAGCCACCCAGGCGCCCCTAAGGTAATTCTATTAAGTCACTGTGAACACTGACCCACTCCTAGGGAAAACAGGGTTAGGTTCTTGAAAGACTTAGGTCACATTTTCATCAATGTGTTTCTATTTAGACAGCTTATTGTTGATTCCTTAACACTGAACTCATCATAGCCAAGGGCAGTAATAAGCCTGAAAGCTTATCTAGGACCTGTGTTTTCTCCACCAGGCACATCGCCATCTTGTGCTTAGGATTACTTGACAGCACTTCAGCCCTATGCTTGGAGGGGCATTTAAAAAAAGCAAAACCACCGATAAGCATGAAAAGCGCAAAAACCCTGAAAGTATATATATTGTGAAAAGCATATTTATTTACAGTATGAGAGCAGAATTAACCAGTGCTGTCTTGTTAAATTCAGCTGGGAATGTTAAACTTTTCGCCACTCTGTGCAGGTCCATGACTGCTATGCATACTGATCTGGCGATCACAAATTTTAATGAGTGGGCAAATTTGCAAATATAGAATCTATGAATTGAGTAAGCAAATTTGCAAATATAGGATCTATGAATAATGAAGACTACATTGCCTTGTACAGTTTCCTCCAGTTTGCTGCTTTTGATCAAATGGTATTTATCAAAATTTCAGCACACCATTACCATCAAAAAACTAGTAATAAATTTTGCTGCCGGTTTTCAAAAAGTTTCTACATAAGATATACTACTTTGTGTACTCTGCAAATCTACCTTCGGTCTTCAGTGCGTCTGCCTTCAGCTCAGGTCATGATCCTAGGGTCCTGGGATTGAGCCCCGCATAGGGCTTCCTGCTCAGGGGAAGCCTGCTTCTCCCTCTTCCACTCCCTCTGCTTGTGTTCCCTCTCTCACTGTCTCTCCCTCTCTCTCTGTCAAATAAATAAATAAAATCTTAAAAAAAAAAAAAGTTCAACTCTTGGTTTCAGCTCTGGTAGTGATCTCAGGGTCATGGTATCCAGCCCTCAGTGCGGCTCCAAGCTCAGCAGGAGTATGCTTAAGATTCTTTCCCCTTCCCTCTTCCTCCCCTTGCCCCATGCTCTCTCTAAATAAAACCTTTAAAAAAAGAAATTGCACATAAGACTCTAGGTTTTTTTAAAATTTTTTCCCCATTTCAGTCATTGGCAGTCTTTTTAATTACTGATAGTTTATGGGGCATTAAGTAGGCTTTCACTGGTTCTGGCAAACAGCAATAATCCCGACACCTGGCAGGCATATGTGACATGTAATCATTTCTTTCAATCAGTTTTGATTTCAGGGCCTCTTCCCCACATCATTCCTTCTCTTCATTAGGCCCAGCAGTAACGTTAACTTGTTAGATACCAAGTCAGTCAGTTACTTTTTGATACTGGTTTTTGGTGGGGTCTTATTTCTTCTGGTTTCCTTTTACCCTTTTCTTCTGTGCAAATATATATTTACTTTATGTTTATTACAATCTTTTCGTTAAAATAATTCTGCCTTATAAGGAGTTTAGGGCAAGGGAAAAAACCCCACCTGAATATCAACCACTACCCTCAAGTAAAACTTAATTTTGGGGGGTATACTTGACTTTCCCCCCTCCCAATATGCCAATGCTGGTATTGCGCCTGCAGCGGTCTATAAAATCCAATTCGTCGCAGGTTCATTTAGCACACCCTATGCCTTTATTCACATGCAGAACCTCCGAATGAATTAATGAATGTTCTTACGCCAAAGAACTTCAGCGAGGAAGAGAAACTAGAAGAGAAAAATAGGAAATTAAAAAAAGGATAGGGTGGGGAGGACACAGCGGGGGGGGGGGGGGGCGGAAAACAGGAAATAAGTAAGAGGCGGTTCAACACTTTCCCCCAGTAACGCATTCCCGCTCCCTGTCAGCCTCGGTTTCCATTCACCGCCCAGAGCGGCGCTCCCTCCTCCAACTGGACACGTCCACCTTACAGCCGCACCCGCGCACGGCCTTCCCGCATTCGGTACGACACCCCTTAACTCCTAAGTCTTTCCTCGCTCGGCAAGCTCGCTTCCCTGCATGCTTCTGGGGGTGAGACTTACTTCTAACGTGCCGACGGGCAAGCTCCAGGCAGCCCCGGCCCACCGAAGGCCGGGCGCGCGCTCGGCGCCGGGTCTGAGACAGGTGCCCAGGCCCAAGTTCCGGCTCCCGGGAGCGGGCCGCAGGGAGCAGCGGCACGCTCCCCACCTCCCCGAAGGCAGCTGCCGTCGCTGCAGACCGAGGAAGCTCCTTGGTAACCACCCGCCAGCCACCTAACGGGAGGGGGGGGTTTCCGACCACCCCGCCGGGGCCCGAAGGGGCGGGGGCCGGCGGCCGGAGAGCTCACCCAAGGGCACCCTCCCACCCCCGCGCCTCTGGGCGCACGCGCAGCAGCCGCAGCCTCCTTTATTTAGTCCGCGATGGCTCCTCTTGCATCCCACCGTCCTCCTCCCGAAGGCGGCTCCCGCCCCGCGCACCCCGGAACCCCTGGGACCAGCCTCGAGCAGGTCCCCGAGCGGGACTATCCCTAAACTGGAACGGCAGCGGCCGGACCTGCGCGTGAAGAAAAGAAGCGGCAACCGGAAAGACCTGACGGGTCGCGAGGAGGCGAGCCAGGCCTCAGAGGAAGAGGAAGGCCGGGGCGAGCCGAGGTTTGCCGAAGGCGGCGTTCCGGAGCCGCGCGGGGCGGGGAGGAAGGCCGAGGGTGGGAGAGGAGGGGCGCGGCGGAAACTGCCGAGGTTTTCCGAAGGCCGCGGCGTCCGAGTTGCCCGGATGTAGTTGGTGGAGCGGCAGCGGCGGCACCAGCGGCGGCGGCGGCGGCAGGAGGCGGAGGAGAAGGACCAGGCAGTGGCGGCTACGGGGGGAGGAGGGGAGGAGGCGGCGGAGCAGGACGAAGAGAAGGCGGAGGAGGCAGTAGCTCTCCGCGGGGCTGAGCCGGACGCGTCTTCTTGCCCCCCTCCCCCCGGTTCGCCGCTGCCGCCGTGTAGTTGGCGCGGCTGCCCGGGCTGAGAGTGAGCGTGGTGTCGGCGGAGGGAGATGGCCCGGGAACGCCGGCGCCAGTAACGGGGAGGTGCTGAGAGTCGCCGAGGGCGCGCCGGGCTCTGGTGCCGGTCCTGCCGCCCGCCCGCCGCCTGCGCGCCCGCCCGCCCGCCTCTCGCGGCCGCTCTCCCCCTCCCCCGACACACACTCACAGGCCCGGCATTGATGGTAATGTATGCGAGGAAACAGCAGAGACTCAGTGATGGGTAAATTGTCTTTTCGTTTCGGGCCGGGCCGCAGCGCGGGCGGGGGGCGGTGGCGGCGGCGGCGGCGGCGCGAGGAGGGGGGGGGCTGTTCCTCCTTATCTGGTGCTGGCCGAGCCGCCATTTTTGTTGTTAACCCTGATCCGGATCGGGCTGGGAGGAGGAGCCGCCGCGCGAGCAGGCGAGGACGGAGTGAGTGTGGAGGCAGTGGAGGGCCGGGTTCTCGGCGTTTCGCCCTGGTTACCGCCTTTCAGCCGGGGGTGTGTGTGTGTGTGTGTGTGTGTGTGTGTGTGTGTGTATGTATGTGTATGTGTGTGTGGGCTCATTGCCGGTACGTTTGGTAGGTCTCCCGCGGGGAGAGGCGCTGGAGGGGGGGGGGGACCCGTTTTCTTCCTCCCCCGCCGAGGTGTCTCATATCGCCGTCTCTCTTCCTGTTTTTCAGCTGTCACGACCGGAGGGGGGACTCGCAGCCTTACCAGGTACCAGCCGAGGCCGGGGTGGAGGGGTGGGTGGAGGGGTGGGTGGGGGGACGGAGGGGGGAAGGGAGGAACTGCTACTCGAGCGCAGGCTTCAGAAGTCGCTACAGGCCCTTCGGTGCAACAAATCTGAAACTAGCACCGCCGGTCCCCTTAACATTTTGTGTTTGGTTCTATTAGCGCTCTCCAGCAACGTTTGGTGACTTATTTTGACAGGTGACTGGAGGAAGTTCAGGGTTTTGTTTTTGTTTTTGTTTTTTTAGGGAAAAAAAAAAATCATTCCTAGCCAGGAAGAACCTAACTCGATTATTTCGGTGTGAAGGAATCGATGGGATGAGACGATAGGTGACTTCTGAGCCATATTTACTGTATTTGGGAACTAAAAGATAACGTAAGGATACTTGAATTAGGTGGAAAGCTTGGGAAGAAACAACTAATTGATTTGCAACTTCTATGTGTGTCCTAAACTATCCCTTCCCCATTTTCATTGTTTTTGGTGCAAATAGTTGAGTTACTAGTGAAAGATAGTGCTTTTTCTCATTGTAAGAATTGAGATCTTTGGATAATTCGTTCTATGGCCAGAAGTCTTTTTATGGATAATTCTAATATAGATGGTTCTAGGTAGGTAGGTTCCTTTTTGTTAGTGCGGTTTCTGCATGTAAAGTTTTTTAAAACTGTGATAGAAGTGGGCCCTGTTTTGAGGGGGAAATCTCATAAGTGGTCGGTAACTATCAGATGACACCAGAAATAAATACTTCCCACTTTCTATACTTAATCACTTAAAGGAGTTTCTAGGCTTATAGTTCTGTTACTGGCTAGCATGAGTTATTAAAGCTCAAGTTAAAAACCCTAGGTCCCTTGGTGTGTATAATACTGTTCTTTATCTTTGGATAGTCAAAAGATTAAACGCTGTTGAATCTGCCCTTCTGAAACATACTAATTACACATAGTAAAAGACTGGTTTATTATGGTTGTCTTAAATGTGTGTTAAAATAAAACTAAACCATTGTGAGGGAGTTTTAGAAATATCCACCAATGTTTTTATATCTTGAAATTATTTTCCATACCTGCAAGAGTAGGTAAGTTAGGTATAAAATGGTTTTTTTTGGATCAAAAAATTCGAGAAATTGATGATTTTTTTGTAGGTTTGTAGAGACATGCTTATGTATACTTGTGTCTATGCATATCAGTTGTTAGAACACAAGATTATTACATTAGTACTCAAGATGAAACTAGTACACTAGTTTCTACTTTGGATTAAATTTTGTAATTCCCAGAAACATTTATTAAGGAATTAATGTACCAAGGTGTTTGATTTTTTGTAGTTACGAGATATTTAATGAAAAAAAAATTTTTTTTTAAACATGATTTGTACAAGAGTCTTAGGTATTTAGGTGTTGTCTGAATAACATAAAGGCAGAATTGAAAATAGAAATTTTAATTTTATTGATAAGTTCATAAGTTAATATGCCAAATTTTATGATAAAATCATTTAGGAAGTTAAGTTTAAAGTTTCAATTCTTTCTCTCTTTTTTGGGGGGTGATGTTTTACAGGCACTTAAGTATTCATCGAAGAGTCACCCCAGTAGCGGTGATCACAGACATGAAAAAATGCGAGACGCCGCAGATCCTTCACCACCAAATAAAATGTTGCGGAGATCTGATAGTCCTGAAAACAAATACAGTGACAGCACAGGTCACAGTAAGGCCAAAAATGTGCATATTCACAGAGTTAGAGAGAGGGATGGTGGTGAGTAGCTTTTTTGATGAAACTTCCACATATACTTAACAATAGCTCTCTGTAAAACAATAGGTGGCAGTGATATTTCCAGCGTGGGGACATTACCATATGGTTATGTCATCAAAATATTTTATTTCTATTAATTTACTTAATTCCTAAATAAGTCACTGTAGAAGTAAGCTATTGAGCTGAGCATCTTAAAATGGATACCAGTGGCTTATAATAAGAGAATGCGTTTATGAATATGACCTGCCAAATGCTTTATTACTGAGAGAAATGCAGGACGTTTTTCTAAGAAAAGAACTTTCACCTTTTCAAGTAAAGTCTTCAGTTTATTCGATTCAGTTTAAGATTTCTTGTTGCTGCTTAAATTTATTTTTATAAGGAGTTCAAATGTGTTTCCTACTGATAAGTTATGAATTTAAAAGCTTAGTACAGTTTTTGAGATCGTTTACAAGTTAAAAAAAAACCACCTGTCATTATAAAATTCTTTTGGGTTTTTGTTAGCATTTAAAATGTTATTTTCCAGATTCTCCAGGATTTTATTAATGTAATTTTTATACCGTTTTCATACAAATATTCAACTTTTTAAAAGTTAGCCTCATTTCTTTTGTGTGGTGCTGATACCCTTCAGTTATAACCCTACCTCAAGCTCTTTGTGGTAGGAGGCTAAGAAAAAGTAAATCAGTAATTATTTTCAGATTTAATTTGCCCAGAATTTACCAAAAAATCAGATTTCATGTTTAAAGCATGTATTGAGGCACAAACCCATTTTCACTAGAGTAATTAAAACATCTGGTTTTTCCCACTGTAAGATCTTCTGTTGTTTAATAGATAACATGTTTGAGATACATATATACAACAGTGATTGTACTTTCAGAAGCTTCTAAGGAAACTCAAATGAGTGCCATGTGGCTTTCTGTCCATGAACTTCTCAATACTTTGCTTACTTTTAAAAAATATCCTTCATCTTCTGGTCCTCTTTTTCCGCCTCTTAGGATGGAGATCAGCTTTATTCAGTGTGATCAGATAATCAAACATGGGTGTTCTCTGTCCATAGTTATTGGGTTGAGGAAATTAATGGTTAGATTGCATTGAAATGGAAGAATTTAGACACTGGATGGAAGGAGAATACAGTTCTGTTGAATATAGCTATAGCATTGTGTTACTGATGCAGATAAACTTTATTTTATTTGTATGTAACCAGTAGGAGGTGGGTTTGGTTATTAAAGTGTTAGAAGTCCTTTGATGGCAAAACTACTTAAACTATTAATATTTTTAATTTTGTGGGTAAATTTTCCAGTGTTAGATATGGTTTGAGATGATACTATTTTCAGTTATTCTTCTATAGTGGATTTCATTTTAAATGTTAGCTCTTGGAAGGCAGGTATTGTTTTGTGTTGTACTGTGCTTTATTTTTAAAATTTTGGTGATTGTGACAAAATAGGATGTGGTACTTCATCTCCTTACAGATGAGTATCTTAGATTTTCTTCTAGTGATTGTGATCTGGTTAATGTATCCTCTATCTCCAAATCCAGGAATAAGTCAGTTTAGGCACTCTGGGAAAGTTCTGTAAATGCTTTTGAACATTCACAGTTAACCATACCTGATAATTCCTTTATAGGTGAGTTAATCCCAGGACCATTCTGTTGCTTACTTATTCAACAAACATGGGGCAACAGTTGTGTAGTATTCCTGGAAGTAAAGATAAAATGTGATCCTTGCCTTAAAAACTAGTTTGAAAGGCTTTGACTTTTGGCAGCTAGTGGTGGTTGTAGCTGCTAACTTTATCTGTACTCCTTTTTTCTTCATTTTGATTTTAATTTTGCTTCCTATGTGAATTCCAGATACTTCTAGGGTTTTAGTTTTCTTTTTATTTGCATCTGGTTGCTGATGCTTCTTTTGTAAGAAACTTGTAATTTTTCTCATCTAGTCATTTGCTAAGTTAAGCCCCACTTTCTGATTTGCTTTTTAGCTGTTTATCTGTCTTCTTCTGGAGCCTTTTAATTAATAAAATAGTTCCATTTCTATCTACCATTTCTAATATGCCTGGCTGCCATATTCCTTTATACTATGTATGAATAATAAGTATCATAAAATATGAGATCTCCATTCTGAAGTTTGGAGTGTCTCTTTGATGTTAATTCTCTTAAAGATGTGAAGTGGTCATTCTTTTCTCATTAATACTTAGATATTTAGTCCTTATACACTGACTCCTGGTATTTTCTTTTATTGCTGATACATGTTTGAAACTGAGTTTTTTTAAAGTGCGTAAGTTTGATTTTTTTTTTTTTACAGGCATTTGTATTCTTTTGGATTTTTATTTTTAAATAAATGTAAGTTATATATATAAGTATTCATATATATAAAGTCAAAACCATTTCCCAATGTTAACTGCAGTGATCTGTGCACCTGTGTAAGTAACTTAATTTAAGAACAGGTTAGGGGGCGCCTGGGTGGCTAAGTTGGTTTAAGCATCTGACTCTCGATTTCAGCTCAGGTCATGATCTCAGGGTTGTGAGAGTCAGCTCCACATCTGGCTACACACTGGGTGTGGAGCCTGCTTAAGATTCTCTCCCTTCCCCACTCCCCTTAACAAACAAACCACTTTTAAGAACAGGTTAGTATATTGTTTATTGATCTAATATCAGTATGTTATTCTCATTTTCATTTTAGGTTTTTAAAAAAAACCTAGACTTTAGTAAATATCTACTAACTTAAGAGCCTATGTACTATGATTTGTAATTTGCATTTTAGAAAGCAGGTTAAACAAATGTGGAACTTATAAAATCAAGGTTGGGCTTTACTGGCATCTGTCTACATCACAATGTATTTTTTACAGTGATTACTAGATTTCTTTTATGGCACCTTGGATTTCCTTGGAAAGTGGCAGTTCAGAAGTAACGTATAAAAGGACTTTAAGTAATTTACTAGGGAAAGTAAAAGCAAGGAGAGGGATTGTCAGTTGTAGAAATCTTTAGTTTAAAAAAAGACTTACTATAGCATAATATGTACAGTTAAGAGAGTTAGATTTTGTCCTTTTCAGATTTATTAAAGGGAATGTAGATTATTGTAAATTAGAGGCCGTTGAGAGTATAATTAAAGATTCTTTAACTTGGTGAATCAGGTTATTTTTATATATTCTGTGATTTATTTGCAAAACAGTCTTTTGTTTAAAAATAACCAAAAGCAAGAATCTTAAGGTACAATCATTAGATTTGTTTTTATAACTTAAACATGTTTTTAAAAGTGCGGCTGACATCCAAACGGCAGAAGTACGAACCTACAGTACATGTTGAATTTGTATTTTCGTGGAATTTTAAGAACACTTTCTCTTTAGTTATTAAAGTATGTTTTTCTTGAGACTTGTTTTAAATGATTATTTTACCAAGTAACTTCAAGAATGATAGTGCAGATGAGTTTAGGATGAAAGGTATCTTAGCAAGGATTCTGGAAAGATGTTCCACAAAACTTCAACCTCTTGGGGGTTGTCCTATTTTTCGCATTCCTCTCAGAATTATTTGTAAGAAACTTATTAGAAGATATATTTGGAATACTTGTTAGAAACCTCTTTTTTGGGGATAGCTTAACTCAGTTGACTAATTGAAAAATATTCTTCATTGGTTTCCTGAGCATTTAGGTACCTTTGAGCACAAAGTAAAGTTGCCTTTAGTGGTTTTGGTAACCATTGTTTCTAAAGATTTGAAAAAATTTTAGCTGCATAGTGAAAGTTTTTATTTTGTTTTGTCATGTAGCCATGTTTGGAGATACTTGGAAATGTATATTCATCTAATTTTCAAACAAAGGATACTATATAACATTTGAAGAAATTGTTCTGTAGGGACTATTTGGGGATAATTGGTGCTTTTATAGTTTTTAAAATATAATTTAGTAATGTTTGAATCTTTTCACATTGGGTAATAGATTGATACTTGGGTAACACGCACGGCCTTATGGTTATTCAGGTAACGATGTTTTGAATAAAATGAAATGTGCTTTGCATTTGTAATGCTAGAAACTATTATAAAAGTGAACAGTCTCCTTTGATCCTCCTATTGCTCTTGGAAGGTAGAACAGATAGCATCCGTTTCACAGTTTTACAAATGAGAGAAAATTTACTTGTATAAAATTGAACAAATAGTGGCAGAGCTGACTCTAGAAATTGGTCCTCTCTGTTCTGGTAAATTGTTTACACTGTCAGAGAGGAAACATTTAGGCATATTGATAGCTTATTTGGTGGGTGTTTACTATAGCACAAATTTAAATTTAAAGTCCTATCCTCTTGTATCTTAAAGCTTTCACCCAGCATCCTCGGTGGTTACACCTAATTTAGTCCTTATCAAAGCCACGGCATTGACAATGGCACAATATATGTGTGTAGTTCTAGACCAAGATAGCACGTCAGTGTTTGACTTTTTAAAAGAGTTTTAACGTGAAAGTTTGCCAAAATTTTCGTTTGGAAGCAGCCATTTTTCTCACGGCCTTATATTCAGATACTTGTTTTCAAAGCAACTTAGAAATTTCATACAGAATCTGAAGTTTACTAATAACTTGGATTTCATTCCAGTGAAATAGATAAATAGTACCTATTTTTATTGATCCATGCTTTATAATAAGATAGTAAAGTAGGCAGATAGGTTTGCATTGGATCTCCATAGGTCAGTTAAAAACCACAGGAAATAGGTATTCCATTTCAAGAGAAACAGAATAAGCTTGGCAGGTTAGCAGTCCTAATATTTCAGTTCTTTAGTGTTTTTTTTTTTTTTTAATTTTAGGAAATATATATACCCTAGACACGTGTGCATGTATTTGAACACATCCATGTCATTTGTCTTAATCATCACTTTTTAACATTTTTGTTTTTAAAGGGATGGTTATATATTGTTAATGATATAATGATATTTCTATTTCACAATCAAAAATATTTTGGAATGGTTCACTTTGATCTTTTTAAGGCAGTCTTAATTGAACTGTTTTTTAGTTGTGCAAGATGTAAAGTTTTTGGTATAACAGGATTTTTGGTCCATAATTCACAGAAAACTAGATTGTCTCTGTTAAGTGTCTGCTTATTGTCTTCTGTTGTGCAGAATGGTTGTGGTCTATGTAGTTTATCATTTTGTTACGATGCTGGAAAGAGTGAAGGTAGCAATGAGCTGGGGCATCTTTACCGGGATTCTGTAAGTGGGACCACATCTGTAACTACTCTGCTTCTGGGACTCAGTATACTAAGTATCGGAGATACTATTTGTTAATCATTTCAAAAGCAGTTATTTAGGTCTTGCAAATGTCTCCTAAGGGTCTCTCTTCTACTTATTTATCTGATACTTTATAATTTTGAAAGCCCTTTTACACTGTTTCTCATCTGATCCCACAACAACCCTTTGAAATAGACTGATGAAGATTATTCCTGTTTAAGTGGGAATACTTGGGAATATAATTTGAAGGTAGAGCTAGGGTATTATATATAGTTAAGAGACTGGCTTTCCAGTTTTAACAATTAATAGTAGCTTAAATACTTCACTTGGATTGTAGTTATAACCACTTCCCAGTTCTTAAAATACAACCATTATACTCCTGGCTACCACCTTCTCTTACCAGGACTCTGCAAAAGCCTCTGAATGGTGTTCTTTTTGCATCACACAATTATTTCCCACACAAGTGGTCCAGTTAAAATGCCATTCAGCTCACATCAATCTCTTTCTGAAAACCCTCTAGTGACTCCCTGTTACTTACAAGGCCTATAAAAGACCCTGTGTAATCTGGTGTCTGGGTGTTTCTTCAGCTTCCTCACCTACCACTCTTGCCCTTGTTTGTGCTGCCCTGTCCATTCTGGCCTTACAGGAAGAAGTTTGTTCTTGTCTCAAGAGTACTGCATTTTATGCTCCTCCTTTCTAGGATGTTCATCTTTTTGTGTGTCCTCCTGGTGCACTCTCCACTTCAGTAATGTGCTTAAATGTCACCATCTCCCAAAGGCCTTCCCTACCCTTCCTGATCACTCTGAAACTGCCATCCCCGTCATTGTCTATCCTTTTCACTGAGTGTTCTTCCTTGTACTTCACATAACTTGATGTTATTTACTTAGAGTCATTCTGCTGCAACATGACTTGTGTGTCCCTGAAAGTCATCATGCTATGCAAAATCCCACCACCGGATTTATGGGAAAAGTGAAGTTAGGGGCACATTAAAGAGATAGGAACCCAACAAAAATCATAGCATGACATATTAAATGGTTAAGGAGTACATTAATAGTACAATAAATATGGTACTTTACCTTCATAAAGACCTGAAATTAGCTTGTGGGAGGTGGGCATCTTTTGAAAGGGTTGCAGCTTGTGAGTTACTGTGAAGTGATGGAAGGAGGGTTATCTGAAATAACCCTCTGAAAGTTGTAACACTTAATTGTGGATGGATAGGATTCATAACTCATAGGTTGAATTGAGGTAGCTTGAAGATGTTTGGGGTGTGTGCTTTGTGAATTCCTGTGTAGCTTGGTTCATCTGGGTACAGCTAGTGTTTTTCACAGGTGAAACTGCTCATAAGTGGGAAATTTGTGTTATGCTCAAATAATTTCTTGATTTGCCAAAAGTGCTGGAATCAAACGTGCATTTTCAAATACAAGTGTTAATAGCAGAACTAACTATATTAGAGCTTTTCTTTGCTTGTCTTCTGTGGAATATATTCCACCAGAACAGGGAGTGAATTTGTTTTGTTAACTTGTATTCCTCTTGCGTAGAACAGTGTCTGACACCTTGTAGCATTTCAGTAAATGGGTGGCTAGAATAATATTGGAATTGTTATTATGATGTAAGATAAATGAAATTGCAGTTTTCTGGAACAGTGCTTCTGAAACTTGAATGTGTATAGTAATCACCTGGGGATCTTGGCTAAAATGCATATTCTGGTTAATGTGAGCCACAAACGCAAATTACATGTGTGGTTTTCTAGTAGTTCTGTTGAAGTACAAGTAAAGTGAAATTAATTTTAGTATATTTTCTAACTTAGTCTGTCCAGAATATTATCATTTCAACATGTACTTGATATTTTTAAAGCTATTAATAAGATTCTTTACATTCCTGTTTTTGTGCGAAGTCTTTGAAATCCAGTATTTTACACTTACTTTATAACACCTTTCAGTTTGGACTAGTCACATTTCATGTGCTTACTTGCCACATGAAGTGGCTATTGGACAGCAGAGTTCTGGAGAGTATGATCACTCTCTTGGTCTATCTAGCTTCACACATACTTTTCTGTTTCTCTAAAGAAATTTTTCTTATGCCTGATTTCTGAAATACCATGTAAATGCAAGGTATGGTTAGAGTTAATGAATTCTTGAACTATATAGTGCTCTTGTACTAAAATTTTTCTGTTAGGACACATTTATCAGAAAAATTAGAGAAAGGAGGAAAATAAAATTGCCTTAAATCCTGTCATTTGGAGTTAATCAGTTTTTCATAGGACACATTCTTGTCCTAAAATATTAGAAGGATTTTATAAGTAGCTTTTCCAGAATTTTTATTAAAATGGTTTCATATTGGGTGCCTGGGTGGCTCAGTTTGTTAAGCGACTGCCTTCGGCTCAGGTCATGATCCTGGAGTCCCTGGATCGAGTCCCGCATCGGGCTCCCTGCTCGGCAGGGAGTCTGCTTTGCCCTCTGACCCTATCCCCTCTCATGTGTTCTCTCTCATTCTCTCTCTCTCAAATAAATAAATAAAATCTTTAAAAAAAAAATAAAAATAAAAATAAAATGGTTTCATATTCTGTTATGCCCTTTATTTTGGCTTGTATTTAATATTTGTGTAGTGGGTTCAGTGGACACTTGTTATTGACAATCAAGTCTCAAGACTGACTAGGAATACTTTTTAGTTGGTTCTTAGAGAATATTAATATTTCTTTTTATCCTTATGTATTGAAGTCTTCTTTCAGTTAGTGTTTAGTGTCTGATACTTGTAGCTAGGTGATGTTAGGCACAGTACAAAATCTGAGTTTTTGTGCCCACTCCCTTAGGATTGTTGTGGAAATTATGTATCTAAAATGCTTTTAAAGCACATGGCTAAGTGCATGGACTGTGACACCCTAAATGATTAGGTTCGCTCTTATTCCTATGACTAAGTTAGTGTCAGATCAGCAGCTGTAGGTCTCAGACTATTCTCTTCTTTAGAGTTAGGAAGGAAAACAGTGGGTATTTCAGTTGCCAAACTGAAGAGCCTGACAAGTGAGAGCTACATGAAGGGGGCTCCAGGGCAGTTCTGACTAACTTGGTGCCTGCTCATGCCCAGGACTTTGCAGTTCAGAGATTTTTAGATAGATGTAAGGATAATTTCCTCCAGATTTGGCTGCCTTATTAGAGTCACCTGAGAAGCTTTTTTTTTTTTAAAGATTTTATTTATTTATTTGAGAGAGAGAGAATGAGAGACAGAGAGCACGAGAGGGAAGAGGGTCAGAGGGAGAAGCAGACCCCCCGCTGAGCAGGGAGCCCGATGTGGGACTCGATCCCGGGACTCCAGGATCACGACCTGAGCCGAAGGCAGTCGCTTAACCAACAGCCACCCAGGCGCCCACCTGAGAAGCTTTTAAAGCAGCAAGTTCCTTGACTCCCTCTGAATTAACCATGAGTCAAAGCAGTAGGGGATGTAGCCTAGAAAACTGAATTTTTAAATAAGGATTTATTTTAGATATTTATAAACTGCAGGTCTAGGGAGAGTACATGGAAGAGGAGGAGGAGGAACTCTGAGTGGGATAGTAAAGAATTTTATTATTAGGAATCTGGAAGTCTGGAGTGGTTATTTGCCAGATCATATGTTAATGTGTTATCTTGGTTTTAAAGCGTTTTCTTCTCTTCGCTAGCTTAGTTTCATGTGGCATGGACATCTAATGCCCCACAGTAGAACTAATGCTGGACAGTAGGGAAGTTTCTAACCAGTATCAGCAACTGGCAGGCAAGTGAGATATATTTGGGTAGGATCAGGAGCTACTGCTACTGCTTTTTAGATAAAACTGTCTTTGGCACTTGGGGTATCCTCCTCCTCCCGCTACCCCCCAATCCTTGTGCCTTCCTGTTGTCTTGAGACTGTTGAGTGGTAAACTTCATTTAAGTAATTGATTTGTGAAGAATAATTTTGCACTCTTCCAACTTCATAAAAATGTGTGCTGGTTGATCATGAAAACGTTGATTATAATAGGAAAAAGCTAGCAAGTTGGAACACAGTATGATAGGCTGTAAGAAGTAGTGTTCTCCGGTGCCTGGGTGGCTCATTCGGTTGAGTGTCTGCCTTCACCTTGGGTCATGATCCCAGGGTCCTTGGGATCGAGCCTGCATCGGGCTCCCTGCTTCGTGGGGAGTCTGCCTCTCCTTCTACCCCTCCCCCGCCACTGCTTGTGCGTGCTCCCTCTTCTCTCAAATAAATAAAATCTCCAAAAAAAAAAAAAAAAAAAAGTAGTAGTGTTCTCTCCTGCCTGTGGCCTTCTCTGTGGTGGTTTGGTCCGGTTTCTGTTCCTGCTGTTCCTTGGCTCCTTACTAGGGTTTTAAAGCATTTGTATTTAATACTGTATGCATAAATATCTCTATCCTGGGACATTTAAGTTATAAAAAATAGTAAGGGTTAAGTCACAAAGCTGTACTTAGTAAAACTGTAGACTAACCTTAATTTTATACTTTTGTGTAATTATGATAGTTCCTTTTTTATATAACTGTTGAATGTCAGTGTTGATTATTTTGGAAAACAGGACAAAGTGCTTAGCCTTTAAAATCTCCCCTTTGATTTGGGCCAGTTTTTTATTACCTTGACAAGGAGTGGGTGAGTTCTAGACACTGACTCATATATAGGGATGTTCTTGATTTCTTGGGAAGAACAGGTTTCAAAATGCAGCTCTCATTTTAGTATTTCGATGTTTAAACTCTTACTTTCAGTACAGACATTAGGAGGTGGAAATCTTACCTTACTGTTTGTTTAATTTAGTGTATTCGTTGATTTTCATTTTCATTGTAACTATAAAAATAGTTCATGGAAAGACTTGAATAAGTATGGTCAGTCTTGAGCAGGAGAGCTACTGGGAGCTGTTACGCTGTTTAATTGACTTTGTCAGCACATGTTGTTAGCATAGTTAGGGAATTATACACTATTCACTACTTTTTCCCCCGTTATGTCCTTGCACGTTGGCACATTATACATTTAGGATTTGAAATTGTCCTTTTGTGTGCTGATTTTGGGCACATTAGCTAACTTTTGGTTATATAAAGCCATATGTTACTAGCATTGCTTGTAATTAGGATTTGGATTAAGATAGAAGTAGAATTTATTTTTTATTTATTTTTTTAAAGACTTTATTTATTTATATGACAGAGACACAGCGAGAGAGGGAACATAAGCAGCAGGAAGTGGGAGAGGGAGGAGCAGGCTTCCCGCGGAGCAGGGAGCCTGATGCGGGGCTTGATCCCAGGACCCTGGGACCGTGACCTGAGCCGAAGGCAGACGCTTAACGACTGAGTCACCCAGGCGCCACTAGAAGTAGAATTTAAAGAGAATTACAGTTGATATGAATACTTTGGCATCAGAATGATAGAAATGTTAAGGAAGAGCTCAAGCTTGAACCTGATACACTGGGAGAATCCAGGAGATAATGGGGTGTGGGGGCCTAAAAAGTTAGATATGATCTTGTTTAGAATTTTGCTATATGGGAACCATATCACTAATGGGAACATATCACTAACCAACCACTAATGTGGATACTTCTCATTTCTACTTTGATAATGTAGAATGGGTTGTGTTAAAAACATCTTAACGTTATCTATTTTGAAACAAAAAGGTTTATTTAATTTTTATAAAATCAGTAGGACAGTATCCAAAGAGCAGTTACAACAATGAAAGCATGTTCAAGGTACTCATTATATGTAGTTCCTGCTAATTGCATGTTCTATTTCTTCGTTAAAATTAGAACAGCTGGTCGTCTGGATGGCTCAGTTGGTTGAGCGTCTGCCTTTGGCTCAAGTCTTCATCCTGGGGTTCTGGGGTCAGGGAGTATGCTTCTCCCTCTGCATCTGCCCCCCCCCCCCCGCCCCCTCCCAGCCCAGCTTGTGCTCACACTCTCTATCTCAAATAAAAAAAAAATTAGAACAGCAATGTTGATGAAAGGTAGAATATACAGTTCTGCTGCAGCCCCTCACTGTAGTTTTATATGAGGTTAAATCATACAATATTGCTCTTTCTGTAAGTAGAAAAAATGATCCTTAGTTTCATGTGGTTCCACCTAAATTATAACAGATTTGTAGCGTATGCGCTTCTTGTTAGGGCAGTCCCCTTGTTTTTCAAAAACATCTAGGTTGTACTTAAGTATATTTTCCTGCCTCAATAATTTTTTTAAATGTTTATTGCCAAAAATGGGCATCCATATAATGTTCATTGTGTTGGTAATGAACATCCTTGTTCCTGACTTTAATGGGCATACTTCTATGGTTTCACCTTTAAGAATGTTTCTTTTAGTTTTTTTGGTAGGTATTTTACCAAGTAAGACATTTTCCTCTTCCTAGTTTGCCAAGAGTATTTATCAGAAATGGATCTTGAATCTCATGCTTTTTCTGCAACTGTTAAGAAAGATGATCATATGATCATAAACTTTTTCGGGTTATTAATATAATAAATTACAGTAGGTTTCTTGAAGCACCTTTTCTTGGTCATGGGATTCATGGTTTTGATGTGCTGATTTTTATTTTATTTTTTAATTTTTTGCCTTTATGTCCACAAATGAGAAGCACTGTTGAAAATGGATGAGAAACATTTGTCTTTTTCTGTGCACTGAAGCAGCTTAAATAATACCAGAATTAACTTTTTGAAAGCTGTGGTTGAATTCTGCTATAAAACTCTGCTGTTACTGCCTTAGTGAGTGGTAGAACTTTAGCTCTTTTCACATTTTTTGTATGGTTATTGACTCTTTCCCTACAGCTTTAATATTTTATTAGAAAATGTATTGATACAAAGTTTAAAATTTATATCTATCAACAGTTTGACTCTTTTGTTGTATTGTTACTCTCCTATACTTCTTAAGAATCAGACTTAACCAAAGACTCATTTCTTGTATTGGTATTTTTAAACAAGCTACAGAGGGGCACCTGGGTGTCTCAGTCGATTAAGCAGCTGCCTTTGGCTGGGGTTCTCCTTGCTCAGCGGGGAGCCTGCTTCTCCCCTGCCTGCCGTTCCCCATGCCTGCCGTTCCCCCTGCCTGTGCTTGCTCTCTGTCTCTCTGTCTCTGTCTCTCTCTCTCTCTCGCTCTCTGTGTCAAATAAAATCTTTAAAAAAAAAACTACAGAGAAACAACTCTGTTTTCTATGTTTTATTTCATTTCTTCTTGGATTCTTCTTTGGCCATAATTTCTTCAGTTGGATAGTTTATTTTGATTTTTTTGTTTATTGAAAACATTTAAACATGTAAATTTTCTAAACTTCACTGCTTTGTTCATACTGCATAGATTTTGATGCAGTTATAGAATGATTGCATTTTTATTCAAATCTAGATGTGATTCCAGTTTTGTTTTTTCTCTCTTTTAGCCCAGGGGTATTTGGAAGTATGTTTTTTAAAAAAATTTTTGAAGATTTTATGTATTTATTTTAGAATGAGAGCATGTGCACACAGGTGCGTGGAGGTGGGGGGCAGAGGGAGAAGAAGAGAGAGCATCCTAATCACACTCCCCTCTGAGCAGGGAGCCCAATGTGTGGCTCCATCTCATGACCCCGAGATCACGACCTGAGCTGAAATCAAGAGTCGGAGGCTTAACCAACTGAGCCACCCAGGCGCCCCTTAAAAATTTTTAATGAATTTTATAAGCTACTATTTTAATAATTACTACTACTTGACTTTCTGTTAAATTCTAGTTTTATTGGCCTGTTGGAATTAAGATTTTTTTTCCTAACAATAATTATTGTAAGTATTTTGTGGATATTTGAAAATAATGCATTTCTTTATGGTACAGAGGATTCTGTCAGATCAAGTTCTTTATGTAGCATAACTATAATATAAATCTTTAGTAATCTTAATTTTTACTTGATCTGTTTTCTGACAGGTGAGAAAGTTTTCCATTGTGATAGTGGATTTCACTTCTCATTCTTTAAAACATTTTTTGCCTCACGTGTTCTGTTTGCATGAAGATTTATAACTAATATTTTTTATGAGTGGTAATCTGAAGTTTTGCATGCCCCAGCATGTCTTCATTTTGTCCTTATACAAGAAGAATGATCTTCTGGCTAGATTAAAAAATATGAATCCCCCCCCCCCCCTTTTCTGAAGATACTTCTAAATTGGTGATTACTGTTCGTTGTTGTAGTTGAGAAGTCGGATCTCAAACCTGGTCTTTTTATATATAGCTCTCCATTATGATGTATGTCTTTTACTTTAATTCTCCCATCCCCTAGCTGGAGAGTCTTTAGGATTTTTATTTTTCTTTATCCTAAGATGTAAAATTTCACCAGTATCTCTTTGTAACTGGGGTCTTTTTTCATGCTTCTGCTTATCGCTGTTTTCATCAAAAGAGAGCCCTTAGAGTTGTTCCCTCCTCCTCCTGCTACCCTCCCTGTCTTTAAAAAAAAAAATTTTTTTTTTAAAGATTTTATTATTTGAGAGAGAGCTAGTGTGGGAGCATGAGAGCACAAGTGGGGAGGAGGAGCAGAGGAAGAGGAAGAGGCAGAGGGAGAAGCAGGCTCCCTGCTGAGCAGGGAGCCCCATGCTGGGCTCTATCCCAGGACCCCTGAGATCATGACCTGAGATGAAGGCAGACACTTAACTGACTGAGTCACCCAGGTGCCCCTTAAAATTGTTTTTGACTCTTCACCTTTTGGAACTTTGTTAGATGTCTTTTGATTATATTCTACTTACCTCTTTCCTGGTAAAATAGTAGATACTTGGATACTTTTTGAGAGTGAGAATACGTTGTACTCTGGAGAGAATCCGTTGGCATATTTCTTCCAGCATTCTGATTAGATTTAAAGATGTGTTCATTTCATTCACCTATTGAAAGTTTTATTTTGGGACAGTCTACTTTTAATTTTTTTATGGGCTATAATTTTATGAATCTGAATCAGTAGAAATACTCTGGGAATTTACATGATTTTTAGTTTTTTCCATGTCAAATATGTTTCCTCAGAAGGTTTTCTGTTTGAGTTTGGTGCTTGTCTTCCACAGTATTGGGTTCCACGGATGTTTGCTCTTTGTAGTTGACTGTTCACATTTGGGAATGAGAGTTTAGGTTAGCCACTGTCCAATAGAACTTTTTTGTGGTTGAAAATGTTCAAGGTCTGAGCTGTCCATATGGTAGCCACTAGCCACATGTGCTCATTGAACATTTGAAATGTGGCTAGTAGAGCTATGAAATTCAGGTTTTAATGTTACTTAATTTAAATTTAGCCCATTGCCATTATACTGCTTCTCTCCTCAGTTGAGCTGCTTTTTTTTTTTATTATGTTAATCACCATATATTACATCATTAGTTTTTGATGTAGTGTTCCATGATTCATTGTTTGCGTATAACACCCAGTGCTCCATGCAGAACGTGCCCTCCTTAATACCCATCACCAGGCTAACCCATCCCCCACCCCCCTCCCCTCTAGAACCCTCAGTTTGTTTTTCAGAGTCCACAGTCTCTCATGGTTCGTCTCCTCCTCCGATTTCCTGCCCTTCATTCTTCCCCTCCTGCTATCTTCTTCTTCTTCTTCTTCTTTTTTTTTTTTTTTTTTTTTTTTTTATTTGAGAGAGAGAATGAGAGACAGAGAGCACGAGAGGGAAGAGGGTCAGAGGGAGAAGCAGACCCCCTGTTGAGCAGGGAGCCCGATGTGGGACTCGATCCCGGGACTCCAGGATCATGACCTGAGCCGAAGGCAGTCGCTTAACCAACTGAGCCACCCAGGCGCCCCTTTTTTTTTTTTTTTTTTTTTTAACATATAGTATTATTTGTTTCAGAGGTACAGGTCTGTGATTCAACAGTCTTACACAATTCACAGCGCTCACCATAGCACATACCCTCCCCAATGTCTATCACCCAGCCACCCCATCCCTCCCACCCCCCACCACTCCAGCAACCCTCAGTTTGTTTCCTGAGATTAAGAATTCCTCATATCAGTGAGGTCATATGATACATGTCTTTCTCTGATTGGCTTATTTTGTTGAGCTTCTTTTTTTGCAACTGCTAATGATCTCTTGGTTAACAAGTCCACTGAAAACCTTTCAATTCATAAGTTTGAAGTGATTTTTCTTTCTTTTATTGATATATATGTATATTTTATGATGCCGGTTTTCTTTTCTGTGCTGTTTTCATCTCACTACCTGCACTGAACAGTTAATATTTCCTGAAGTGTTCTGTCTTGGCTGCTGCTTGTTCTATAAATCCTACCCTTTGGTTTCCAGGGCCACCTGTCTTTTTGATTACTAAGCATGTTTCATATGGTTTCCCCATAGATAACTTTCCTAAAATCTATTCCTAAATTGATTATTCCCTGGTTAATGCATTCTTTTCTTCTGTCTTTAGAGGGGAATTCTAGACCTCATTGTCCTAACTATTGTAGCGTCATTTTAACAGATCTTTTGTTTCATTCCTCATGCATTGCTGTCTGAATAAAAATTTTAGACTAAATTTAAACATACTATTCTCTTCATTAACCCTTAAAGTCTTCATTGATAATGTATTGACAACATAATTGTCTAAATATATGACTTTTCCTCCTTCCTCATGTACTTATCTGGGAAATATTCCTGTCTGGTGTACATAGAGGACACAAATGAAAAGGGAACACCTTTATGTTCACGCCAGAAATCTGGCATCTCAGAATAGATTTTTTGCTTGTAAATATAGCTTGAAAATTTGAAGAATTTAAAATCTTCTGAGTCATCCTTGCCAGGAGTCCAAACTTCTCCTTTCTCAACCCACCCTCCCTCTCTCTGTACTATAGTCATGTAACTCTACCTACCCAGTCCTAGAACATCAAATTGCTGTTGTCCTTCTGTATGTTTTCACAGCTAAAACTGTCCTCTCTTCAATCCTACCACATTTTTTTTTCTTGGCAAGCCTCTGAATCCTTCAAGATCCCAGTTCTTTATTGTATGAAGACTTCCTTGAACCTTTTTGTATCACAGTTCTTTTATAGGGAGTTGTAATTTTTTGCGTATGTGGTTTGTCTTGTGTACTGTAAGTTCCGAGAAGGCAGAGACTATTTTAATTTTTACTGTATCAGGACCTGGCATATAAATGTAGGTGTTCAATAATGTTAAATGTCTTATATGTCATTTGACATGTCTAGTACATGTCAGAAATAAATGAGTGGTAGTAACCTTCAGGGAATTAATTGGTTTCAAGTTAAAGTTAATTTTTCAGGTGCAGTTAAGAGTAAAATAGTAAGAATTTACTATTTCAGAATTCCTAAAGTGATTGAACTTGGTTTTTGTACTATTTATGAAGGAAGCAAATAGTTTATTCAGACCTTTAGGAAAACATAAAGTTTTAGTTATAAACTTAAAATTGTGTATGTAATCGGTAAGTTAATTCCACCACGTTATTACTAATCCCTTAAGTGGCTCTGATATTTAGACTAATATCAGTAGCTTCATTATAATCTTATAGATATATATGATATTTTAAATTCTACAGACTTTTTTACTAGTTTTAACTGTTCCTTTCCTAAATTATTGTTTCTCAAACCCTCTTAAGTTCATGCCCCACTATCGAGTTTTACTTTCTGTAGTATATTAAGCAGAAAAATGGGTTGGATTTTTTTGTTTTTTAATTGTTGTTAGTCTGTTTTCCAACTATAACCCTATATTTGAATATTCAGTAAGTTTATCAAGCTTATTGAAATTAAGAATTTCCCTAGAAATTCTCATATGTAGTGCTCCATTTCTCAAGGGTAAGCCCTTGAGAATTGCTGCTCTAATTATTTTTAATTAGTGATTCATTGTGTTGTGTTTTATTCCTAAAAGTGACTAAAACGTTAGCTGAAGATCATTTTGAATCAGGGAAAAAAAGGAATGCAACTATAACGTGGCATACTTTAGCTCTTGAACTTGTGCATTTTGACAGTAAAACTATGATTTTTAAAAAGTAAACTCTTTGAGGGGCACCTGGGTGGCTCAGTCCGTTATGCATCCTACGCTAGATCTCAGCTCAGGTCTTGATATCGCAAGGGTCGTGGGTTCAAGCCCTGTGTTGGGCTCCACACCAAGCCCAGTGTGGAACCGATTTAAAAAAAAAAAAAAAAAGGTTAACTCTTTGAAGGTGTATAAGCTACTCCTACCCAGCAATGGCTAAGTTGGAAGTCTTTTGGGATTGAATTCACATTTTGTTGAAAATCCAAGAGCCACAAGTAGCAGATCATTCTTAATTTCTCTTTAATCTCATTTTGTTTTTGATATGAAACATTAGCCAACGTTCCTCCTACTCTATTTACCAGTATTTTCGTTGACCCAAACCCATCTTCAGTGATTAAAGAATTAGCTTAAGATATTTGAGTGAGGGGCACCTGGGTGGCTCAATTGGTTAAGCGTCTGCCTTTGGCTCCCGTCATGGTCCTGGGATCGAACCCCACGGGCCCCTTGCTCAGTGGGAGCCTGCTTCTCCCTCTCCCTGTTGCCCTGTTTGTGTTCTCTTTTCCTCTGTCAAATAAGTAAAATCTTAAAAAGAAAAAGAAGATAATTGAGTGAATGTGTTATAGGTTCAGAAATGGTTTCTCAAGGAGGAGTAGTAATTGAGAATTGCCATTGGAGAGTCTTAGAGTGAATACTTTGAAGGTTCCTAATTACTTTTTTGGTATGTGAGTATTCTAATTTTTTTTTTTTTTTTTTAAATCACATTGTCATTTTTCCAGTTTTTTCTTTGTGTTTATATTGAAGGGTATGTGTGGTTTTTAAAAGCTATCTTCTGGCTTTGGAAAGCACTAATTTATTTTTATAGCTGTTGGAATGGTGTATCATAAGATTTTTCCTCTAGGCTCGGAATTGATCAAATTAAGTGGAGAAAGTCATTTTGTTGGGCAGAGTGGTACTTAAGTTTTGGTTTGTTAGCCCTGTCTTTTTTTTTTTTTTTTTTTTAAACATTGTAATCCTTTAACATCTTTAAGATTGGTATCAATGGAGAAGGCAGGGAACCATACAGAGAGCTTTCATTATGTGTGGTGTTATTTCAGAAGAACCTTATTGGTTGGCCTTTGAGTTATTAATATACATGTCAAAGCATCATGTTAAGGAACTATTACCAAGTAAAACTTAAAACATCAACAAAGAAAATACTGAGTCATAGAGCCAGAACTCTGAATATTGATTGGATTCTTATTGTCTGTAGGAAAGTTCTTTTGGAGTTTGGATATAATGTGTCTTTCAGGATGCTCTGCTGCTAGAGATAGATCAGTTAACTTGATAAGAATTAAGGTGAAAACATGTAAAGTGGAAAGAGTACCAATCTTGAGATGTGGATATTGTAGTTTTTGCTTTGCTGGTTATTAGCTTTTTAACCATGGGCAAATCATATTCATGTTACTTCTTGGCTACTGCTTTTGTTTTCCTTTCCCTTTTTTCAACAAGTTGGATTGATAATCTCCAAGGTCCTTTCCAAATAAATAGCTTGAGATGTGTACATGAGAACCTTCTGATTTTTGTGATTTAATTTATGATTTCTGATATTTGCTGTGTGTCCTGCTATTCCATGGTAACTAAAACACTCTTCCTGCCAGAAGTATAATACAGTTTGTATAACTTTTTTTGTTTGTGTGGGGACCTTTGGAATATTTTCCACCAGTGTTTATTTAGTATTCTCATCACTCTATAGAGAAAGGTAGAACAGCATGATAGTTTTCTTTGCATTTTCTAAGTTTAAATTGAGAAACAAGGTTTATATTTTTGAAGACCATTATAAACAGAAACCCTGTTAGAAGTTTTTACTGTATATAATGTAGAAATGAGATTTTGTTTATATAAAAAGTGGTTTAGTTTTTTAACCTTATCAATACAAGTTTTCAGTTTATTAAGTCTTAAGTTGCCCACCAAATACAGAATTCATTTTTTGCTTTAAGTCAGGATATACTCATTTTGACTCTCCAAATAGAGAGTGTTAAACATTTTAAACTTAATCTACTGGTCAAACACCAGTTTCTTGTGGGTTTACTTTTAAAAAAATGAAAGATACTAATTTCATATTCTAGAAATTCTTTTGTATTCTTTGTATTTTAAATGTAGAGCCTTTTCTGGTTTTTACTTGATGGATGAGACATGGGAATTATAAAACAGGCATTATGCAGGTATGTAGTGCCATTTAAAACTGGGAAGAGTCCTTACAGGTTTTATGTTTAAAGTGTGTAAGTGAAGCGTAAATGTTAATACCTAAATTTGACAATTTATTTTTGGTGAAAATTGATTTTTTAAAATGCAAATATCTGGCATGAGTAAATACTTGTAATATTGTATAGGTTTATGTAGCTGCGGAATAGAATGAGCACTGAGGAAACATCCTGGTTGTGCATTTATCAGTTGTATGAGCTTCAGTTCTCTTTGCATCTTGGTTTCCTTTCCTTAGCACTTGACACTCTTAATGCCATTATCCTTCCTTATCCACAGTATCCGCTTATTGAGTCTCTTAGATCTTGCCTCTGAAATAGCTTTTGAATCTATTCATTTTTTCTAACTCAAACCCTGATCCTCTTTTGCTTGAATTAAAGCAGTGGCATACTGCCCCTTCCCTCCCCCACAGTTCATTCTCCACACCACAGCCAGAATCACCTTTTAAGGAAAGTACATTTGCTCATTCTTTATGTAAAAATCTTTCAGTGTCTTCCCACTGCCCTTAAGATAAAGTACAAATGTTTCACTGAACAGCTTCCCACAACTCTAATTTTCTAGCTGTCCTATATGCTTCAATTCTTTGAAGATAATGACTTCTTTCACACATGGGTACTTCACACATGCTGGTTCCTTTTAGAAAATGATCTCTCCTCCAGCCCCTTTTGCCTCGTTAATACCTTCTTGTTTTTTAGGCTTCGATTTAGAAGTTAACTTCCTCTAACCTCCCAGTCGCCAGTCTAGGTTGGTTAGCACATCTGTTACCACATTTAACACTTTATTTATGGTGATTATATAGTAGTGCCCAAAACTTAGCTTCTCATTTTCCCCTCTCAAACCTGCTTTTCCCAGTTTTCTGTATTTTGTTAAATAGAAAATGTAGCCTCTCAGTTGCTCAGGCCAATAATCTTGAGCCTCGTAAACCGGTCCTTCTGCTTTCCTACCTTCTAACTCTTAAGTTTATTCTCCATGCAGCAATCATATCAAGTTGCTTCTCTACTCAAAACCTTCTCAGATGTCCTTACAGTGGCCCCCAGGCCCTTGTGTGATTCATTCCTTTCCCCATTGTTACCTCTCTGACTTTGTTTCATTTTACTTCTCTTTTGCTCAACTTTAACCATACTGACATCCTTGTAATTCCTTGAGCATTTCACGCACATTCCTCCCTCACAGTCTGTCTTTGCTTTTCCTTCTTATTGAATATCTCCGATATCTTCTATCGCTTAGGTAGTGTGAAAATGATATATAAAATGTGTGATTAAGAGTAATTATTAGAGAGTAATAATGAACTGAATGAATTGAATGGAATAATCAAAAGGATTACAGCGACATCTGTGGTTCTGTGGTTCTTACCCAGGACAGCAACAGATTGTTCAAATGCTTGGTTTCTCATGAATCTTTTTTCTCCTACCAGAGGACTAAATCTTAAAGAGTAAATCCAGTGCAGTAATTTAGAGTCTGTATTTTTTTCTTTTTAACAGAAGTTGAACATACACTGTAAAATATACTACCAGTAACTTTAGTCTACCAGTTTTTTTCAGTGTTCTTCAGAGCATACTTTATTTCAGAGAAATCTGTATTTATTACAGTTTTAGAGAAACATTCTTTTTTTTCCCCCTTATGGTCAAAAGCATGTGCAAGTATGGTTCATGGACCACTTGTTCCAAATCCTTGGGGTGTTTAAAAATGCCACTCAGTCCTACTTAACAGCCAACTGAATCAGAACCTCTGGGTGATGAAACCTGGATGTCTCATATTTAACATGCCCCCGAAAGTCATGTTGGTGCACATAAAGTTTGACAACCATTGCTTTGTGCTACGTGAATGATAGAATTAGAATTAATAATGGAATAGAGGAACTAAGGATTCATGGCGTGGATTAGTGGCAGAAAGTTTGGGATAGACTTTAATTTAAAACTTAACATTTAATTTAAATATATTTAAAACTTTGAAAAAATTTTAAGTTTATAATTTTGATTAATTAGAACTAAGCTAAGAGCTAAGAGAACATGGGTTCTTTAAGAGTGCAGAAGTACCCTTCCTTTTTTTCTGGAGGCAAGTATGAAACATTTTGGATTGATCCAGGGTCCAGGATCCAGGAGGAGTTGTTGATACTCACATGCCTTCTAATTCTTAATGACATTTTGTTACTTGGGGATTACACTAGAGAACCTTGGGAGTACTCTGTGATTCAAACCATAGAAACATAACGTAGAGTATTGTAAAGAGTTTACAACCCCTTCTTTCTAGGGAAATGCCTTTTTTATCTTAGTGCTTTGGTTGCATCAACAAATTTTAGGTGTGTGTAAGAGTATTTGTGAACTGTTTTACATTAGCACTCAGTTTTTAGCTTGAATGTGAATGGGTTATTTTGGGCTGAGGACAGCTATTTTTTTCCTACCTTCTCACAGCTTTGTTAAGTAAAAACTTTGCTGCTTTTAAAATCCATTTAGTGTATAACAGTTTTAAGTTGGAGATTGTCCTAAACATTTGGGACTGGCACTTGGATACTTTGGTTATGTTTCTGAAAAGGCTGCTTAAAGTCAAAATTATTTAACTTGAAACAGTCTTGTTTTAGTAAAAAGAGGTGGTTATGCCCTGAGGTGTTTAGGAATTAGCTTTGAGTACCTGTGTAATTGCCTTATAAACTGCTGGGCATAATTCAGTGCATTTGCAATGCCAGTATAAATCATATTGAGGCAGTATAACAACAGCATTATGAGACTGTATTAATGTCATATAGTATTAACATTAGCTATATAAGGTATGAGATTTAGCAAACTCAGTCTTGAGAGAGAAAACTTTACCTCTGTGAAATTATTTTTCTTCATTTTTTCCCCTGCTGTCACTTTACTTTGTTCTCCAACGTTATATGCACCAGTCTACTTTTTCTTTTTTTTTTATCCTGTGCGAGGCTTGAATTCTCAAGACCCAGAGATCAAGACCTAAGCTGAGATCAGGAGTCCAGTGCTTAACTGACTGAGCCACCTGGCACCCCAGCAATCCACTTCTATAAAAATAAATTACAAAGTTTTATGTGAGCAGACCGACCTGTGTAAATTTAGTAATTCTTCTCCTTGATCCTCATTATTGCACTCTGTTGTGTCAAAGACTACAGTTATTTTAATGAAAGCAAGTAAAAAAAAAAATACTGTATTTGCTTCAGAATCAGTAAAATCTGGTACATTCAAGAAGTTCAAGGAATTTCGAGCTAGGATGGTCCTAGGGCTTAAACACACTGCAAAGAGTGGAGCAAAATTTTTATCCATTGTAGGCTTTTTAGTTGATGCAGTTGGCAGGCACCTAGAAGCCAAAGTTTGACTAGAAACAAAAGGTAGAAGATATCAAGGAATTGTAAAATGAATCTGTAGTCGTGCATTGGTACAGATCAACCAACACGCATTTGTTACTATAACAAATGGAATATGTAAGGTAAGAAAACATAAGGAAAAGCGTGACTTTTTTTTTTTTTTTTTAAAGATTTATTTATTTGACAGACACAACGAGAGAGGGAACACAAGCAGGGGAGTGGGAGAGGGAGAAGCAGGCTTCCCATGGAGCAGGGAGCCCGATGCGGGGCTCGATCCCAGGACCTTGGGATCATGACCTGAACCAAAGGCAGACACTTAACGACTGAGCCACCAAGGCACCCCAAAGCGTGATATTTTTCATAAGATGTTGATGTAGGACATAAAAATAGATTGGGCATCTACCATGTGCCGGGCATTCTGGATACTGCAGAGAACAAGATAGTTAAATCTGCTCTTAAGAGACTGTCATTCATGGGAGAGAGGTAATAAAAATATGTGAGTTAGAGAAAAGTGCTGCCTCATAGAAAAATAAAGCTGAATAAGAGGAAATAAAACAATCTAGGGAAGTAGGGGTTGTTACAAAGAAATGTTGGAAGTAAGGGTTGCTATAAAGAAATGAGGAAGGTAGACACATGACTATGGGGTGAAGAAAGTTTGTTCCAGGCGGAGAACAGTAAATGGCAAGGGCTTCACGTGAGAGTATGTTTGATGTGTTTGAACAAGATAGCCATGGATGTTTTTAAGGTGAGGAAGTGATAGAAGGTGATGAGCTCAAGAGAGGTGAGGCAAGGGAGCTCAAGAGAGGCAAGCAGGGCCATGTAGGCTTTTGAAAGGATTTGGGCTTTATTTTGAATAAGATAAAAAACCATTGGAGGATATTGAATGACTTTATATGAGTAAGAGAAGCAGCGAGGTCACTTAGGACACTATTGCATTAGTGGAAAGAGACAGTACTGGCTTGAATTAGGATGATAAAAGTGGTATGATTCTGGATGTATTTTGAAAGAATCAGCAGATAAACTAGAAGTGAAGAAAGACTCCCAAGAGTTTTCATCCAAGCATTTCTAAGCTGGAACTGTCATTTACTGAGATGAAGAAGACTGTACAACAAAAGGTTTGGGGTGTGGGTAGGGTTGTTTTCCATTAGAGAATCCTGTTCAGACATCAAAGGGAGATATGGAATAGGCAGATGACTGGGTCTGGAATTTAAGGAGGAGATTGGGCTGAAGACATCGGCATATAGAGTAAATTTAAAACCACGAGACTAGATTTCACCCAGACTATGAGTAAAGGAAATGAATAAAGGCTAGGGGTCTGCAGCCTTTCTTCTCTGTAAAGGACCTAGATAAGTAAATATTTTCGTCTTTGCAGCCAAAAGGTCTCCTGCAAATAATCAGCTCAACCAATGTAGTGCGGTGGAACCATGGCATTTTGTAAAGGAATGGGTGTGGTCGGATTCGACCAGCAAGGCATTTGCACACCTCTGCTGTCAAGAGATTACTGCAGATTTATCTGGTGGTACCAGATGTTTGGAAGTCAGGGACTTGAGGACTGACTAACAAAGGAGATTGGGAAGGAGCAGCCAGTAGAGTAGAAAAGAACCTTAGAGTTATCTCCTGGAAGCCAAATGAAGAAAGTGTTCCAAGATGTGTGTGATGACTTACGTCTAGGTCTGCCAGTAGGTTGGGTAATGTGAGAACTGGCACCCTTGAGGGTTTTGACTTTGACAAGCAGTTTCATTGGACTCGAGGGAATGAAGACCTGATTGGGGTGGGGAGAAGAGGTGAAGACATTGACAAACACAGAGGAGTTTTGCTATAAAAGGAATAGAGAACAAAAGTATGGCTGGAGTAGGATGTGGGTTAAAGGAAAGGGTTCTTTTTCTTTCTCTCTTCTTTCTCTTTCTCTTTCATTTTCTTTCTTTTTTTTTTTCTTCTCTTTTCCTTTTCCTTTTCCTTTTCCTTTCCCTTTCCCTTGATGAGAGCCATATACTGATGGAACTGCTCCAGTAGAGGGAGAAATTGCAAAGGGCTAATTGCTGGAGCAGTGTTGAGATTTAGTATACAAAATAAAAGGTTGGCCTTAGATTGGAGCATTAACAGTTCAGTGATAATAAGTAAGAGGGCACCTTATTACTATTACAGTGTATATACTGATTATTCTTTGTCAATTATAGCTGGAGAGATCACTATAACACCGTTTTTTAAAGGAAGATTTATTTGAAGTTATAGTTGATGAGTTGGTGTCCTTCGTGCTTTCAGACTGCAACGTTTGGTGCTGTTGGTGTTCTACAGAACTACCTTGCAGGTCACTGTTAGGAGCCAATTCTACTTTTTACTCGTTTTAGATAGCTGTTCTGGGTAAGATTTTGTTTTGGAAAGAGATTCTTTAGGCTTTGAAAACCATTTGTCAAAATATATTCTGTTAATATGAAGTGATAGATGTCAAACTTAAAAGAACAGTAATGCAAGATGATGATCTGTAGCTCTTTAGAACTGTATGCTCCCCACTTAATTGAAGAAATACATCATTACAAATAAAGGAAGCCTCTTGCGTACTACCCTTTCTCAGTCATGTTATCCTCTGGATACCCCACCTTCAGCCCCGCCCCTTTCCTAGAATTACCCTGATTTTGGTGTTTGTTGTTCCCATGAATTTGACTTTCTTGTTTAGATTTTGTGTTTTACATTAGATTTTACATTTCTAAAACGTACTTTTATAGATTTTCTTTTGACAGAAATTCAACCAGAAATGAAAAGTTTACTTTTAAATGGTGTTTTTAAAAACGACAGTTTAAAACAATTTACATTAGGGTGTGTGGATGTGTGTTTTAATGGGGTTTGACCCTAAGGGGTAAGTGGGATGGTGAGTGAAATATTATGGCTTCCTCTTCTATTTTATCAGAATCTTTTCTGGGGTGCGGTGGTTGGGGAAGGGTTAACATGAGAGGATCGGGGAACAGAGAACCAGGAACTAATCGTGATACGTGATATGTCCCAGACCTCTGAGAGTTGTTGTTTCCTAATAGATAATCTAAGTATTTTTCCCCCAAGCTCCTTTAGGGCAGTGACATTAATTGAAAATCTGATTCAAATAGAGTGATTGCACCATTTACAGCATGCTTTCTGGAAGCATACATACATAATAGATGCTGAATAATACGGTGATTTAAGGAGAAATTAATAGATACATAATAGATGCTGAATAATATGGTGATTTAATGAGAAAATGTTATGGTTAATAGTTTCTGAATTTGAATATCTTTTAATATACTTTTAGGAGATGAGAAAGGTAACAAAAATTAATAAAATTGACAGTATTTAGGCATTTTCTAGTTCTTATTTGAAGGGGTCAAACGAATTGAATATTGGTTTTCCTATACCATATGTCAGTTATGTAAATAGTGTGATGCATAAGTGGCATTGTGGTACAGTGAAGATAACAAAATTAACAGTAGGGCAAAGGACACTACTACCCATGTTTGTCTTCCATTTATTAACTCTGTAGCCTTGGGCTCATTATTTAAAAATTTTCTCTAAACTTTGAACTGTAAAATAGGGTTTAAAAAATGATTTGTTTATTTAGAGAGAGAGCGTGAGAGAGCAAGAACGTATGTGTGTGTGCAGAGAGGGAGAGGGGAGAGAAGCTCAAGCAGACTGGAGCCTTTGGACGCAGGGCTCAATCTCCCCACCCTAAGATCATGACCTGAGCTGAAACCGACTCAGATGCTTAACTGGCTGAGCCATCCAGGTGCCCCTAAAATACTTATTTTTACTACTCCCCCCTCAAAGATTTGCTTGATGATTAAATGAAATAATTATCTGAAATCTGTATCAATCCCTAACGTGTTCAAGGTAATCAAAATTTTATTTTGTTATTTCTGTTTTATGATACTTTCTGTTTTGAGTAAAAATCTATTTGATTTAGGCACAAAGAGCGGTATTATTCTTTTAGCATTACTCTTTTCAAGTAAACTCTTTTTCTCCATACTTGGCATGTTTAGTAATACCTAATATTTCAGTCTTTATTTTGTCTTAGAGCCAAGCTTAGCGATTGTGTTTTAGAAGGTAGAACACATGAGATTTTGGGTTTAAAAATAACACAAAAAGGGGAACGTTAAATGTGGCACTGTTTTTTCTTCTTTGAAAATATTTCTTAGATTTTAACTCTTAAAATGCTGTATTTTATAGCCCTGATCAGTTAGATTTGGGAATTCTACAGTGTGCTTGACCTGAACTGTCTTAAGTCTTTATGAATACATCGAACTTTTAAAAATTTATGGCAATTTAATGATAGTAATACAAGAGATTACTCTGTTTTTAAGAATTACAGTAAAACATTTGAATAAAGTCTTTCTGAAATGTCATCAAATCTAGAAGTGTAAAAAAAAAAAGGAAAAAAGAAAAATCAAGGAGCAAGAACAATGGAAAGAATAGTGTGGAGTTCATTGGTGTGATTGGCTGATACTGGTGTTGTCTCTACAAGGCAAAATGACTTATGTGAAGGTGATAGAATGAGAAAATGTGGAGTTCAGACGAGTGAGCAGGGTGATTAAACATAAAACATACTTCGTGGAGATGAGGAACTTCAGTGGGGATAGTGAGGAGCAATGATGAAAGTGCCCTTCCAGCAAGAATACTACAGAGAGGTTCTGTATACTTTTTATCCATTGCCTGTATGTAAACAACATGTTGGCATAACTATAGTATACTATTAAAACCAGGAATGTGACATTTACAGTTGTAGGTGTGGAAAAATTTTTGTTTCCTTTCTGAGGTTCTTTGACATAAATTAATAGGAGAAAAACAAGTGCCCCAAACATGAGACTCAAGGGCGAGTCAGGCAGTTGAGGCACTTGTGACAACATCCTGAGCTAAAGAATTGAATGGGGCCTGGGGGCTTCATAGGGGAGGAGGGCAACTCACAGCATGAGAAGAAGAGCGGATGTTTGTAATTATAAGTTTGTCCTGCCATACAAATACGTCTTTTATTTTTTTTAGAGATTTTACTTATTTGAGAGAGAAAGAGAGAGCACAAGAGGGGGGAGCGGGAGAGGGAGAAGCAGACTCCCCGCTGAGCGGGGAACCCAATGCGGGACTCGATCCCGGGACTCCAGGATCATGACCTGAGCCGAAAGCAGTTGCTTAACGAACTGAGCCACCCAGGCGCCCCCAAATACGTTTTTTAGTTTAAAAAGTTACCTCAGGTAATTAGTCTTTTTCTGGTTCAAGCTTCCTATCTAAATTCTTTTAGGTAGTTACGGGAGAGGGAAAAGTTTTTCCTGAGTCTGTTGGGTCTTGATTGCCTTCAGCTCAAAATGATCCGCATGCCAGAGTGGCATATTTTGGGGTGACATCCTGTTCTCCTCCACAATCCACTGGCCCTATTCAGATTTTTACCAATTTTACATGCAGTGTGTGTGTGCGTGTTTCATGCAGTTTTATCACATGAATAGATTAACATGACTTTTGCCACAGTCAAGATACAGAACAGCTCATCACGGTAATTTCTTGTGCTACTCTTTATAGCCATAGCCATCTCTCTCCTTCCAGTCTTCCCTCACCTCTAGCAAGCAAGCTGCTTTCAGTCATTACAGTTTTGTCATTTCAAGAATGTTATGTAAATGGAAGCACAGTGTGTAACCTTTTGAGATTTTTCTCACTCAGCGTAATTCCCCAGAGAACCAAGGGGGTGTGTATCAATGATGCATTTCTCTTGTATTGCTGAGTAGTATTCTGTGGTATGATACACCTCAGTTTGTTTAACCATTCTACCTGTTGAAGGACATTTGGGTGGTTTGCAGTTTTGGACTCTTAACCAACATAGCCATGCATTCATATACAAATATTTGTGTGAAATAGCTTTTCTTTGTTAGCTGCTTAACTTTTTAATGACAGTTATTTGTAGGGAAATCTTCACTTGCTGTACTCAGTCATCAAACTATTATTATAAATTATTACTGTTGTCAGAATTTAATCCTCATCAGTGGTCCTCTCTCTTAATCACATTCTTTAAGTCATTACACAAATACCTGAATTTTTTTTAAGGAAAGACTTGATTACTGGATGCCAATTTAATATTTCAATATTTGTATCTAATGTAGAGTGATGGTAAATGTATCTGATTTGCTTTCTACTTTGCTCAGAAAATAGTATGAGCAACTTTTCTGAATAACCTGTATTTTCATATTTAGTCAATGTATTCGTTGGAACAAATATACTATTCGTTTAACCTATCAAACTCTTGCGCTGTTATATTTTCACAGAAGTATATCTTGATACTGTATTTTTAAGAGATTTAAAAATTGTGTTCAAAAAGCAGTGTCACAATCTAGAATCTGACATTTGTAGCAGAGTGCCAATACCTACTAAACTGCAATTGTCAAAAAACTTGAAATAGGATAAAATACAGTCAACAGTAAAATTACTGGATGTTATTTAATCTGCCTTTGAAGATTTAGGAGACTTGAAGAGGTTGCAATATATATTGTAGCTTTGGCAGGTATCTGTCAGTCACCTGGGAAGTTCAAACAAACCAACCAACCTGAAAATTTTCCTTATTAAAAGGGGTGGTATGGGACCAGGAATCTTAACAGTTTAAAAAGCACCTCAGTTTCTGTTGATATACATAGTTAAGTTTGGGAAACTAAAACTCCAGGGAAGAATGATTTCTGTTTGATTCTGTTAGAGTCTTATACCATCTTGGGCATTTGCTGTTCAGTATTTGTCAAGTGAGTACTCTGTGTGTTTGGAGGGGTGGGGTAAGTCACTGTTACTGAGTGCTTTTATGAAATAAAATTACTAAAGGAAAAATTTCAAGAGTATATTTTGAGGAAATTAATATTTGCTCTATGGCGTCAGTCATTTGGCATAAAAGTTTTTGAAATAAACAGTAATCATAAGTGGCTGTTGATTCCAGATACTAAGCAGGTGAGTTTAGGTGCATTTAGTTCATTCTGTTGTCTTAAAAGTTATAGCTTCTCTCCATTTGCAGATTTCTTATTTTGCTTTTTCTTATGATTGTCTTTGTTTTTCTGTGTTAATCTACTAATCCCGCCCCCAAGTTATGAGTGCTTTGATTTTTGAATTCTTAAATATTTGATAATGTCCTTTTGTTGCCTGGTTGGAAAAATAATTTTCTGGGTCACATCCATTTTTTTCTCTTAGCTAAGACATTACTACTTTGTATTGTAGCATTTAGGATTTCTTTGGAGAAGTTTGAGGTTAGCCCTTTTTTGTTTGTTGTGTAAGTGACATGCTTCTGCTGCCTGGATGTTTTAAGAATTTTTTATGTTTAAAATTCAGCTTCATCAGGCTATGAAGATATGTTTCAGTTTTTATTGGTTCTTAAATTTTTCCTGGTACATGGTAACCCCCTTCAGTCTCCAGATTGAGATCTTCCTATATTTCAGGAAAGCTTTTTTTTTTTTTTTTTAATACTCTTGATTGTCCTGTTTTCTATTCTCTTCTTCAGTACCTCCAGTTTTACATATGTTGACTTCATTTTTCATTTGTGGCATTTTATCTATAACTGCTTATCATCTCTGTCCTTCTGTCTTTTATGTTTTATGATATTTTTCAGGTCGGTGTTCCTCCTTATGGTTGACATTGCTTTCAGCAGTGTTGGTTCTTTTATTACTTCAAATGTATTATTTGTTTCTTTGATGATTTCATTTTTAACTTCTTCCTTTTATTTATTCCAGCTCCCCCACCCCTTTATATATCCCCCACCCCTTTATTTATTTGTTTTGTTTCATAGAATTCCTGTTCTCTGTACTCTGAGCTACAGCAGAATTTGAAAGTTACTGGTTTCCTGATACTTACTTCAAAGTATTTTCTTCGCCATATTAATGTTAATATACTATCACTTTGGTCTCTGCACAGGCTGTGTAGGGTGGTTTCTGTGTATGTACTTGTGTTGAGTGAATTTGAATATATACATGTGCATGTGTGTATGTATATGTGTAAAGTGATTCAGTTCTCTTTGATTCTGTTTCTTATTCTCCTGACACTACATTAATTGTGTCCTTAAAAGATGGTTGCTTATTATCTGCCTAGAGATCAGAGAAAGGTATGGGAGGTGTCTCTTGGGAGGAGTGATAATATGGGAAAGAGCAGTTCATTCATTCTGTTTTTTTCTGAACTCACACCTTACGTGATTAACTCTCTTCTCAGAGCTCACTCTCAGGGTCCAGGCAAAGATTTAGAATGGCAGGGCCCTCCCTCCCCTGTTTCAGGTAGTTCTCTGCTTAATTGAGCCAAAAAGTCAACTTAATGGGCCAAGCGACCTTTCTCTCCCAGCTCTTCTGCCTGCCATAGTTTTAAATCTTTTTTAAGATTTTATTTACTTATTTGACACAGAGAGAACCAGAGAGAGAGAGCAAGCACAAGCGGGGGAATGGCAAGCAGGGGAGAAATAAGCTCCCTGCTGAGCAAGGAGCCCAACGTGGGGCTTGATCCCAGGACCCTAGGATCACGACCTGAGCCGAAGGCAGCGCTTAACCAACTGAGCCACCCAGGTGCCCCCCCCCCTTTTTAAGATTTTATTTATTTATTTGACAGAGAGAGATAGAACAGGGGCACAAGCAGGAGGAGTGGGAGAGGGAGAAGCAGGCTTTCCTGCTGAGTAGGGAGCCTGATGCGGGGCTCCATCCCAGGACCCTGGGATCATGACCTGAGCCAAAGGCAAACGCTTAACAACTGAGCCACCCAGGCACCCCTGCCATAGTTTTTAAAATATGTATCCTGACAGACTTTAGAGGAATTGGGTGTTGGTCTTTAGTAATTTTCCTGTACTGAGTATGAATTTTAATTTTCTCTTGAAACCATTTGTCAGTACGAGTTTATTGGGTTGTAACTATTCCGTAGTTGGATTTGATTAAATATTCTTTTTTTCCCCCTAATTTTGATACGTTTTATAGAGGGCAAAGACAGAAACATGCTCATGCTGTCATCTTTCTGGAAGCCTGCTTTTAATGTAATTTTTATTACCAAATTGTACGGTGTGAATCATTTAATTGTTGGAGTATATCATTTGAATCATTGAATTACAGGCTTTTAAAATTAGTTCGGAAGTAGTCTCTTAACATGACTCTTCCGTGGTTCTTTTCAGTGTTAGATACTGCTGACTCCATTTTTGTATGGGTTGGGAATTCCAACACCTAGATAAATTGAGAACATAAATGTTTCTCAGATTTACATATTGTGGTATATGCATGCAATGTGGAGTATAATGTTGCCATTAAAAATGATGATGTAGTAAGTAGAACGACTTTTATTGATGAGTGAAAATGTTCCGGGATATTAAGTAGGAAAATCTACACATTAAAGTAGTATGATTCTATTTTGGATATTAAAGGTACATGTAGGAAAAAAGCCTGAGCATAGAGTTTTCCTGATATTTTTCTAGATTCTGAGTATAATATTAATACTTTTTCTTTATTTTAGAAAGTCAGATAAGTTACTGCAATTTCCAATGGCAATTTCCAAAAAAGTGGTATTAAAAAAAAAAAAAGACTTGATTGGGGATGTTCTTGGTATTACTTGGTGATAAATAATCACTATGTAAAGATCATCCCTTTTTGAAATTTCTCTTTTTCGTATTAAGGAAACATCTACTCATTACTGCAGTTAGTTGGTAATTTGTTAAAAGTCTGCTTAAATTTTATCAAATGCTTTCTCAATATCTGTTTTTTAAAATTAGCATTCAAGGGGTGCCTGGGTGGCTCAGTCAGTTAAGCTTCCAACTCTTGATTTTGGCTCTGGTCAAGATCTCAGGGTTGTGAGAGGGAGCCCCACATTGGGCTCCCTCCCTCCACTCATGTGCATGCTCTTTCTCTTCTCTCTCTCTCTCTCATTTATTTGAGAGAGTGACCACAAGCAGGGGGAGGGGCAGAAGGAGAGGGAAGAGAAGGCTCTTCACTGAGCAGAGAGCTGAACATGGGGCTCTATCCCAGGACCCTGAGATCATGACCTGAGCCGAAGGCAGACACACCCCTCTTTATTTCTAAAATAAATCTTAAAAAAAAAAAAATAACATTCAAGATTTATATTCATGCAAGTCTTTCAGTATTCAACTTTAGCACATTCCTCTCCTGAGGTGTATATATAGTTGTGAATTCTCTTAATTCTGTATTGACCTGTGGTTCTTGTTATCTTTGTCAGAATTTTGTAGTTGTTTCTTTTAGGATTGAGTCTGTTTCTGGAACAGATACATTACAGGAATTACTTTTTCCTTGAAAGTTTGAAACAATTCTTAAATAAACCTATATAATCTAAGTCTGGCTAGGGCTGTGATTGGACAGGGAAAGTGGTGAGAAATGGAAAGATGGGATTGAAGGGAGAGTGAAGAGATATGTATGTAGTATTTGTCCAAAGAATGTTGCCGTAAAATTGATATGTCGGTTAAACATTATCAGCAAATGTGATCTGTCGAGCTTCTCTAATTGCTGAGCTTCTGTTTCTAATTTTTAAAATACCTCATAGTAAGCAACATTTGCATCTGCTGCTTGATGTGTATAAAATTGACTTAGACAATGTGGCAATGTTTACTTTTCCCTTTAATAGACAATCATTTCACAGTTAGAACACCTAGACACAGAGTGTCCAATGTTAACCAGTAGCTGTATCCAAAACTGCAGCCCTGACTGTCTCAACATAAAAGCAGGATGACTAAGCAGCAGAGACAGATGGGAGTTTTTGGATAAATGCTGTTGTGTGCATGCGTCTCTAATAAGACACAAACAGGAGCAGTATTTAAAATACTAAAAATTTAAAAAGTATTAAAAATATTGAAAAAAATAAGGGAAAACCCCATGTTTTCTTTGAGGTAACTGCTGTAATATGCTGCCCTTTTCCTTCTAATACCTCATGATTTTGGGAAAAGCATTTTTCCAATTTATATTAATGGGTACAGGTAAAAGAAGGGAGGAGAGTAATTTTTTTTTTTTACTAATATGTATTAGTAATAAAGTCAGTGGGTGTTAACAGGTAATGTCTTCTTAACACTTTTTTGCTGTGTTAATATTAGTTACATTTAACAGGTGAAGTTTATATACCTGCATGTAACATAGGATTTGTTACTACTACCCAGCTTTTTGACAGCTAATTGGTAGAGATGATATCATTCCTTTTTAAATGATGCTATATGGAGGCTAGAGGTTCCAAGAATGGAACTGAGCATGTTGATCCTCAATCCCCCATTACCCTTATTGCAGTGAGAGTGGCTCCTGTTTTAAGTATTGGGCTTCCATTCATGCATTTGTTTTATTTTAGTCTTCTGACAGACCCAAGCACTGTTGTAATTACAGGGATTATAGCCAGGACATGACAGGCAAAGTCCCTGTGTTCAGGGAGTTTTTCTCTCCTAGTAGAGGAGATGGACAATATGGAATAGGCAGACAGGATTATTTTATAATTGTAACTTGTGCCATAAAGAAAATAGTGTTTTGAAATGGTAATGGCACGTGGTAGGAGGTGGTCGGTGAAAAGCTGTTTTAGAGGGTAACTTGTGAATTGACACCTGCAGAATGAGCAGCCAGCCATGTAAGGAAAGAATTCTGTGGCGGAATTGGTGGAAAATACTAGACAGACATTTCCTTGAAAAAATTTTCTTTAGTCTTCGTGTCATCCTTAAAGATGCGTACTTTTTTCCCCCTTAAAGATACACACTTTATTTATTTTTAAAGATTTTATTTATTTATTTGACAGAGACACGGCGAGAGAGGGAACATAAGCAGGGGGAGTGGGAGAGGGAGAAGCAGACTCCCCGCTGAGCAGGGAGCTGTTGTGGGGTAAAGATATACACTTTAAAGTCTCCTTTTTTCATGATGCACCCAGTACTGTTCAGAAGCATCGAAAAAACCCAAAATACTCAAAAGCAAACAAAAGCAAAAACAGTTCTTAATTGTTTATTTAGAGAGTTTTTTGTCCAAAAGATAAAATCTGTTTTTTTCTTAGCTTGGCTTCCAAGCCCGTTTAGTAGTCTTTGGCTTATGTTTAGCTTTACACCCCTTTTATCTCATCTATAGGAACTTTGTGTTCCTGTCAGACTTATTTTACTCCTTGCCCTCTGAACCCTTATCACCCTGTGCCTTCCTATTCTTAAACCATTTCTCCTGTCGTTTTTCTTGATTGAAGTTTATTCTTCACTTCATTGTACCCAGTTAAATCTCTTTTCTTTAGATGATCTTTGTAATTTTCTTTATTATCTTAATATAACTGAGAATTGTAAGTGTGTGAAACATATGAGAGTATAGCACATACCTGAAGATGCCTTTGTCTTCATTTTTCACCCGTTTTTAGTTTGAGGGGTACCATGAGGCTTCCAAAGTTGAAATTGTCTTGCTCAGTTGATTACAGTCCGGAGGTAAAATTACTTGGAGAGACATGACAGGACCTGCCTCTCTTTCTCCTTGTTTGCTGTACGGCTCTCTAAAGGCATCAGCTTGGGAAAGGGTGTAATACTCGGTTTGCAACTTCATTATTGCCTATCCACCCTTTCAGAATCTTATTATAATTTGATATATTTTCTTAAAACTTATTTTTTTCATGTTAACTTTTTCTTTCAAAGGAGTGCTTTCCTTACTTTGACTAGCCCCAAAGTTAATACAAAAACAAGGAAACAGAATAATGTGAGATGTAATCTAATTACACTGCATAAAAATAGCTGTTAAGGAGAGATGTGTATTATGGTAGGGCACTTGTTGTAGATTGGAAGATCAGGAAGGGCATTTCTAAGGATGTGGCATTTAAGCTGAGAACAAAGGATGACCAAGAAATAGGCAGAGGAAGAATGGGAGATAGAGGTGAAGATAAAGGATGTGTGAAGGATCTAGGATAGGAAAGAACTGGGCATGTATTCAAAGAACTGAAAGTGGCCAGGATAGCTAAGGTGTAGTGAGCAAGGTGTGGTGGGTGCTGCAGAATGAGGCTGGGAGGGTAAGTAGGACCATGAAGTTGAATGTCTTCCCTCTGTACCCACTAAAATTCAAGACACATGTTGTGCTCAGAGATGCAGGCTTGAAAGATTACTTTGACTGCTCTGTGAAGACTGTTTTGAAACAAAGACAAGAATGAAGGTGGGAGAGCATTGAGAGTATTATGGTGAACCCAGTGAATTTCAACTGGAGTCAGTAAGAATGAGGAGATCCTTAATCCAAGATTAATTCTACATAGCCCTGTAATGCCAACTTTTTGTTCTTTGTGGTACTGAATCAAATGCTTGAGATCACTAAGAGTCAAGAGTCCCATGTTGATAATTTTTCTAAACAAATGGAAGTAATTCTACACACTGTCCAACCAGTATCTTACTTGACAGTGAAGATAACCATAGAAGTTAGGTGACCTCCTCACTTTTATTTATTTATTTATTTATTTATTTATTTATTTATTTATTTATTTATTTTAAAGATTTTATTTATTTGACAGAGAGAGACACAGTGAGAGAGGGAACACAAGCAGGGGGAGTGGGAGAGGGAGAAGCAGGCTTCCCACGGAGCAGGGAGCCCGACGCGGGGCTCGATCCCATGACCCTGGGATCATGACCTGAGCCGAAGGCAGACGCTTAACGACTGAGCCACCCAGGCGCCCCATAGGTGACCTCCTCACTTTTATTTAGTAAGGCAGAGGTAAAATCTGGACTGAAGCCCAAATCACCTGACTGAGTGCTCTTTTCATTAACTGAGTGGTTCTCATTTCACATATCTGTTTTTAAAAATAGAGGTATAATTCACATACCACACAATTACCACCACCACCACCCCACCGAAAGCCTATTAGTAGTCACTCCCCATTTCTTCTTCCTGCCTGGTCCCCAACCATTGATCTGCTTTCTATCTTGATAAGAGTTTGCTGTTTTGGATATTTCATATAAATGGATTACATATGTTCTTTGTGACTGATCTCTTTGACTTAATATAGTGTTTTTTGTGGTTCATATATTTTGTATCATGTATCAGTACTTAATTCTCTTTCTTTTTTCCAGGTTAAAGTTTCTTTACTTCAGTAATTGTTAGATCCTTTAAAGTACATTTAAAATTTTCTATAAGAGAATATCATACATAACTTTTTCTAGACTTAGATGGCCATGTGACATTTTTTTGTTCAAAGCATCTCATAGGATTAGAGTTTTGAGAAATGATGAATTAGGGATCTCTGTCTAAGCTATACAAGTCAAAGTCACACGTAAGGTATGATAGATAATTTTTTTTGGTAACAGTTTTGTTGATGTGTAATTCACGTCCTACAGTTCACCAATTTGAAGTGTGCAATTCAGTAGTTTTTTAATGTATTCCCAGTTGTGCAGCCATCACCACAATTAATTTTAGAACAATTTCATCACCCAAAAAGAAACCCTATGGCTATCACTTTGCCCCCAGACTTAGAAAAACTCCTGTCTATAGATTTACGTATTGTGGTTGTTTCATATAAGTGGAATCCTACAATATGTAGTCTTTTGTGACTGAGTTATAGGACTTAGCATAACATTTTCAGGATTCATCCATGTTATATCTTGTGGCAGTATTTGTTCATTTTTATTTTTGAATAATCCATATTTATTTGTTAACCAGTTAGACATTTAGTTTGTTTCCAACTTCTGGCTGTTAAGAATAATGTGCTATGAACATGCGTGGACACATGTTTTCACTGCTCTTGGATATATACCTAGAATTACTGGGTCATATGATAAATCTGTGTTTAACCTTTTAAGGAAATGCCATACTATTTCCCAAAGCAGCTGAGTATTTTATATTCGCAACAGCAGCGTGTATGAGGGTTTCAGTTTCTCTGCATCCTCCTCAACGCTTGTCTTTTTGACTATAGCTATCCTAATGGATGTGAGTGGTTTCTCATTGCAGCTTTGATTGGCATTTCCCTAATGACTAACGTTGATGAGCATCATTCCATGTGCTTTTTGGTCATTTGTATGTCTTCTTTGAAGAGATGTTTGTTATATTTCTGTCATTTTAAAAGTGTATTATTTATTCTTTATTGAGTTGTAAGGGTTCCTACTAGAACTAGATAAAAGTCTTTTGCATAGGATTTGCAAATACGTTTCCCTATTCCGTGGATTGACTTCTCACTTTCTTGATGGTATCCTTTGAAGCACAAAAGCTTTAAATTTTGACAAAGTCTTAATTTATATTTTTTCTTTTTTCACTTGAAATTTGGTGATGAAATAAGCCTATGTTTTCTTTATAAGAGTTTTAGTTTCAGCTCTTACATTTGGGTGTGATTCATTTTATAGTAGTTTTTGTGTATAGTGTGAGGAAAGGTCCAACTCAACTTTATTCTTTTGCATGTGCACCATCCCTTAAAAGTATTTTGTAAAATTCCATTTCTAGGCTTTAGATAAACAAATAATATATGTTACCTACACGTGGAAGAGTAGGAAAGATGTGAGTAGTTCCTTTGGATGTAAATATGTAACACATACTTTGCACAAAGTAGTTTGTATCACTGTGCAAAAAGATACGTAGCATATTCATTTGGGGTAAATGTAAAGGATAGCAGTATTGTTATTTTTTAGTTTTTTAAAGATTTATTGAGAGAAGGTGTGCTTATGTGAGCTGGGGGGAGGGGTTTGGGGGGCAGAGGGGGAGAATCTCAAGCACACACCTTGCTGAGCACTGAGCCAGACGTGGGGCTTGAGATATGACCTGAGCTGAAATCACAGTGAGACACAACCAAATGAGCCATCCAGGCGCCCCAGCAGTACTGTTTTTAAAACAAGCTTTATTAAAGAAATTCAGTGAAAGCTGCATCTTTCCTTTATCTCTCCTAGTTTAATGATTTTTGGTCCTTACTCTCTTAACAAAGGAATCTCCTTGGTATTATTTCTTCATGATAGATAGAAGTGCAGATGTATATAGCATAATTGTTGATGATGAAATTTTTCCAAGTGGTGAACATCTTGGTAAAAGTTTGAAACAAAACTAAGTACTCTGCAGTACAATTTGCACAGCAGTTAATGTTCCCTAGAAAATGTAGCATATTGTGTTAAGCAGGTTCTGGGCTCAGCTAATTTAGAAGCTGATTTTTTAGATGGGATAGGTCTTTGAGAAATGTCCTCTGCATTATAGGCATCTCTGGCCCCCTTCCACTAATTGTCAATGGACACCTTCATCTAGAGTAGTGCTGTCCAGTGATCCATGTATGCAATTTTAAATTTTCTACTAGCTAACATCTGGAGTTAATTTTAATTTTAATAATAAATAATATATCGAAAATAGTTCATCATGTAATCAATATAAAAATATTAATGTGCTATTTTACATTCTTTTTGTATTCAATCTTTGAATCTAGTGTGTGTTTTACACATGCAGCAAATTTCAATTTAGAGCGGGCTATCACTTGGATAACACCAATCTAGAGGGAGTAACTCAACTATAGGGCACTGTTAAATGCAAGCCTGTGGTTGACATATCTGAATCATTTCTACCCTTACCAGGAGACACAGTCTGGTTAGCTACATTTTGCTTTTCCACCACCATTTAGCTCATACGCAATTAGTAAATTGGAGAATGACATTAATAAACTGAAGCTGTATTGCTTCGTATGTGAAATTTTTTTTCCTAGGCAAGGAGAATCAGAATAGCAGGAGCTAGGGTTATAACCTTCCAATAGAAAGGAAAAAGCTGCTGCACAGGCAAGACCCCTAAAGAAAATTCAAGTCTGCTCCCCCAGCCTTGCATGGCTCTATGTCTGTGGCAAGTTGCGCTTTCTTCTCTGTCCATTTTAACTGTAGCCTCAATGCTCAGAGCTTCACTTCTATGTTCTCAGCCCCAGCAAGCCTCATTTCTACCCAAATGTGGGTTTTTTTGCATTTTTAATATCCCCTGAAACAATCTATAACCATGCTGAGCTGCTTGCCTTGTGCTGTTGGTTATAATAAAGAGTTGTGTAATTTTGAGTGGTTTGCTCCTACTCTATTTTTCCCATAAGACTTACTTTTAGTCTGATTTTGCAGAATTCAAGGTTTGTCAGGAAAACATTTATCATGTTATGGTAAAAATACTCATTATAGATGGCTTTCTTTGTAAAATCTCCTTGTTTTTAACTCTTTGTGGTCTCTTGTTTTGGACTGATGAGAGGGAGACCAAAGACAGTGGAAGGAGTAGAGCATTTAAAATGAAGTGTGGCCCAGATACTGACCACATCAAAACCATGTTATTAAAAATTTACATCCTGGGGGGTTCCATCCCATATACTGTGAATCAGAATCTCTGTGAGATGCAGCCTTGAAATCTACATTTTTTTTTTTAATAAACTGAAGTTTGAGATCCACTGTGGACCTTTATTCAGTCATACCTACTGTCAGCTTTTATTAGTTTGAATAGCATTTAGAGTGGTAGGTGTCCTTGAAATCTTTCATTTAGTATTCTAGGTATGCCTTACCCATTCTTTTCAGTGATTTGTAGATGGCATTAAGACTTAATTTCTAAGTCTGAGGATCTGGTAGTGAATTCTAGTGGTTGTTACGTTCTGAATAAGGACACAAATGCCATAATATTTATCCCTGAATAGAATGAAAACTGTTGTTTCACTTTTTGAAAAGCTGGTTGTGTTTCCCATCTTTGTTTGCTCATATAGAAGTGTATATTCTTTTTGTTTTCCCTCTAATATCCAAGTTCCTTTTTCTAAATGGAAGTGCAGTGTTATTGCTTAATTTCTAGCTGAATCAGGTGCATTTTGCTACATTTTTTGACCCATTTCACAGAGTACTCTCCTAGGGCTCCATCTTTCTCAGTCTGGAGGTTCTAGCCTTCTCACCCTTTAAGATCTAGCTTCTGAAGTTACAGAGGATGCCAAATAGGGATTATTTTGCTTTTTAAATATTGAAGATTCTGTCAGGGAGGTCCGTATATTGCATTACATTAAATTAATTGCTTATTTTAGATTAATGTCTAATCCAGGAATCAGCAAAGTTTTTCTTAAAAGGCTGGATAATATTTTAGTCTCGTGGGTCCCACAGTCACTGTCACAATTAAAAGAAAAAAGTAGCCATAGGTAATACTTAAATGATTGGCTATTGCTATGTTTTGATAAAACTTTATTAATGAAAACATGCATCCAGCAGATTGTAATTTGCTGATCCTTGGATTCTAGTCTGACATTAGCATCCAATCAAGTTAAAGCATCTCCATTTTATATCTGCCTTTGGTTAAGCACTGGATGAGAGAACTTTGCCCAAGCATAAACATATAACCCCTTTATTCCACCTTCCCCGCCCCAAATCCAAGTAATTCTCAGAAGTATCCTTTCCTTAGAAATCTTTAAGACTTGCTTCATTAGTCCTGTCATTTAAAGTCAGTTGTCTCCCACTTAATCCATAAATACTACTTTCCTCAAAGAGATTTTTTTTTTTTTGTAAGTATGAGCCCCTATTTTGGTAATATGCAGAGAGCATAAAGGGCACCAGACCATATAAACAGCTTTTGCTCCCATTACTTTCTTGGGCCAGATAGCATCCATGAGACTATCTCTTACAGCATATATGTTATCTTCCTTTGTGCACTTGAATAATCACTGATTTAGTATTAAAATTCTGAGTTCAAGTTTTATGCATGGCTCTACTCTTCTTTGGATATATTGGCATCCACAGATCACTTGTTCTTTCTCTGAGTCTTAGACTCTACATCATACTGTTAATAAAAACAAAAAATAAAAAAAACTTGTGTTCTTATCCTGAAACATACAAACTCATTTTAGGGTAGGAAATAAAAACTCATGTGAATTTTTGAGATAAAAAGGAGATTTCAAAGAAATTTTGTGTTGTAGCACTTTGTATATTAGGTATGGAAAATGTAGCTCTGGAAAATCCTAACCACCATCATCATTAATCTGGTGCTGGGTAGGGTGTGTATAATCACTTTGCTTTTCAGCTTGTTTGTTAACTTCAGTTTGGAAAGAACTACATGGAAGAATTAAAGGTTCAAATGAGATACCTCCCAAAAATACTTTGGAAGATAATACAAATTGTAGCTTTTATTAAGGAGAGTTAGCTATAACTTAGTATGATCATGTTATTTAGGGGCTAATCTGCCCTGTGTTCAGTTCTCAAGCACATCCTTCTGGCTGGAATCTAAAGATTTATTGGCTACCATACCATACCATGCTTTCTTTAAAACCTCTTTTACTTGGTTTTGGATCCTATTTAAGAACGTCAGTTTATTCTTAGTCCCTTACTAAAATAATCTGTATCTTAATCTTGCTTCTCACTTCTTTTTTAAGTTTCAGTTGTTAGTTTTGTTAAGTGGTCTATAGATAAATCTATTTCACAGGATGTAGACTCTATAATCCCTATTCAAAAAGCTTCTGTCTCTGAAAATGTCTTCGCTCTTAACAGCTGATTGAGTTTTCTCTTGTCTCTAAAGTCTTAGGCTAGAGTGCCTCAGTACTTACATTTTTTTCAGTATGTTATGCCCTCTGAAAAAACATATCCTAGGCCTAAAAGCTATCTCATACCATCTGTCAGACTGATGGAATATTCACTGTTTCTTCAGAGGTAAGAGCTTAACTAATTGGGCACTTGTCACTTTTTGAATTTTCATTGATAGTAAGAATAACACTAGAGTAGAGTAGAGTAGATTCCTGGATCTTAACCTCATAAGAGATCAGTAGACTTCATTCCAAATGTACCTTATGTTTATAGAGTACTTCACTTCTCGTGTCTTTTAACAAATCTTTAATGTGGCACTTTTGTTTCATAGTCTAAGTGTAGGTCATCTTGCTTAAGAATATATGCAAATAAATGTCAAGGCATCTAACCCAGGCTTCTTAAAGGATTATTCTAGGATTCATTTCAGTCTATAGAATTGGCCTTTTCTTCATTATTGCCGACATATTTATGGAAATTTCAGTGGGAATCTCAACTCTCCTAGGGATGGATAAATATGACATTCTTTGTTTATATTACTCAGTTTCTTATCTGTATTGTCCTGTAAACTGATTTTTTTTTTAAATGAATTACATCTGAAAAGTGCAAATTTTGGCATAGGTTTAAGATTTTCTTAAAAACTTGGGAGTATTAATTTTTCTTTGTAAATGAGTTTGTTGGGGTTTGGTGATTCTCTAAGAGGGTCACAGGACCCAGTGTATAGTCATTATCATGGCTATGGCTTCTTACTGTGAAAAGATATAAAGTGGAGTCAGCTAAGGGAAAAGGTATGCAGACCAAAGCCTGGAGGAAACCAGATGCAGGCTTCCAAGAGTCTTCTCCCAGTAGAGTCACAGAAGACATACTTCATTCCTTCAGCAATGAATTGTGACCATATTTGTGAAATGTTGACCATATCAAGGAGGCTTATTAGAGATTTAGTTCCCCAAATTTTTATTGGATTTAGTTTGTTACATAGGCACCTCTACCTAGCATATACCAAAAATCTGGATTCCCAATAGGAAAGCATATATTAAGCATAAACCATATTGTATGCACAAACATCTTAGGCACAGTGAGCAACTGTTAGCTCTTAAGGGAACGCTCCAGAAATCTAGGTTCCCACATGTCAGCCAAGGGCCAACTGTGTAAGCGGGCCTTTCTAAGGATAGAGGTCTTAGGCCAGCTGTGTTAACTTTCTGCCCACTGAGTTTATCTTGACTCATTTCTTTTTGATTGTGTTTATTCTTACAATGTTTACTGAAGAATATTTTGCCTGCTGTATTAAAGTTTAGGGTGTTTTATATAAACACATGCCATACAGCAAGATAAAATTAAAAACAAGTAGATGAAGAAGTCATCAAGCAGTAGCCTGGTTGAGAAATTTCCTCTGTTATACCACCTACATGGTGCCACGTTCTTCAGTAACCCTCTACTGTCTTTTGTCACATCACTAGTGTTTTTGGGTCTTTGAATCTGCTTCTAGCTTCCCTTATAAACTGGCCCTTAATCCAAGGTTAGATATTGGCCATTGCCTTTTCTCTTGCCATAGTCTTAACTTCATTCCAAGCTCGGAGTGCTTTTTGATACTATGCAAGGCAAAGTCCCCTGCCTTTCAGTTTTAATGGAGGAGACTTCCAGATCACTTCTGAATTCCTAGTGCTCCGTAGGTCTGCTGACATTTCCACTTGGATGTCTGAAACTTTATAGTCATCCTCTGTCTGTCCCAGTTCACTTTTCTTATTTACTTAGTTTCCCTTGCTGATTGAAATAGTTAATTCTTAATGATTCCTACTTGAAACAACTCTGGTTCTAACTGGTGACTAATTGCTAGACCACTCAACCATATATATTACTCATACCACTTTTTGTTCATTATAGTGTAGCCTTCATACCATTGCCAGTGTAGTTTGTTTTAAGTTGAATTATGGTACGTTGTTGCTGGGAAAAAAAGTAATGAAATTGAAATACAATTAGAAATTGTAATAGCAATTAGACTTTTATGGTGAACCTTTTTGTATCTTTAATCAGTGTTTTTGCAAGTCTGTGTTTTTATACCTTGGCTTTTCTTAAGACAGTAAATACTATCATACCTGATGGTCTTTGAGATGTGTGGATTATTTATAGAACTCATGAATTACTTTTAAGCAATTCTTAGAGTTGGTCCTGTTATTAGGAGACTTGATATCATCATCATCATCTTGAAAGAGAGTACCTTCCCTAAGGTTTAACCTTCTTAATACTGTTTTAGTTGAAAAATTGGCAAAACTATTTAAAACCAAGTTGCAGAGGCTATTTAAGAAATTGAAAAATAATTGCAAAAACATACTGGGTATTTATAACTTTTAGTTCTGTATCACTGAATTTTTGTGCCTTTTTTCTTTATGTTGTGTTTCTGTCTTTCCCTAATAAACCTCTTTTAAAAAAAGGGGGGCGCCTGGGTGGCTCAGTCGGTTAAGCGTCTGCCTTTGGCTCAGGTGTTGATCCCAGGGTCTTGGTATCGAGTCCTGCATCTGGCTCCTTGCTCTGCGGGGAGCCTGCTTCTCCCTCTCCTCCCCACTTGTGCTCTCTCTATCTCTCTCTCTCTCTCTCAAATAAATAAATAAAATCTAAAAAAAAATTTTTAAAAGTTGCTAGAAATGATATTAATGAGGTTTTGCTCATCTAATTATATATAACATTTTTCCATAGGCTATCAGCCATGTAAGCTATATGCTCTTTAAGCCACATCTTTAGTAGCCTTACAAATACTTTATGTGTAAGAAGTATGAATATGTACATATTCCAGATGCTTATGTAAAATGATGATTTAGGGATATACAATGATCTATAGTATGATAGAAACCAGTTGAAATTAAACATGAAATACAACTTATAATTCACTTTGGTCTTTATTCTTTTAAGGGACCAGTTACTCTCCACAAGAAAATTCACACAACCACAGTGCTCTTCATAGTTCAAATTCACATTCTTCTAATCCAAGCAATAATCCAAGCAAAACTTCAGATACAGTAAGTATATAAACATGCCCAATTTTGGTTTGGGGGGGTTCGTGTGTGTGTGTGTGTGTGTGTGTGTGTGTGTGTGTGTGTGTGTATTACCCCCCCCCTCAAAAACCCCCCAAAACTCCTGCACCAAGTCTTGTTAAATCAAAAGTTGACCTTTTTTACATGTATTTGAAGTAATGAGCTGACCTTCTTAGTAGAACTGAGAATAGTCAGGAAATACAATTTGGTATTATTTCATCACTTTTCCTATACAGAGCAAAATTTTACCATTGCAATGTCTGAGATACAAAGAACTATAGATTATGAAACTTCTGTAGTTACTTAAAGTGGTTTACCTTGAGCTTTTTCTTACTCTGTAATATATACACTTCTTAAAACATATATTCAGACATCTGCTGTGTATTACACACCCTGCTAAACACTCGTGATGTAAAGATTCTTGTCCTCAAGGCAATGAAAGTCAGGAATTTTAGGTATTTCTAAACTGAAGTAACTCAGCTGGGATTTTTTTAAAGTCAGGGTTCAAATGGAAGTTTTAATACATTCATTCAACAAAAGTTTAATAAGTTTTCAGTTTGCCAAGCATATGCTAGGTTGTAGATATATAGTACTAAGAAAATGTGGCCCATCTTAAAGGAACTTTTGGACTTGGGGTGAAGACTGCAGAGTAAACAGTTAATAAAACAGTGCATGTTAAAGTTGCTTTGGGAACATTCAAAAGGGGAACTCCAAGCTTGGATGAGAGGAAAGTATTAAAGTACAAGTAACACTCCCCAGCGGGTTGAATATAACAGCTAGTTGAAGAGGTCTGGAATTTGTGTGGTATGCAAAGGGAATAGCATCTACAAAGACATAGAAGTGTGAAATAACATAGTATATTTGGAGAACTGCAACGATTTTGAAAGTGTGAAAGAATGGCAAGAGCTCAGGTTACAGAGATAAGTGGGAGCTAGATCACAAAAATTGTGTATCTTACCAAGGAATATGAATTTTATATAAAGGGAGTGCAGAACTATTGAAGGATATAATTGGTGAAGGAACCTCATAGTTGGAATTTAAAAAATTCATCAGGTAGTATAGAAAATACAAGAAGGAAAGAACAGCTAGAAGGCTATAGAAGTGTAGGTTGAATCCAACAGTTTTTGCCTTGGATATTTGGGTGATCATCGTACCTTAATCAACATTGAAAGGTCCTTGGGATTGATCATTTCTTAGCCCTTATTGAAGCCGTGTGGATAGTACATTTCCAAAGAAAATCAAGACATAAATGATAGCATTTTCATAAAAATGAATTTAGAATAGTTTTAAATATTGTATCAGTCAGGGTCTAGGTAGGAAAACAAAACATGCTAGTTATTTTAGCTCAGAAAATTTGATAGTACAGAGAATTTTATGTACAGGATTGGCTAAGCAGATACTGCATGTTACTGAGGACTGAAAAAAAACAAAAAGGAACACCAAGGTAATACACATAGAGTATATAGTATTCACCCTTAGGGCTGGAGTACAATAGGAAGAGGTTGTGGTTATTAGAACCTAATAGCTTAGAGGAGGAGCTCTACAGAACTGGTGATAGTACCTGTGAGTGGTATGATGAAGCTAGTTCTGGTTTGGGGCATATGGCAGAGAGCTGGAAATTGGAGACAGCTGTGGCTGTTAGGCTTCTCGTGCCTTTCAGTCTTAACTTCGGTGCCTACTGTTGGCAGAATCTAACAGGTAGCCTGCTGACTAAACAATGTAATTTGCCCTAGCATCACAGAACAGTATAGAAGGGGGTGGTGGTGGTGTTGAGGCTGAGACAACAGCTTGGTAAACCTTAACAGGTGTTACCATCAAACTACTTGTGATGAGTTATTTCCAATAAGGTGTATCGTCAGGATTTTAGAATGAATCTGTTTTTGTGGTAGGTGGCCCCATTAATTTACAAAGTAACAAATACTAAAGTTCCATTTATCACTGACAATTCCAATTTGGTATTTGTCTGCTGATAGTTACAGTGGCAGGCCATGTGGACATTGTTTTGGCTTAAAAAAAATCTTAATTCAGGGAAAACTAAGTCTGGTTGTTTTGATTTCTAAGACGTGGATTAAACGTGAAATCAGAAAGAAATAATGGGCAGATAAGCTTGATCGACCCAAATCATAAATGGGGTCAGAGGATTTCATTTTGTGGGTGGAAGCTGAAGACTGTTACCTGAATGGATTAAGTGTTACATGTTTTAAGAATCAGGATTTCCCTTTCTGTAAATTTCAACTATAGGTATATAATTAATCTCCAAGTAGTCTTTTTTATTATAATATGCCCAGTGGGCATGACACATATATTATTTATAAACTACAAATTTAATCTTACCTGAGAAGTTAGCTTTTGAACCTTTCTGCAGGTTACTTATAAACTTACTTTTTGTCTGTAAATCACTTCTAATGGAATTTTTTGAGTAGTAAGTAAAACAAAATTTAAAAAGTAGTTCTTTTTTCTCTGAAGTTTTCAGGCTTTAAATCTGTCTTTGAAAATCAGTAACAATATTATCTAGTTATCTACACAGACATATGGTTGTATGGGTGATTTATATTTATCAACTGTTGATAGTCGAGTTGAAGTTGCCTTATTTTTTCAGTATTAGATTAAGATATTCACATGTAGTTCCCTAAGTCCTGTGATGAACATTTATTGTGGTTTAACACAGAGCCTAGCCCATGATAACTATTTAGGAAAAGCTTTTTGAATGCCTCCTCCTTCCTAATCTAAATCATAATAGGAACTTACAGACCTCGTGTAGCTTGTTTTAGATTAGTTATGCTTATTTGTGATTTTTAAGAGGCCTCTGAACTGCTTCATTTAGAAAAAAAAGTATTCCCATTTAAACACATAATTGATATCTTCTACGTATCCACCAATCTTGATTTGCTGGGAAATACTTTACATTCAGTCACAGGTGACTTTGCATTTATATTCCAGCTCCACTTGTTATCATGTAAATTATCTTCTGCCTTTTTTGGAGCTTTTCAGCTTGAGACTCTCAAGTTTATTTTCTGTAACCAGTCTTTGCCTGAAGATACTCTACTTAATTTTAAAAAATTAGAAATTTATCAGAGAACTCTTAGGACTCCATGAAATTCTTTATTATAGTAAATGCCGTCTTTGATGTTGATGTTATTCAGTGAACGGCTCCTTATTAAAAATTCGTAAGTTAATTCCAGGATTAACCATTTCTTTTCCATCGTTTCATTTGGGGAAGTAGTAGGATTCGGTATTTTAAGAGAGAGAGCAGAAAGGGATATCCTTTTTAAGAAAAGCACACTTAAAAGACATTTTGAATTGAGGGAGAGCAGATGGGTGCCTCCATAACTGTTTAGTACTGTTCTTTCAGAGCAGTCATTTTCATACTTTTTGATCTCAAGACCTCTGTCTACATTCATGAAAATTGAGAGCTTTTGTTTATTTTTTATCAATATTTACCATATTTAAAAATTAAAACTTGGTAAATATGAGGGCCGCATAGGTGGCTCGGTTGGTTAAGTGTCTGCCTTCGGCTCAGGTCGGGATCCCAGGGTCCTGGGATGGAGCCCCACGTCGTGCTCACTGCTAAGCGGGAAGCCTGCTTCTCCCTCTGCCCCTCCCCCTTGCTTGTGGGTGTGTGGGTGCTCGTGCTCTCACTGTCTCGCTTACTCAGAATCTTTATTAAAAAAACGTGAAAGATAGTTTTAAACTCAGTTGATTGTAAACCCTTTACATGTTAGCATATATAATGTTTTTATGAAAAATAACTATTTGTAAAACGAATAGTATCTCTTTAATGCCTGTCTTAATAGGAGATACCTAGAACTTCACATGTGCTCTGCATTCAGTCTTTCGTTACAACAAATCTCCTTCCACAGCATCTGGGGAAATTCCACTCTGTTCTTGTGATAGAATGAGGAAAAAAAAGAAAGTCATTTTAGTATTATTATGAAAATAGTTTTGATCTTTTGAAATGATTTTTGGGGTCCTTCAAGGGTTCCTGGACAGCACTGGGAAAACTGCTGCCTTAGTGCTTGTGTTGGCAAGTACATCAAGCCTAATTCAGAATATTTGAAGTGTTTGCAGGCCTTTTTGGGGTTTAGTTCTTAGTTGTAGATACTCTTTTTTTTTTAATCAAATTTAATAACTTAAGATCTAATGTTTAATATGGTGATCATAGTTGATAACACTATATTGTGTAATTGAAACTGGCTGAGAGTGAAGACTTAAATGTTTTCACAAAATCTGTGAGGTGATGGATGTGTTAATGAACCAGATAGGCCTAATCCTTTACAGTGTCACATCATCACAGCATACACTAAGTATCTTCCAGTTTTGTCAGTTATACTTCAATAAAGTTGAAAATATATAATGAAGAAAAGCAGTAACACCTGTTGCACGTCAGCGTTTTAAAAATTCCTCATTACTAAAAGGGTTCCCCGCCCCCTTAACCTTTTTTTGAGTATGGAAGTGGGGTGAGAGAATAAGCTAAAGTTACTGCTGTGTTATTGTAATGTTGTACCCTGAAACACATTTTGTTAAGTAAGACATTAACTTGTACTAATCTAAGATTGGGTGGGCACAATCAGAGCAGTGTTAATAGACTCAGACTCTTCAAGGTTCTAGTCTGTGAACTTTTAACTGTCATGGAGGTTATGCCAGGATGTAAATTAACTGTCGTTAAATAGTATACTGTTTACTTGAGCTGGATTTTTTTTTTCTTAAAGTGAGACTCTTGACGAGGGAAAGAGTATGTCAATATATATTTTGATGCCTGCTCCTTACCTTCTTCAGACCAATTCACAAAACCATCACTTTGAAGAGCACTGACGTGTAGACCACTCTGCCATACTCTGATGTCCTCTGTCCACCTGCCTCAAATCTTAATCTACTTCTTCAGGTCAAACTAGTAATCAATCCCATATAACCACTTCCCAAGGAAACCAAATCTTCCAGATATCCATAGAAGTGTTCAGTTTGTATAATAATTTAGGCACGAGGAGTGATGAATGGTGAAAGAGAACTTTTTGAATTTGGCCTTCTGTGATTGGGTTTCTGCAACTTGGTTGTGGTTGTAGCCTACTTCTGAAAATGAGGGTTGAGAATTAACTTCCCCCTGGTATGAGAGTTTTGGAGGCACAGGGCTGATTGCCAATCGCTTCGTTATTTTGAGGCATAATCCCAAGAGCATAAATGTGGCAGAATCTGCAATATTTTTTCATGTACCTTCAAAATTACTGCAGCACTTTGAGAATTGGGTGTTGATTTGTTGGAAATAATGGGCATCCTGAAACCTAGGTTTTGATCCTTTCTTCTATCACCAGTTAGTTTTGTGACCTATAGACAACTTGTACGTTCTCTAGGCTTGTTTCCTAGTTGGTAAAATTAAAGCTGAGTCAGCAGGGCATGAGCATTTGTTTCTTTCCTCAGGCTTTAAAATTGTGTCACTGTACACTGGTGAACCCAGAAGTGTAGACTACCAAAGTATAACATCGTTTCAAGCTCCTTTGACAAAATAGTCAAGAAATTCATCTCAAGTGTACTTGGGATTCTACCAGATTTCCTGGGCCCAGTGCACTTAAACTTTACACTTTTTATATCAGTACCACGGAAATTGGGCCTCCTTTCAGATTTTTCTAATTTCTTTATAATTTTACAGTACTTATAAAATACCTAAAGAGAATGTATCTGAGAGTTTTTGAAAGGCTGGTTTTTGTTACAGGGAAATGAGTGATGCTGCTGACCCATATATTATGTGAGACAAGGTTTAGCTAACACCACATCTCATGGATTTTGACAGTGAAACAGATAATAATTAGCTTTGTGTTTATGTTTTATTAAATGTGGTTTTTTTTTTTCACTAACAGTAAATACAGGCAGATTATTCTCTGTTAATAGTATATGTGAGTACTATTGTGCATAATGAGTTTAGAACTGATGTGCCGTCATATCATCAAATCAGTCAGTTGACTGTGGGTTTTTTAAACTGCCCTCCCCCCCATGTGACTGGATTTCAGCAAATAAAATTATAATAATGGGGAACTTTGGTAATGCTTTTCTAAAGTCAAGATGTTAATTTTGCATTTCTCATTTTGTGCCTAATAAACTAATGTCTATTAATCTCTTTAATTTCATATTTTGCAGGATTTTCCATTGTTACTTTTTAAGGTGTTCATAGACTAAGGTGTCTTAAGATACATATACACAGATAATTACATTCTAGATCTGGATGCTTTTATTTCATGGTCTTTTCCCTTTTCCCTTATATATGCTTTGAAAACCATTGATGTTCTTGATGTTTCATATCAAGTGATTAAATAGTATTAAAATATTTTCTAATTTTTAAAAATGTATTTTTAAGCCTTATGATTCTGCAGATGACTGGTCTGAGCATATTAGCTCTTCTGGGAAAAAATACTACTACAATTGTCGAACAGAAGTTTCACAATGGGAAAAACCAAAAGAGTGGCTTGAAAGGTATTTGCTCTTACTCACTGAAAAATATTTCTTACTCTTGATTTTACAGCTTTACATCTTTAGAACATTCTGAGTGTAGGTTTCTTAGAGTGAAACTCATCATTCCCTTCTTTAATTGTAGTTGGCCCATTGTGTTTTCTGTAATTTCTCTTTAAAAAACAAAAAACAAAAAAGAAACTTAAAAAAAAAAAAACTTGGACAGAGAAGCAGCTGTCCACAAGGACCTTGTAAACCATCAGTATATTTAAGATTTTATATCAACCTATACTTAATGCATTCACTTATAATTTGTAATAGAAATCTTCATAATTCTTAAAGTACAATAATATGTTTCCTTCATATATGTAGAATTAATATTGGAGAGTTTGGCTGTAGCGTTAATGACATTATAAATAGTTGCTGTAATACTACCATCATTGAGAAACATTACTGTTCTGTTAGCGTTATCTCATCTCCGACACCAGTTGATATTATGGCTGTGTTCACTTCTTTTATTTTCCATATACCATTTTGTTGAGCATTTGGCCAGAAGTGTTACATGTAAACTCATTGTACTTGATGTAATTTTTATGGGATTATCTATGTTTTATTTTTAGAGAACAGAGACAAAAAGAAGCAAACAAGATGGCAGTTAATAGCTTCCCAAAAGATAGGGATTACAGAAGGGAGGTGATGCAAGCAACAGCCACTAGTGGGTTTGCCAGTGGGAGTAAGTATTAATTTTTTTCTTTAAAACAACATGATGTTTGATTCACTCCTATAGTTCATATATTTATATCTGTATGCATAGCTGTTTACATATGTAAACTAAAATAGTAGAAACATAGGTTTCTTTTGTTAGATATGTCTTCCTAACCTTCACCATTTTGTTTCCTGAAAAGAAAAAGGGTGCACAAAGAATAGTGCACATATATATTCATCACTACTCATAATGGCTATAATGCAGTTGAATTGGTGGAAAACAAAATTTCATATTGTGGATTGACTTTTTTAAAACAGGAATTGTTTGGTTTTCCCCCCTTTCCTGAATTGTGTCCTATTAAACTGGACAGTGATATCCCTTCCAAAACTCATTGAGTCTTTCAATCTAATAATTGAATAATAGTCACACACAGATAGTGACATCAAAGTGTCTGTTGGTGTTTTATGTTTATCAGTGAGAAACTTTTTTATCCTTGTATCTGGAAACTGATTTTATCATGATCATAGATCTAGATAACATCTCCATACTCTGGGCATACCTTAATGTTTTTTGAGGTCAGATTTGTCTTAGTGGGACAATATGAGTAACATACATTTATTTCTTAATTCAAATTAAATTTGTATTTGGAGCTTTTACTAAAGGTATTCTATTCCCAGTGGCTTCCCTTGCCTAGAATAGAATTTAAATGCCACTATAGAATTCTTAGGCTCTTTATCACAGTTTGAAATTTTCAGAAAAAATTTTAAAAGATGTGTTCAGGGAATTCTTGGACTTAAGCATTTGAATCTTCCTCCTGTAACTTAAGTAGGGGATGTATTTGGTCTCAGCGGGGGATACTGATTTTTTGACAGGAGAAATTTTAAGATGAAACAGATAGTAAAGTAACATAGTTCTTCAGCACTGAATGTTTACGATATGTTCCTTGGAACATTTGATTTTTTATATTAGTGAAATTGTACTTAATTCTTAGAAAACAATGATGTGTACAGTACTGAAGTGAGGAAATTAAAACTATTATATTTTGAGACAGAAGACTTGGGTTCTAGTTCCATTTTACTTAATATCTGTAACTGTGACTTCTGGCAAGCAATTAGAAATGAGGTAAAGGTTTTCCTCTGCAGGTTAAAAAAAAAAATAGCATCCAGCTTGTGGTCCTCCTGAACAAAACTGCAGAGGAATACTAGGGGGTTTGGAGGAGGAAGTGGCAAATGGGTATAAAAAGAATCACTTTTTCTTAGATATGGGGCCAAGCCTCTCACTTAGTGGGTGAAGGTTCCCAGAGAGAAAAAACATAAGAGCCTAGTGTGTCTGCTTTATTCTTTCTAAAATACGCTATCATTCCTTCTCCCTTGAGGTGTAGAGTAAATGAAGGAAGTAATTAAAGATCTGATGGAAATATTGTTGGAAGTGAAAGTAGTAATTTTTTGTCTTTTTAGTAAACCATCTTTAAAAAGGAAATAAAATCAGAGTTGTGTTTTTATTTTTACTTATTTTTTTTTTAAAGATTTTATTTATTTATATGACAGAGAGATAGCAAGAGAGGGAACACAAGCCAGGGGGCTTCCTGCTGAGCAGGGAGCCGGGATGTGGGGCTTGATCCCAGGATCCTGGGATCATGACCAGAGCCGAAGGCAGACACTTAACAACTGAGCCACCCAGGCGCCCCTAGAGTTGTGTTTTTAAATTGTGTGCATCTTTTTCTTTCAAAAATGAAGGGGTTCCTTTTCTTTTTCCTCCATAATTTCAAAAGTGAGGCATATTTGTTTTTAAAATATAATAGGGAACGTTTTTTAATTCTATGAGCCAGGAACATTTGGGGACATATACTTTTTTTTCTGTGTGTATATAAATTTGTATAAAAACTACACATGTATATGTTTTACATCAAAAATGAGATTATGTTACTGTTTCTAACCTTTTCTTTTCAGTAGTATTTCAAGGAAATGTTTCTGTGTCAGTTTAGAAATCAATATGTGTTAAATTGCGTGGTTTTCCTTTTTTATTTTTTTGATGTGCCCTCATTTATAAATAATCCTCTATCCATGGATACTTAGGTGGTTTTTAGCCTTTTCCTATTGTCAGCAGTGCTGTGATTTCTATCTTTGCCCACTTATTACTTCCTTAGCCAAATTCCTAGACGTGCAAATGATGAGTCAGTAGGTCGATGTGTGTGTTGAACTATAATCATGTGTTTCACTTTTTCAGTTTTAAGTAATATTTGAGAAAAACCTTAGCTATATTTCCTTTTATTTTTCCTTAATTGGTCAACTGATTTAAATACTTAAGTGTGGTAGTAATGAAGTCATGAAGCCATTTAAGTGCTTAACTTTTTCTATCCAAAAAGTGTTGGCAGAGTTTTCCCATGTGTCCATTGGTGTTCATGCTGGGTAAGACCTAAAGCTTTGTAGTTCGTAACTGCCAATAAAAGGGGGGAGAGGGGACTGAAAGATTTTATATGTTAAAGAGATAAAGGTAGAAAATAGATTTATTTTTTGCACTGTAGCAAATAATGTTATCCAGAACTTGACATTGAAAACTTTATGGATAAAATTTTTAATTTGGTATTACTGCTACTAGATTATTTTCATTGTCTTTAATTTGTGCCTCATAGAATGATTGTTCTGTGCTTAGAGAAACCTTAATTTGGGGTTTCTCAGCAGTAGCACTAATGACATTTTGGGTTAGGTGATTCTTTGTTGTGGGATGACGTCCTGTGTCATAGGATGTAAAGTATCGTACCTGGCCTCTATATGTTAGAGGCCAGTAGCACACCTCCTCTCTCCTAGTCGTGACAACCCAAAATGTCTCCATACATTTGCCAGATGTCTTTGTTGTGGGGGTGCGAGTAGAGTCACTGCATTAACTGTGTTTTGTCTAGAGTTGTGAATCCTAGAAAGCTGTTGCAGCTACAGCTTCCTTAGTTCCTGTAATGCTGCTGCCATTTTTCTCCCCCAAAGCTTACAAGTGTTTGAAGAAATACCAGCTTTAATTTTCATCTGAGTAGTACATTTGCTTGATATTCTTTGACTACTCATACAGAACTGAGAGGGATTTTTCTTGGTGTCCAGTTTTTGGTAGTCAAGTGACAGGATTGGTGGGAATTGGGCATGGTATTATTTCTGTTTTATCTGTCCCTAAAAGTTTCTATTGTAGCAGTATTCTTTTCAGGAAGAACTTGTAGAATAAAATTTCTTAAGTTTCTTGTGCATGCAAATTGATAGTTCACCGATGAGTTAATATACAACAGATGTTTGTATTCTACTGTGATAGCTCAATCTATTTGTTCATTTTTTTCTTTTAAGGTTAATATATGTGTAATTTATAACACTGAATTTCATTTTTAAGTCAAAAGACTTTTTTTATTGATACAACTGAAACTTTTTGGCAGTGTCCAGTACATTTTGTTTAGTGTAACATGTAGGAGTTATGCACTGAAGGTTTGGAAACTGACTTGTAGTTTAAGCATACTTCCTTCTTTGTGCTGTCTTGGTCTCTAGACTAGGAGGAACCTTGACTTGGAAAAAACTAAAATACTCAACAGGGAGGGCATTCTTTGGTAATACTATTATATATGTGCTTTTGAATCTTAAGATGTTTCTCTACTTTGAAAGTTGTTTAATTTTTAGTTACTGATTAGACTTACAATTTTGGATAGAGATTTTTCGATAAATATAAATTTTATTATCATGATTATTGAAATTTTCCTTATACTCTTTTTGGAAGCAGCAGTACTTCTGAGGTTTCAATATTTCTGTGACTTTAAATTGGAAGAGGATGTTTTTAGTATAACTGGTAATAGCAAGTAGATTTTTCTGACTATGCTGCCGGATGTTGGCCTTCTATTTTCAGATAGCATTATCTATAACTTGCGTTTATAACTAACTGGTATTGTTAGCATTATCAAAAATATGAACTGATTTACTTATTGAATGCACAGTTGATCATAAATTCAGCCATCCCAAAATGAGGTCATGTAAGCCCTAGCACAGACTACTTTAGAGACCACTAATGAGCTACTTTAGTATTCAGAAAAATCAGGCTAATAAAGCTAATATTCTTTTGCTATTGAACCACTGTGGATAATTCAGTTATTAGAACCCATGGCCAATATTTTAAAAGAATGGACCATTTGCTTTTCATATTTTTAAAATACTTAAAATTTTTCATTTGAGTAAAATGTTAGAACTCCACATATATTGTTTTTTTTAATGTTTTGTTTGAACTGTGGTGTGGTTCTAAAGAATCCCCCAAAACTAGTAGCGTACTTGAAATATGAGTATAGATTACTTAGAGTTGAGCTAAAAATCCTCTTTCAGTATTTGGATTTTTTTGTTTGTTTGTTTAAAGATTTTATGTATTTGAGAGAGAGAGAGAGCGCGCATGAGCAGGGGGAGGGGGAGAGGAAGAGGGAGAAGCAGACTCCCCACAGAGCAGGGAGCCCGACGTGGGGCTCGATCCCAGGACCCTGGGAACATGACCTGAGCTAAAACTGCAGACGTTAACTGGGCTTGCAGTTCTGTAACAAGGTACAAGTATGTTGCTAAATTAGCTGATGTTAAAGACAGGATTCTAACGTAATCTTTTTTCTTCCCCCTTCCGTCATTCCTACATCTCTTTTTTCGAACTGTGAACTAAAGTGGAAGACAAGCATTCCAGTGATGCCAGTAGTTTGCTCCCACAGAATATTTTGTCTCAAACAAGCAGACACAATGACAGAGACTACAGACTGCCAAGAGCAGAGACTCACAGTAGTTCTACGCCAGTACAGCACCCCATCAAACCAGTGGTTCATCCAACTGCTACCCCAAGCACTCTTCCTTCTAGTCCATTTACGCTACAGTCTGATCACCAGCCAAAGAAATCATTTGATGCTAATGGAGCATCTACTTTATCAAAACTGCCTACACCCACATCTTCTGTCCCTGCACAGAAAACAGAAAGAAAAGGTATGCCATTATTACTAGATGCTGCACGTTGAACTATAGTTTCTGAGTTTTTGATTATATTACATTATCTCCATTAGCTTGAATAAGACTCTTAATTATAAATTCTTTTTAAAGTTTTTTAGAATGTTACTGCATAGATTTAGGTCTAGAGTTAGCCATATTTAGATTTTTTTCTTTTAATTTTTAATTATGAAGCCTTAGAACTGTTTTTTGCCTTTGACACTTTGAAGTCAAGTGCTTAATTTATAACAGTTAGTAATGGCTTAACTAACTTTTAGCAGAGTCAAAGGACTGTCCCTTCATATTTGTATAAAGTAATTTTTAGTTTTTGTGATAAATGTCATGATGGTTTAGTTTAGATATTGTCTCAATTTTCTGTTAATTAAAATTTGATACGAATAGAGACATTTTAAAACTTGTTACTTCTGCATAACATGCAGCTATTGGTTTCAGTTTGTGAATTAGAAAACTGTGTTCTGGGCCACAAGATAGAGTCTTAATGTCTGAATTAGAACTTAAATCTGAAGAGAAGTTAACTTTGTGACTCAAATTGTGTTTATCCAGCTCAGTGCTGATAACCATAGCTTGTTAAAAGAGAGAAAAATTGTGGCAACTACTACTTTAGGAGGTAACACATAACAAGCAGAGTGAGGAGATAAGTATATTTGCACAGACCACTCACAATTCTAAGCTTAACACATTATAATGTGTTTTAAGAAATTAAGGAAATTAAAAGGCAATAAGTAAATAAATTATGGGCAGACCCATTAGCAGACTAATTAGCAGATTAGCATAAGTAAATATTGAGAAACTTTTAAATGTCCTGTGGGTTTAGGAGATGCTACAGGGATCTGATGAGTCTTTAAGCTTTTAATCTATTGTCTGATTCATTATTTCACATTGATTTAATTTGCTGACAAAGAGTTCTCATAATTAGATTTCTTTTGCTTCTCGTTTCCTTTTATGCATGTTTGAATTTCTTCTGTAGTCTTCATTACATATTAAGCCACATACTTTTATCGTATAGCGCTTAATACGTTATAAACAGGTTGTTCCAAATGTTGTCAGATTCCCCTAAGATGGTTTGTACCAGAATTCATATATATAAGTCATATTTACCCTGAAGCAGAATTAAGTTAGTATTGTAAAGAGGATTCTTGAGAGATGAAATCTAAATTAATACAGTAATTGTTAATGTAGTAGTACTTTCTAAAGGATGTTAATGGTTCTTCAATTCTTAAATTTTGATTATTTGGTCACAAATTTTATTTTAAAATCCTGGTCAGTTAAAAAAAAAAATCTGATGGCCTTTAAAAAGTCTTTATCTCATTTTATCTCTTGTTCATTTAACTCTTCCTTTTTGAAATTCTTTTCCCTGGCTTCTGGGATACTGCTAGCCTTTTCCTAGTTCTCTTCTCACCCCTTAAATACCAGTATTGTTCAGCTTTTTACTGTGTTTTGTTCTTTTTTTCTTGCTCAGCATGTTCTCTTTTGCTGGGCAGTCTTGTCTACAAAAGTGACTCCCAAGTCTTTATTTATAACTCTTACATATATCTGCTTCCTTTCTATAAGCACTTGGTATGTCCCAAATTCCTCTCAGTAAGTAACTACACTGTCCTCCCAACTCTTTCTTGTTCTTCAGCATTTGTCCCTACCTACCTATCAACAAATCTTGGATTCTGCCTTCTGTATCTTATGTGTATATATCCTTTTCTCTGGTTATTGCCACTACCATTATTGAAACTCGGGACATCTCTCTTGAAATAAACCTGTTTATAAATAACTGCTCTGATTCCTTCTACCCAGACTATTCACTTACGGTGGCATCATTATAAAATACAGATTGGATTGTGCTTTTTCCTTCTAATAGTTTTCCATTATCTACAGGATAAAATCCATACTTCTTAGTAAGATTATACCAAGTACTTGAGAGTCTGGTTGCAGCCTGTCTGACTAGCTTGATCTCCATCATTTCACTCTTACATTCCTTATAATTCATCTTTTGCAAACTTACACATTTCTGAGCGCATGTTATATTCTTTCTTGTTTTGAGCCTTTGCTGAAAAGAAGGACATGTTCTTTCTTCCATTCTGTTGAACTCAGTATCTTTCTTTAAGGCCAGCTCTTATGTCCTTGGGTTCTCAGTGTCAGTTAACCTCTCCCAGTCTTGTCCCAAACACTGGTGCTTATATTTGTTTATTATAGCACTTACCACATTATAATTTTAGTTCATTTAATTAAACTGTTTAGGGTTAGGTGTTAATTACATGTTGAACTTGTTCTCCCTCCATGCTTCAAGCACCATTCCTGACAAACTTTTTAAATATTAAAAATTAACTGTGTACCAGGCATGGTGCTAAGTATTTAATATATATTTTAGTTTATTTCTTAAAACAACATTGTAAGGGAAGGTGGTATATCTCTTAGATAAGAACCTGAACATTGCCACTGTTTAAGTACATGATGTTAGAGGCAGTTTCTCTAAAATTCATGTTATCTCCATAAAATTGTAGGTAATGAAAGACACAATCAAATCTGTATTAATTTGGACTCCAGTAATTCAAAATTCCTAACAAATGATAGATGAGTCAATTTTAATTCTACAAAGTATGTTTGCTAATCACAAACTTTACCTAGAGTTTCTGCATGTAATAATTTTAAACTTAAAGAGGAAAAGACTTGGTTACCTTGCGATTGACTGTTGAAATAGGGAAAATTGTATAATCTTTCAAAGTACTCCTTACATATGAATGAAGGCAATATTGTTTTTTTAAATTGTGTAACAATTTGAATCTTTTCAGATTGTTTACCAGTTAGTCTAAATTTGTGAAGTGTCCATTAATTTGAAATATATTTTTTTCCTCAGTGGAGACATTCATGTTATTCAAGTTAAGCTTCCTATTGACTCTTCTCATCAATATAGTGATTTCCTTGTTTGATTTTTCCTTAACAGATAATTTATATTAAAAGGTTGATGGTTGGGTAAGCTCAGACTTCTCAGACTTTTGGTTGTAAGTGCTAATAGTATAGCTAAGCTCTATCTGGGGGTGTCAGTGGTAGGATGCTGTAATAAATACGAGAGCAAGGTCTTTGTCATTGTGAACTGTTGCTCTGTTCCTAGTTCTTGACAAAATAATAGGCAGTCAGTAAGTATTTACTGTAGATGGATAAATAACTGAAAGAATGGTAATGAGTGTGTTAAAGGTTGGGGAAGCACCTGCAGTGGTCATGGTTTTAAAAATGTATTTGGAGAAAAAGAAGAGGATTACATTTGTTGTGAATCTAATTAAAGGATACCAGCAATAGATTTAGATCTGTTTAATGCCAGCGTGCCTTTAAGAAAAAGAACCTAAGATAAATTCAGTCTGTGCTTGCTTGAAGAGAGTGTGGAGAATCTGAAGCTCTCGTTTTTTGTAGGGAACAATCCTGGTGTTAGGTAGGGTGAAACAAGGTTAGGTATCCTGTATTTGTTGTTAGGGTAACATTTGAACATCTTTTGGCAAGATTACTCTACTGGACAACGATAAAACAAACTAATAGAGACAGTGGTGTGCTTAAAAACCTAAAACTTGATTTTTTTATCAGTTGGCATCCTGTTAGCCAACCAACCTCCCTTCCTTCCTTCTTTTCTCTTTCTCTCTTTCTCTCTTTCTTTCTTTTTCTTTCTTTCTTTCTCTTTTCTTTCTTTTCTTTTCTTTTCTTTCTTTCTCTTTTCTTTTCTTTTCTTTCTTTCTTCCTTTCTTTCTTTCTTCCTTTCCTTCCTTTCCTTTCTTTTCTTTCTTTCTTTCTTTCTTTCTTTCTTTCTTGATTTAGAGAGCAAGAGAGGGAGTATGAGTGGGGGGTAGAGGGAAGGAGAGAGAATCTCTAGAAGACTTTTCGCATATCTCAGAGCCCGACGAGGGACTTGATCTCGTGACGTGAGCCAAAACCAAGAGTCAGGAAGCTCAACGGACTGAGCCATCCAGGTGCCTCTGCCTTCCCATATCCCCCCATTGACCATTCTAAATTGTTACTCTTCTACCCTCCCTTCCAGATTCATGAAATGACAAAATAGGCAGGAGACCATTACTTTGGCCAAATGACTGCCAGAAGTCAGAAGAATTTAATGACCTTAGTTATTAATGCAAGTTTATTTAGTAATTTATTAGAGTTATGATTTATTAGCATAGATAAACTTGAAAAGTAAAGCAAAATAACCAAAGCAGCAGACGTTTGCTAATCTTCTGAGGGCTAGCATGTATCTAAATATTTTAGTGGTTACATAGTTCCACACTCAATCTAGTGGGAGGGGGGGATTAGTCATTCATTAACATGAGGTGTGAGTTAATCACTTGGAATAAACTTCCCTTTTATATTTTGATGGTATCTATAGATTTGAATGAACCTGAAGACTTCATATGCATTAAGGCAGTAGCCTCTTATAGCCAATGTAGAAGGTCATTAACTAGCTTTAGTAGGCCATGTTCAGCTCTCCCTCTGTTGCTTTGCTTTATAATAATTTTTAAGATTACTAAGTATTCATGAAAATTAGGAAAACTGGCCACAGAGTTAGTGACTCAAATTTTGTTGAATAACTGAATACATTAGTGGAAGAATTTAGTCTGTTTTAGTCAATAAGTTTAAAATTATGTTAGTCAACCTAAGATGGCACTTTGAACAATGAGACGGGAAATAGCTGTGATGAAAGAATATTAGAAAATACTGTTTATAATTTGAGGGGTAGGGGAGGGCTTTTTTTTTTTTTTTTTTTTTTAAAGATCTTATTTATTTATTTGACGGAGAGAGAGAGAAAGCAGGAGCAGGGAGGAGGAGGGGCAGAAGCAGAGGGAGAAGCAGGCTCCAGGGAGCCTGATGTGGGACTCGATCCCAGGACCCTGGGATCATGATCTGAGCCGAAGGCAGCCTCTTAACCAACTGAGCCACCCAGGCACCCAGGGGAGGGCTTTTTAAATCAAGACCCAAAATGCATTTGCCTTTAAAAAAAATGTTGATAGATTTAAACATGTAAGACATTTAAAACTCTCTGACAGAGATAAGGTTTGAAAGACACATCTCAAATTGGGAGAACATACTTGTAACATATGTAACAGTATGTTATAGATACATTAAGAATACATCAAAACAATAGGAAAAAGACAATCCAGTAGAAAAATGAGCAACAGATAGGAATAAGCAGTTTATAGAAGAGGAATTTAAGATTGCCAGCCTTGGTTTACAGTTAGAAAAGTTAGAATGAATCAAAGACCTAAACTTAGGAGCTAAAACTATAAAACTTGAAGAAAACAGGTGAAAATTTTTATGACATTGGATTTGGTTGTGATTTCTTAGATGTGACACAAAAACCACAGGCAACAAAGGGAAAAATAGGTGAACTGGACTTCATCAAAATTAAAACTTTTGTGCATCAGAGGGCACTCTAGAGTGAAAAGACAACCCACAGAATGGGAGGAAGTAAATTGTAAATCATGTATCTAATAAGGGATTAATATCCAAATATATGAAATCCTGTAACTGAACAATTAAATGAAACAGCCTAGTTCAAAAATCTGCAAAGGACTTGAATAGACATGTTCTCCAAGGCTAGGCAGTAAGCACATGAAAAGGGGTTTAACATCGGGGAAAGCATATCAAAACTACAATAAAATAACATTTCACATCCTTAGGATGACTATTACAAAAACAGCAATGAAAATAAGGGTTTTTGAGGATGTTAGACCCCTTGTACAGTGCTTTTAAGAGTGCAAAATGATGCAGCTCCTATGGAATACCGTTTAGCAGTTCCTCAAAAAATGAAACATAGAATTACCATAGGATCAACCAATTTTTTGCCTAGGTATATAACCAAAAGAATTGAAAGGGAATCAAACAGGTGTTAATACACTGATGTTTGTACCAGTTTTATTTACAATAGCCCAAAGTTGGAAACAGTCCAAGTGTCCCATCAGCTGATGGACAATAAATAAATGTGTTATTACTCAGCCTTAAAAAGGAATGAGATTCTGACACATGTTGCTGCAACATAGTGAACCTTGAAGACCTTAGTGTAAGTGAAGTAAGCCAGACACAAAAGGACAAATGTTATTCCACTTAATATGCAGTACTTAGAATGGGCAGATTCATAGAGACAGAAGGTAGAATAGTGGCTACTAGGGAGTGGGATGATAAGGAGCGCCCTTGTCTAATTGGTTACAGAATTTGTTTGGAGAGACGAAAAAATTTTGGAGAGAGATAGTGGTGATGTTTGCACAGTAATGTGTAAATACTTAATGCCCCTGAGTTGTAAACCTAGAAATGGTTAAAATGGTAGGTTTTATGTTACATGTATTTTAACAGGGTAAAAATTTTCAAGAGAAAGATTATCAATGTATACTGGAAATTAAGATTAAAATAAGATTTTTCACCCTTGAGCTTAGTGACCATTACCAGTTGAATATGGGGAAGCACAATTGGTGGGAGTAAGTTGGTTATTGCAGGAATCACTTTTTAATAAAATCTGTTAAGAGTTGCAAAATATGTTTATCCTTTATATGTATTATCGTAAAGATTTCCTTGGTTGAACAAAAAGCAAGTTGCAGAAATATGTCTTAATATATTTTACATCAGCACCATACTTATGTACCTTTGTAAATGCATAGTAAAGGTTCTGGGTGTATATATGATTTAACATATTCATGAATTGTCAAATTAAAAATAAATGAAAGTCGCAGATTATATACCAGGTGCTGTCACCTAGCTACCTTATTACAGTTTTTTTTTCTACTACATTTGAATACTTTGTTTCCTTTGTAACTTCTCCATGTCCTCATCTTCAGTATAATACCACTACTACAAAATAGAACAAAACAGGCTGCCCTTGTTGCATCAGTGGTTTGAGCTTTGTTCACATGTCCCTTTGAATATTATTACAGCAACTGTCTAAGCATCAGAGGAAATTGATTAGAAATGCAATATAGTACTTTTTACTTTTTAAGTGCAGTGTCTTTTTAGATCTTATTGTAGATCTAAAAGGAATTATTCGGCATACCAAAAAAATGTAGGTCAGAAATAGATTTTTACTTTGGTTTATACTCTTGGATACTTTGAATGGGTGCCTAGAATTAGAAGAGGTGAATATTACTTAAAACTTAAAGAGTCAGGGTATAGTAACAGATTTCTATTTGATTTATATGTGACGTTTAGTCTCTGGTAGGTTGCGCCCCCTACTGGTAAGCATTGGAAATGTAAATGAATAATTCATATTCACAAGCATAAAGGGAAAGAAGTTTTGTCAAAGAGTATACACAAAAAAATCAGAGGATAGCCTATTTTAAAGCTCATATTAAACAGTTGGTTAGAAGTCTGTAAGTCTTAGGGGCGCCTGGGTGGCTCAGTCGGTTAAGCAGCTGCCTTCGGCTCAGGTCATGATCCTGGGGTCCTGGGATCGAGCCCCACGTCCGGCACCCTGCTCAGCGGAGAGCCTGCTTCTCCCTCTCCTTCTGCCTGCCACTCTGCCTACTTGTGCTCTCTCTCTCTCTCTCTGTCAAATAAATAAATAAAATCTTTAAAAAAAAAAAATTTAAAAAAAGTCTGTAAGTCTTAGAAATGTCAAATGGGAAAGTGACTTAGTTTATTTAAGTTTAAAATAGGTTAGGTAAGAAACTGAAAAATGCTCAAAGGAAGCTAGGTTTTTTTAATGCTTGGGAAAGTTTGCATTTAAAGACTGAGACTGGAGGGTGATACTCTTTAAAAGTGGAAGAGCCTATAGAAATGGCTTTGTAATACAAAATACTACATTTATTCCCTTATGTACATTTAATTCTGTCTTTAACTATTTTCAAAGGTCCCAAGTTTTTGTTTATGTTTAGTTTGATACAAATTTGTATAAGCACGTTGTTAAGTATATTAGCCTTACTTCCTAACAGATTCCAGATCAAAAGGTTTCAGGTAAATAGAATTGTTAATTAAAATTAAATATCTATATAGAAAAAAAGTATATTTGATGACTGTTTCCTTTCTGTGTTTTTCAAAAAAAAAGGAAGAGAGGTTTAGTATTTTATAAGATTATTTAAAATAAGCCTACATAAGTTAAATTTATCTCTAAGACTATATATAGTTACCTTTATGAAAATAGCATAAAGTAAGCTGTTAATTGTCTGTTTTGTCAGTTATTTATGGATGGAAACCTTAGGCTTTCCCCCCTTTTATCCAAAGTTCTAAACCTAGAGGTTAAGAGGGAGAGCACATGTACATGAACCTGGGCCTTTATTGCAGAATCAGGCACCCATTCAACAAGTACATGTTGATGCCATCTTGGTGCCAAGTCCTATTTTGTTACCAGGGCTACAGAGGTAAATACAACAAAATCCCTCTCCTGAAGAAATTCAAGTTCTAATAGAAGGGAAAGATAATAAACTATGTAATAGAAGATGTTGGGCAATATAGTAGATCTGTGTTAGGGCACTCAGAACACAGAGGAGAGGTACCCAACTAGTACCTTTCTTTTGTAATATTTTAATGGTAAAACTAAGACTGCCTTTTAGCATTTTATATTTATATTATTAAAGTCAATATGTTGTTCTCAGTTATACATGTAGATTGAGGTAAGTAATAAGTAAAATGTTTAACATGTAACATGCTTTGGAAGGGCATTTGTATGGATATGTCTTTTAGGGAGATGAGGTGAGTGGAGCCATTATTTAAAATAGTGTGGAAATACTTACATGAAGAATCTAAAAAACAAAACCAGGCTTACAGATACGGAGCACAGATTGGTGGTTGCCTGGGGGGAAATGAGTGAAGGAAGTTAGAAGGTACAAACTTCCAGTTATAAAATAAAGCATGAGGATGTGATGTGCAGTGTGGCAACTATGTGGTTAATAATACTGTTGCATATTTGAAAGTTGCTAAGAGACTAAATCTTGAAAGTTCTCATCACAAGAAAAAGAATTGTGTAACTATGTTTGGTGATTATTTCACAGTATATACAGATAACAGTGCTGAACACCTGAAACTAATAATGTTGTATGTCAGTTACACCTCCGTAAGAAAATAGTATGCTGAGGACCTGCCCTGGAAAAAAGGTTTAGCACTTTCCTGTCTTGCATCTTATCCTTAATTCCACTCACTCCTGTATGTTTGTGCTGTGCTGCTTTATTTTGTTTTGGTTTTGTTTCCTTTGGTTTTTAATGTTAAAAGCAACCTTGGAAGCTCTCTAATCTATTTTTTCAAAAATCAGCAAGGGATGTCAGAATCACCCATAGAATTCTTAGAAGTTCAACATACGCTTGGACCTCCCAAGCTCATTAGGAGTGGAGGCCAGGTATCTGTTCTGTTTTGTTTATAGATGATTCTGATACATATTCTGTTGAAAACTAATACTCAAAATCAAACCTTTTAATAGAAAAATTCTGGCCTTTAGATAAAGAGGTTACCTGTTCAGGGGTCTCATAGATAGTAAGTAGTACCAACTGGTTTCCATACTACTTTTCAGTGATCTCTCACAAAACTTCAGAAGAAACTTCTTAAGGTAAACTTATTAGAACTAGGAGTTAAGGATATTTAGTTTTTGTTACTTTATTTCTTTATAGTGATAAGTATTAGTTTCCTATTTTGGGGTGTTTCCTTTTGGATTGAAGGGCAGCACTGAAGAGTTTTTAAGCTGTGCTAATTTTTCAAATCTGTGGGTAGATTTAGCCGCATCAAAATACATTTGAAAACAGTTAACACCTTCTCCATCTCCTATCATTAAAAACAGAAGAAAGCAACAATAAAAGTAACAAAAAGAGTAGGGATCATTTCAGAGGTATGTAAGTACTAATTTGATTGTTCATGCAGAAAGTAAAAATACAGAACTTGTTTCATTTTATACATTAATCAAGAAGGCCCCTAAGCTATATATCCCCTAAGCTGACTCTTAGGGAATATGATCCTGGAGAAAACAGCTACTGTCGTCTCTAATTACCCCATAAAATGCAGTAACTGACAGGTTTACACAGGGAAAATCTTCATTTCATTCAAGTTTCTGTATACTTGTCTATGAATCCAGAACTGCAAAGTTGAACATATCAGCAGACTGAATAACCCTCCTTTAAAATGCGTGCCATCCAAAAATTCAGATGTCTTACACTTTATAAGTTTTGATCATAGTTGATCAGCATAGCCATGAAATATATTTTAAAGCAGCTGTGAGGTCCATACTTCAGAGGCCTATTGCCCTTAGTTGTTGTGACTATTACAGTAGTGGTATAAAAAGGCTGATAGAGGAGTCCTTTTTTAGTAAGTTTGCTTGTAATTCTCAGCTTCTGTGGGGGACGTGAAGACTAATGAATGTTTAGTTCTTAGAATTGGAATTGAGGATTTACAGTTATTAGGTAGCAGTGTAATACTCAAATGCAGTGTGCCTGGAACTTTTATACATCATAATAGCAGTCTTAATTTGGGTTATATAATGTATATATGAATTTGAAAATCTTCAAGAAATGGGTGTATATGAGAAATTAAAGATACTTTCGCAAATCTTCATCATATTTAGTTTTTGGGCCAATATTGTAAGAATATGTATGAACATCTTGAATAGTTGAGTCTTAATGTTTTTACCCAGAGGTTCTCTGTTTCTTTTTTCTTCCATTAAAGTTACTGTATTAGTAAAATTCCATGGTACGAAAATACAGTTCGTGTTCATCTTTCTGTTGGTGGACATTGAAGTTTTTTAGTTTTGTGCTAAAATAAAAACAAGCATAGTATTATAAAAATTGTTGAATGTTTCTCCCAATTTACATACATCATAGTTTCTCTAAGGGTATTATACCTAAGGAGAATTACTGGGTCATCAAGTGTGTGCATCTCCAAATTTCTTAGATAATGCCAGATTATTCTGCCATGTGGTTGTATCAATTTAGTCTCCACCAGAAATGTTAAGTTCCTGCTACACCTTCTCAATTTTTGATATTGTCAGATTTTTAAAGTTTTTGTCATTCTGGTGAGCGTAAAAGGATATCCTGTTGATTTAAATTCACGTTTTTCTGATTATCAGTGAGGTTGATCATTAGTTTTTTCTAAAACCGTTCAGTTTACTTCTGTGGAATGTCTTTACTTCATGTCTTTTGTTCATTTTTCTATCATGTGGGTTTGTCTTTTCTGATTTATAGAAGTTCCTTAGAAGTACTTTGGTTATCAATGCTTTGAATGTAATTGGTTTGCTTTTTGTAATTTTCTGCATCTAGATGTCAAAGATACCTTCCTGTTTTTGTCTACTAGTTGTAAAGATTTTAAACGTACATACAGACGTTTAATCTACCTTAAATTGGTTTTGTTTTAAATACAAGTTTTCATACTGGCAAGACACATTTCACTAGCTGTGTTCTTTTTCTTCATGAATTTTATGGCTGTACTGGCCCTTAACCTTTTTCAAATAAGTTAATAGAATCAACTTGTCAAATGATGCCAAAAATGCTGTTGGGGTTTTCATCACAATTGCATTGACTCTATATACATAATTTGCAAGGACAGCTTTCAAATAATGATAATTTTCCATGCAAGTTTTATACTTTTTTTTTTTTGTTTTTTGTTTTTTGGTTTTTTTGAATATAGGGTATTATGGGTGAGGTTGCTCTTTAAAAAGGATTCTTTTTAGTGCTGATAATTTTTAAATGCTACAAACAGAGCTAGGTGCTTTATATATTTAATTACAAAAGGAAAGTACGTAATCTGGAAACTCAGTTGTTAAGTATAAAAATTCATAGTCTCATTTATCTGCTCCCCTTAGCCCATTCTGGAGGTGCTCACCATGGTGCCAGTCCTGATTTCTTTTCAGGCCATTGTCATGTTTGGGACGGTTATTATTGTGGTCATAAACATTTTCACCTAAAATTAAGTCCAAGAGAATTGTATTGTCCCTTTATCCTAATAGAAGCTTATTTGAACATGTAGTTAATATGTAACTGTGTTTGAAACAGTATTACTAGTAAACAGAACATGGTACTTTTAGAACCAGACATGAATATGGTTGAATCACTGCTTTACCAGGTTTTGTGATTTCAAGCAAGTTACATATTCTTGTTCAGAGAACTTTTCTCACCTATGAAATTGGGATATAAAAATGCCTACCTCATTATTCTAATCAGGCAAATATTTACTGAGCCCCCTCTGTGCTACCTTGGTAAAATTAAATGAGGTCACTTGAATTAGGTGTTTGGCACATGAAAGTTGACTTTTTGATGTTGGTTCTAGTTTCCTCTATTCGAGTAATTTTTTTCAGCCTTGTTACCTCCTTTTTACTTAGAGTCAACACCAGGAGACAAATCTGTATCACATTCTTGCACAACTCCTTCCACATCTTCTGCCTCTGGACTGAATCCCACATCTGCACCTCCAACATCTGCTTCAGCAGTCCCTGTTTCTCCTGTTCCACAGTCACCAATACCTCCATTACTTCAGGACCCAAACCTTCTTAGACAGCTGCTTCCTGCTTTGCAAGCCACGCTGCAACTTAATAATTCTAATGTGGACATATCCAAAATAAATGAAGGTAAATTTTCATAGTTAACAATTTTTTTTAATTCATTTGTATTGTGCAGAATTCTGTGATTAGTAAAATCCCCAGTTTAGGAATGGTCTTTGTTTCATTTTGAAATTCACATTTGAGCTTCATTCTTTTACATTTATATCCCCCATTGTTTAAGGCCTTTGGTATTGTAATTGAGTTAGCAATACTTGGATTTTTCTGTATTTTTTTAAGACTTGGCTTTGTATCTGGTAGTTACTGGAAATAAGCTGTTCTGTTTGCGTAATATGTATGGTAAATTTTTTTTTAAGTTAAAAAACAGCATTTTCCAAAACTGATATAAAAACACTTGAATTCTAGCATATTTCAAAAAACCTCTTGTATATGGGTAAATCATTATTTGGAGTATTAAAAATAGGCTAATTACTCAAAGTAGGAATTCAGGTAGTTCCTTCTTAGAATACTTGAAAAAAAATTTGAGATGGGAGGTAATGGTTAACATTTTTCTGTTTTTCCTAGTTAATTGCATTGTTAATTCCAACTTTGCTTTTCAGTATGCTACTAAATTACTTACGGGAGCCACCTCAAAGAAGTCTGAATAAAAGTGCATGTAGTTTTAATTCACAAGCCATTGAAATAGTCCTGAGAGCATTGCAAAATTTTGTTTAGAATAGTCGATTTTGACTTGTGTACATTGTCACATAATATATTTAACAGTAGTGTTAAGTGGTTAAGTTCTTCCTTTATCTTAAAAATGGAGCTATTTCAGGCTAGTTGGTCAATAATTCTGGGGGTTTTTTTGTACTTTTCTGCATTTTGATTTTATTCTTTTAAGGTAACTATGCCATTCTCCTACATGATAGGTACATGTTTTACTAGGGAAAGTGGGGCTCTTAAACAGTTTATAAAGAAATGATAGCATAAGAAATGTCAATAATAAAAGATCTTGTGCTCTGAAAATACATGATGTTCTTAAATTACCTAGCTTTTTAATGTCTGTTTTTAAAAGGTTGTTGCAGGGTTTGAGTGGTCAGCTTGTCTAATAAAGCATTTGCATGAAATAGCTACCATTTATCCAGTTAATTCCATGTAACCTACTAAGCCCTTTAGGTATCAGTGAATAGGTTTCAGGTATAATCAGAAGTTCCAGGGGATGCCTGGGTGGTTCAGTCATTGGGCATCTGCCTTTGGCTCAGGTCATGATCCCAGAGTGCTGCGATCAAGCCCCGCATCGGGTTCCCTGCTCAGCCATTTTATTACTCTTATCTTCTAGATTTCTGTTTTGAGAGTTCTAGTTTGAAACACTGCAGTTTCCCCTGGGGGTTTTTTGAGTTTTCAAGTTGTTACTAATGCCGTAATATGCCTCTTGTGTTTTTATTTTAATTTAAGATATGTTTTTAGTTCTTACAGCAGCTGTGACACAAGCCTCATTGCAGTCTATAATTCATAAGTTTCTTACTGCTGGACCATCTGCTTTCAACATAACTTCTTTGATTTCTCAAGCTGCTCAGCTCTCTACACAAGGTATTGATTTTCTTAGGTATCACTAGAATTATATATTGATTTGGAGGGGGATTCATAGCAAATTTTTTTTTAGTCTTTGAAGAGATTAGCTATAATGATTTGATGTTTGATTTTTTTTTTAACACCAGTATTTACAGTATTTTTTTTTGAGATGAGGCAAGCATTGACATTTATCTTGCAGTATTGCCATTAAATCTGTAATATATATTTACTTCAGAATTTGTCAGTGAAATAGTTTACTCCATAAACTGATATGTCCTCAATCTTTGTGAAACATTGAATATATTTTGAGTTGAAGTTTGGTTCAGGCTTGATGTTTGGTGGTTTTTGACCAGAGGATACAGAAATGCTCAAGTCCTTTCTTAAATTAGCTATTTCTCTTTTTCTGTGAAAGCATCCAATGGAAAGAGACCTACATGGGAACAAAGGAGAAATGAAAGGGTCATTTGGACTTGTCCCCCAGCCCCAGTTCATAAAACTGATAAACTTAGCCAGGAACACTTGTTCTAAAATTGAAATATAATAGTGAAAAAGACTCAACAACCCTCTGGTGAGCCTCATGAGACAGGAGATAAAGGCCTAAATGTAGAATAAAAAAGAAATGAGAGTGGTGAGGATGCCTTCCATATGAGAATAGGTTCAGGCTTACCTTTTTGCTTCAGCCTTAGAAAGGGGTTAGGGGAGGCACACATTGGGTGTGCTTGGTTCTGATCCACAGCTCATTTAGTCTGTGTGGCCCCAGTGAGTATTTCAGATTCTGACTTGCTCAGATAAGTGTTCTCTTTGGGGTTCAGGCGGCATGTGGAGAGATGGAAAGACTTTTGCACATATATTACAGAAGTTTTGGGTTATTTGAAATTAATTGCTTCACTTTTTCACAGCCCAGCCATCTAATCAGTCTCCAATGTCTTTAACTTCTGATGCATCATCCCCAAGATCGTATGTGTCTCCAAGGATAAGCACACCTCAAACTAACACAGTCCCTATCAAACCTTTGATTAGTACTCCTCCTGTTTCATCACAGCCAAAGGTATGTTGCCTTTGAGGGAAATTTGGAAAAGAAAGCACTCACTTTTGGAAAAACAAGCTTAATGTTTTAGAATCTGTATTGTAGAAAAAGCCCTTTTTGAGAATGTAGTAGTGGTGGAATGAATGATGGGTGAGAATAGATGCAGGTTAGATTCTTAGTAAATTGAGGGGGGCTAGAGGAGGGAATTGCATCTGCCACTTTTTATTATTATTATTATTATTAAAGATTATATTTATTTGAGAGTGAGAGGGAGAGAAAGCATGAGCAGGGTGGGGGGGTGGTAGAGGGACAAGCAGACTCCCCACTGAGCCAGGAGCCAGATGTGGGGCTTGATCCCAGAACCCTGAGATCATGACTTGAGCCAAAGTCAGATGCTTAACCGACTGAGCCACCCAGGTGTCCCATCATCTGTGCTACTTTTACATGCTGATTGTTTTCTCTTACTGGCTTTGGGATTTGTGACATGGAGAGTGGGATAAAGAAGGGTATACTAATTGTCTTAATATTTGTAGAATTTTTTAGCTCTAAAAGATAGAACAGGTTTTCCAGTGGCTTTTCCTCCCATACTTTTATTTTAGAAATGAGTCCGTTTCTGTGCTACGAGCTTTATATGTATTTAACTTCACATCATGAGAATCAACTACTCTTTGCTTCATTTGATAGATAAGAAAATGAAGCCTGCAGTTAAATCTAGTTTTTGTGGTGGACTCAGGATTTGAGGACTCCGTCTTCCTGAACACAACCCATTTTACTAAGCTGTGCTACCTGTGTTTATCCAAGCAAAATCTTGCATGGGTGGCTCCCCAGAGCAGTTAAAAATTGTTGGTCTGTTCTTACTGGACTATAAACAGGACCTTAACAATGCTGCACTCAGATTTTGTACTACATCATTTGAGTCTTGCCCACAAATTTGTAAGCAAATCCCAGTTACACTCATTCTTTGCTTTGTATACCACCAGCAAAAACATTAAAAGATTTGGAAGTTAGTATATGCAAGTTGCAATTGTTTTTTTTTTCTTTTTAAGATTTTTTTTTTATTTATTTATTTGAGACAGAGAGAATGAGAGAGAGAGAGCACATGAGAGGGGGGAGGGTCAGAGGGAGAAGCAGGCTCCCTGCCGAGCAGGGAGCCCGATGCGGGACTCCATCCAGGGACTCCAGGATCATGACCTGAGCCGAAGGCAGTCGCTTAACCAACTGGGCCACCCAGGCGCCCTGTTTTTTTTTTTTTTTAATTGTAAATTTAGGAAATTCTTTTTAATTAAAAAGTGGGCTATTTCAATCTTTTATGCCAAAGAATTTTTTTTTTTTAAGATTTTATTTTTAAGCAATCTCTACTCAATGTGGGGCTCAAACTCACAACCCTGAGGTAAGAGTCGAATGCTCTACCTACTCAGCCAGCCAGGCGTCCTGCCAAAAATTTTATATTGAAATAAAATCATAAACAGAAGCCTTAAAATAAAAATGCATTGAAACATAACTTGAAACTGGTAGGCCAGCTTTTAGGTCTTCCTATTGGCTCATCCCTTCCCTATTTAAGTCATTTACCTAAGCATATTTTAGGGTCAGTCTGGATTGGGTTTTTTGTTTTTTTTGTTTTTAATTCTGTGTTAAATGTATTAGTTTATTACACAATTTCTTATTGTTTGCATTTTGATGGGAGAAGAATAAAAATGTGAGTTTCAGCAATAGAAACCTTATTACTAGAGCTTAAGACTCATCCTCAGGGTGGTATCTTAAGAGTACAATAAATGATGACTAAAAGTGAAGTGGCAATGTTAGTTTTACAGTCATTTATAAAATTAGCATTTCAAATCCCTTAAGCATATGGCTAACAATTTTTAACATATGAAAATTTTTCCAAGTTTTTTTTTTTTTTTTAAAGTGGGCATTCAGTAATATGATGTAGACCTTATAAAAATGTTCTTTATAAAAGAACATGTTCTTTTATGTTCAGAAGTAAAAAAAGAAAAAAATCTATCCAGATTTTTTTGGGAGCATATTAATTTAAAAAAACGAAAAACAAAAAAACGAAGGGGCGCCTGGGTGGCTCAGTCGATCAAGCATCTGCCTTCAGCTCAGGTCATGACCTCAGGGTCTGGGGATTGAGCTCAGCAGGGAGTCTGCTTCTCTCTGCCCCCCCCCCCCCATGTTCTCTCTCTCTCTCTCAAATCTTTAAAAAAAAATTTTTTTTTTTAAACTGCTATTGGAGGATATGACTTATGTCTCTCTGCCTTAATTTGGGGCTTATATTTAAAAGTACTTGTTTTCTCTCTCTGTGGCATCTAAATATGTATAGTATATATATCCCCACTTGATAATCATGGACCTCTTGTTCCACCTCTGTAGGGTACCATCTTTTTGAAGACCACTCCAGTTGAATTTTATATGGGCCGTAGCTCATTCTCTAATAACCAGTCTATACATTCTCTGCATATGTGGTTGAAATTTGAGCAGCTGTATTTTTAGGAGGTGGTAACATTAGTCTTTATTGATATAAAAGTAACAGTAAATCAGAAGAGCTATTTTAGTGTATTGGAAAGAAAACTGGGCTCAACATTAGAAGTAGTTTCTTGTGCTGTTCTGCTGCTAAGAAAATAATCTTTATGGCCTTGGGCCATTTTATGAAGAAATTAGATCTTAGTCTCAAAACTAGACTCTCTTCTAACTACGTGAACTTCATTTGATTCTAATTTTTTAAATCTCTAGATTTTTTGGAGTTTAAGATTATCCAGCTAGATTTGGAGGTGTGTGTGGATTTGGGAACTTAAATGACCATGATTTACATAATTAAATATGTCTGTATCACTAATACCAGTTTTATTATGAAACAATTAGGACAGCTCATGTTATCTTAAAAATTACTAAAGAATTAAAAAAATGCTATGGTGAGCGCTGTGAATTGTCTAAGACTGATGAATCACAGACCTGTACCCCTGAAACAAATAATATATGTTAATTTAAAAAAAGTATTAAAAGCAAAAATAAATTACTAAAGAATAGAAATAATAGGGACTTTTCATTGGTAGTACTTGTGCTTTTATCTAGTTTCCATGGTATTTATCTATGTGATAGAAGCCTATCTCACCAGATTTTGACATTTCAGGTTAGTACTCCAGTAGTTAAGCAAGGACCGGTTTCACAATCGGCCACGCAACAGCCTGTAACTGCTGACAAGCAGCAAGGTCATGAACCTGTCTCTCCTCGAAGTCTTCAGCGCTCAAAGTAAGTTGATATGTGTTGAAACATTATTTTTTTCCTTAATATTGCATGCTGCATTGTTTGAATATTATAAAAATATATGTATAATAGAATGTGATCTTGGAAGAATTCATGGATAGCCTAAGTTTTATGTATTAAAAGACTTACAAAGGCAAATCTTATCTATAAGTAGGTTGTTGTCTCTAGTAGGGAAGCCAGGTTATTTTTGAAGAAAGTGATTCTTTAGAATTTTACTTAGTAGAATATGATAGGATATGTGATACTTGTACAAAGAGGGCACTTGATTCTGTAATACTTCACTTGTTGGAAATGACCTCATTTTTAACCTCCTCATAGCAGCTTTAGATTTGAGTGTATTGATGAAGCCAAAAATGTTAAATTTAAAACATAGGCCGATATTTCCCAACTGGTATGTGTCAGGTTTTCCTAATAGCTTCAGCTCTGACCCCTGTGTGGATTGCTTGTCAGATAGGGCTGTATTGTGTTGTCACGTTTCTTTGTTAATTAACAAATACAACTTTAAAATGATTTTCATTTGATTGATTTTCCTATTTTTATTTCTTGCTATGAGGTGGCAAAATAATTCAACTGTTGTTTTTATTGTTGTTTTCTAAACAAGCATTTCAGAACTTATACATCCAAATGAGAGTTGTTCCCTTCAAAATAATCACCTTGGGAAGCTGTCTACTTACTCCAGCAATGTTGCCATTGCTCAGAACATTTTTGGGAAATTCTTCTTTTAAATTGTCTTTAGAGGCTGCAGTATTATTTTAAATATCCTCAGTGTTGAAAACTCTTCATCCTTTGGGAGATTTAGTTTTTGGAAATAACTGAAATTCATTCAGAGCCAAGTCTGGTGAAGCAGGTAGGAAATCAACTTGGGTGATTAAATTTTTGGTTCTCACCACCATATCCCCAAACCCTAGCCCAAACCATTCAGTTTTAGAAGAAGACAACCAATCTCAGAGTATTACGTTTTTGGTCTTATTTTGCCACTAAACTCATTCATTGCTGTCCAATAAGATGCCTGTATTTTGCTTCACATTATCTACCCTCTGATTGAATACTTCATTCTGATGTTAAACAAAGGCAATAGATTTTTCCCCTCATCTACATGTATTTAAGATAGACTATTCAGTTGTGCCTTATATCTACAACTGTTAAAATGTGACCATTTCTTAGTTACATTCTTACTAGTGTTTCTGGTATACAAAACCAACAGGTCCTGCTATGGAATTTGGAGAGCACTATTAGTTTAAATTTAACTGACATTAGTGTTACTAAAAGGGCTCTTTTCCCCCCAAAAGTGTGTTAGAGGAATACATGTTATAAATACACTTTGGATTTTAAATTCTGTTTATTTGATGTTAATATAACAAATTTTTCTTAGGAATTTGGATATCTTTAATTTAATAGAAGGTATTGACAATTTCTAGGATACCTACTTTTTAAAACATAGTGCACATTCAATTCTGTTTTCTCTTCCAGTAGCCAGAGAAGTCCATCGCCTGGTCCAAATCATACTTCTAGTAGTAATGCATCAAATGCAACCGTTGTACCACAGAATTCATCTGCCCGACCTACGTGTTCATTAACACCTACGCTAGCAGCACACTTTAATGAAAATCTCATAAAACATGTTCAAGGATGGCCTGCAGATCATGCAGAGAAGCAGGTATGTTACATGATTCACAGCAGATGTTTTACCTGTGGATGAGTGACAAAATATAACTTCTACTTCTAGAAAATCTAATCTAGGTCACTGAATTTAAGCTACATTTGAAATAACTAATTTCTAATTAGATTGCTTATAGTCACTCTATAAAATATTTGGTAAATACTTACTGTAAGGTATTTATGAGATAATATTTTATGGTTTCACATAAAATATTTTAATATAATTATTGTTATAGCTACCATTATCAAATACTCAGCATTTAGCACGGTGCTGAGTGCTTAATTTTTTGCACTTCTCAAAACTGTTAACCAGGACAGATAATGAGTTCTCCCATTTTACCGATGAGGCCCTTAGGACCAAATAAATTACATATCAAGGTCACCCAGTTAAAACAGTGATGGGGCTCAAAGCCAGTGTGCTTTTTCCACTCAGCCAGCCGCTCTCATAGTTTTAGAACTTCTTCATACGACTACTCTTACATCTCTCCGCTAGACTAGCAACTAGAAGTTAGGAAACAGTTTTGCTCTGGAATGAGGGACCTTTGGACATTCTAATTACTGCCATTGGCTTCTTCTCTCTTTTAGCGGTTTACTGTCTGAAATTTTCTCTTAAGTTCACAGAGATAATGTTGTGTATCTTATGACCCAAGAATACAGTAAAGGCCCTTTTATCAGTGTTACTCCTGAACTTTACTCTGGCTGACTCAGCACCTTTTATTAACCACAAATCATGAGTTCTTCTATCCTAGTGCTATGCAGTACTGAAATTGGAAATACTATTTTCTCCAGAAGTTGAAGGGGGAAATTTTGAAAAGTACCTTCCACCATTAGAGACTGGTTTTTTTGTTTTTGCTTTTTTTTTTTAAAAAAAATCATTTTCCCCCTTAGATTCACTATCATTTTTGTGGATTTAAATGAGAAGAATTACTCTGTAATCTTGGTATAAAGTTGTACTCAGAAATTTAATGTTTTTTTGTATGTGATTGTGATTTATATTTTATGTGATCTTTATTTATCTATCTATAGGCATCGAGATTGCGAGAAGAAGCCCATAATATGGGAAGTGTTCACATGTCAGAAATTTGTACTGAATTAAAAAATTTAAGATCTTTAGTCCGAGTATGTGAAATTCAAGCAACTTTGCGAGAGCAAAGGTAAGTTTTTCATGGACAGAATTTTTGTCTTAGCATTATAGATCTTAAATCAGACTGAAGAATATAAATCAAATTTCATTTCTGAATTTAAAGTTCTCTTTGATATGTCATGTTCCATAACACTGTAACTGCATTACAAAAAAGATGTATTTATTTTAGAGGTGGGGGGCAGGGGGAGAGAATCTTCAAGCATACTCCCCGCTGAGTGCGGAGCCTGACACGGGGCTCTGTCTCAAGACCCATGAGGATCATGACCTGAGCCGAAACCAAGAGTCGGATGCTCAACCGACTAAGCCACCCAGGCATCCCACACTATGACTGCATTTTTATAATTTAACTAATATTCCTGGTAAATGGTAATGGCATCTAGATTTTAGTTTTCTAACGCATGGTAAATGCTTCATTAGACTTTATTCTTAATGTAAGGTACAGTAATATTTAAAAAGTGCAATGTTAGAACACTGTATGTTAAGTATACTGTAACCTTTAAAAAAATTGTTGACAGCAACTAATTGGTCTCCTCTTCAATCGAGGATAGTCCTCTATTGCTGAGCGTACTTGTTTCAGTTGAAATTTCAAATCACTATTTACATTGTCTTTGGATCACCTATAGATCCCTTGGAAATTTAGTTGTCTAGCAAGTATATCTATTTTCTGAATTGTTTTCACCTAAACTCTTACTGTCTCACATTTCTTAGTCTAGTAACCTGCTCAAGTAAGGCTGTCTACATCCCAGTAAATAGTATAGATACTTTTTAAGTGCATCTTACAAAATCAAGGACAAACTTTTAATGGCCTCTCACATCCTGTCTATTTAAGTCACTGGGTCACAAGTAGAGTTAGTCTTAACATGAAACCACAAATATTTAATAAATACCAAGTTGGAATTTATAGTAAACTTGGAAAAGTAAGTTTTTACCTAATCTTTCAATTACTAAACTGTCTGGAGTTACATTGTGAATATCAACTGGGATTTGTTTACTCTAGGATTGCTCTGAAAGTACTTCAAACATACATAAAATTTGACCACATTTTGGCTTAATAAGACAGATGATTTGACTTTTAGGAAATTATTTGCAGCCTCAACTATTGACACAGTGTACACTGGTAAATACCAAGCCACTTTATGATTATGCCTAATTCACTGGTACAGGCAGTAAATATACAGAAGAGAGAGGTCAGAAGGGGAACAGTTTTATGAAGTTCATAGAAATCTAGTTTTTTAAAATATGCATGTCAGTTGGACTTTGACTCAGCTCTATTTTTCTGAGCCTATGTTTATATTGAGAATTGTTCTTTAATATGATTAAGTCTCTTGCACCTAGTTAATTCTAGGCTTACTCTGTTGTGGCCTAGAAAACATATGCAGTATAAGTTTGTCTCGTATTTAATACCTGCTGCTGTGTGTGTCTGTCTGTCTGTCTTTGATACAGCAAACAAACCACATTTTAAATCAATCTTTATAGTCAGATTATTGAGAAATTGTTAGAAAACTAGGAAACATTCTAACTTTTGTTGTCCTAATTCTTTAATACATCATACATTCACTGGTCATTTTAACTCTAGGCTAATCCATATTTATTCATTTTTAAAGATTTATTTATTTGGGGGGGCAGAGAGAGGGAGAATTTCAAGCAGACTCCCTGCTGAGCACAAGAGCCCCCTGTGGGGCTTGATCTCATGACCCTGAGATCAGGACCTGAGCCGAAACCAAGAGTCAGGACACCTAACTGACTGAGCCACCCAGGTGCCCCTAGATTAATCCATTTTTAATTACTAAGTTTTAATTGTAGTTTACTCATTTTATCTTTTTAAGATATTTCTGTAGTTAAAGTTCTGTTTGGTTTTTCTGTAACATTTATATGAACCACACAAGTTCTAATGCCTTCTTTTATTTTTCAGGATACTATTTTTGAGACAACAAATTAAGGAACTCGAAAAGCTAAAAAATCAGAATTCCTTCATGGTGTGAAGATGTGAATAATTGCACATGGTTTTGCGTACAGAAACTGTAAATCTTATTGCCCAATCTTAACATTTTTGAGCTGCATTTAAGTAGACTTTGGACCGTTAAGCTGGGCAAAGGAAATGACAAGGGGACGGGGTCTGTGAGAGTCAATTCAGGGGAAAGATACAAGATTGATTTGTAAAACCCTTGAAATGTAGATTTCTTGTAGATGTATTCTTCACGTTGTAAATATGTTTTGTAGAGTGAAGCCATGGGAAGCCATGTGTAACAGAGCTTAGACATCCAAAACTAATCAATGCTGAGGTGGCTAAATACCTAGCCTTTTACATGTACACCTGTCTGCAAAATTAGCTTTTTTTAAAAAAAAAATTTGGGGGGTTAATTTATCATTCAGAAATCTTGCATTTTCAAAAATTCAGTGCAAGCGCCAGGCGATCTGTGTCTAAGGATGCGATTTTGAACCATATGGGCAGTGTACAAAATATCATGAAACTGTTTCCACACTTGCACCTGATCAAGAGCAGTGCTTCTCCATTTGTTTTGCAGAGAAATGTTTTTCATTTCCCGTGTGTTCCATTTCCCTCTGAAATCCTTGATCTGATTTTATCCATTTTTTTAAGGCTCCTCTTTTTCTCCTTTCTTAAGGCACTGTTGCTATGGCACTTTTCTATAACCTTTTCATTCCTGTGTACAGTAGCTTAAAATTGCAGTGATTGAGCATAACCCACTTGTTTGTATAAATTATTGAAATCCATTTGCACCCTGTAAGAATGGACTTAAAGTACTGCTGGGCATGTGTGCTGAAAGTACATTGATTGCTCAAATATAAGGAAATGGCCCAATGAACATGGTTGTGGGAGGGGAAAGAGGAAACAAAGCTAGTCAGATGTGAATTGTATCTGTTGTAATAAACATGTTAAAACAAACAAAAAATTGTTAATTTTTCTTTTCCTTCGGTCAATGCATATTAGAATTTGAACTACCTGGGACTTCTTTATCAGAACTATTCTTGTTGAATATTTATACTTAATTGAAATAATTCCTTAAGGGAGGTTTTGTTTAAGGCATATTAACAGGAAATTGTGTATAAGATATTTAATGAAATATGAAATTCAACAAGAATGATTAAGTCACTTCCCAAGTGGTTGTCATTTGTTATAAACCCTGGTTTAACCTGTCTTGCTATTATGACATTTCATTTTGAAGGATGTTTGTGTTGTAGCTAACTGTTCAAGTCTGGTGCTGACTGCTGTTCTTAGCCATCACAAAACGCTAAATTTGTGTAATTGGAGCTTCCTTCTGTTATCTGGAAATGGTGGGAAAGCTCAGCTTTGTATATTGTTTCCTAAAGTATATTAAAATAAAAAAAGAAACTATTGCTACTATAAAATTACCTTGGCTTTTTTTTTTCTTTTCTAAAATATTGGTCACATGGCCTTAGCATGACACTGCCAGTATTAAATCACAAGGGTTTCTTTATGCAGAAAATTTAATTTTAATTTCAAAATCTTACCCGATCTAGAGACTTTTTTTTTCCCTGTTGAAGCGGATGTATTTATGTGCTTTCAGAACTGCCAGCACCAAGGGCTTATTTTGTGATGTTAGACATTAATGTTACTGCATTTTTGGATATGAAAATTCCAAAATTGCTCTTGTGCTTGAAGCATATTTAAAGTATAGATGATAATGCTCAGACCTTTCAATAAACTTTAAAAAGTAAAATGTAAGTGATAGTATGAATGATACTTTCTAAAATACAAAAAATGTTCCAGTGTAATTAAGAGGAATTAAAATCTAATACTGGAAACTGGGTTTTTTTTTTTTTATTGTAACTTGAGCATACTTTTAAATGTAAGAAAAGACAAATGTCAAATCATATCATGAAATGTTCATACCTGTAAGATTGTTAACATTTGCTGGGCTTGATTAGTGCATGTAAATGAAACTCCAAAGATCAATGTTAAGCTAGAACTCTCACTGATGGAGTCCTGTATCTTTCCTGGAAAGAAGTGAGCAATTTGTGATGTAGTAGGCAAATGTTTCCTGATCAGATGGCAACTTGACTTGTGATTTAAGGTAAATTTGAATTTTATTTGCTAATAGTTTATTGATCTGTCACCTTATTCCTTTGCTTTAAAAATTGTTTACATCCCTAAATGAATTGCTCACATATATATAGGAGAAGATGCCTAATATGATATTTCTTGGTGAATTTTTAAACAAAATTAAAATTTTTGTGGAAATATTTTTACAATATTTGATTCACTTATTATTCTGTAGTAAATTATTTTAAGTATTGCACTTTAATACATTGTGTCCAGCTACTAACCTTGAGATAACCAGGGAATATTTATTAAAATAGGCATAATATCCAAAAATATTCTTTATATAGTTAGCCTGTTGCCATGGCTTCGAACATGTATTTCATTTTGATTTGCACCTTGATTCAGATAATTTGGAAATAGAAATACAGAGAGCCCTTAGGAAACCTCAGGGTTTTTATTTTTAAAAGGACATTAGTAGTCTTATATTCAAACCTTAAAAACTGATACTGTAATAAAATGTATTTTGTGAAGGTGGGTCTATTAGAAAGTCTTTCCTCTTAGGAACCAGCTTTCCTACCTTTTTTTCCTTTATTTTCTGTTTAACTAGTTTGACTGACTATTAATTTTAAAACTTGGACTATAACTCCAGATTTTAAGCACACTGAAAAACTCCATGCTTCAACTCTTCTTAAAGACATGATGCTGCTTTTAATAGTCCAGATGTGAATGGTTTTATCTTCTAAGTTTTATATGTCACACTCATAAAACCTTGGAAAGGAGGTGCTTAAAACTTTGCAAAGATGAATTGTTACCCCATTTCAAACAATCTATTGTTGAAACCCAACTAGCTGTAAGGGATTATTTCAAAGGGGGGGGGGGGTGTCGAAATAATTTACTCTGCAAACTGGAACTACTGTAGTTCAGGACTTAAAGCTACTGTATTTAGATGTGGGGTTTGAATATACGGATTTCTTTTCGATACCTGTAAATATGGCTATATTCTTGTATTTGTACTGGAGTGTACAAAATGACACTTAAAAGTAATAAATATGTTTTGACTATATTGTGCAGTTATTTCAGAACAGTCTTTTGAAAGTCTTAGAATGCATAATTTGCATTTGAGTAAGAAAATGCCAAATTACTGCTAAAATTTTAGTGTTGCAGAAGTTTCAACATAATTTCTTTGCACTATTTTAATGAAAATTTTGGCTTAAAGATCTTAAGATCTGTAGATTCTCTTCTAATTTGCTGTACCCTTTTCCTGATCTCTGAATTTTGGGAGTGCCCTCAAGTGGTTTGCCTAGGTGATTTCATCCAGGCCCTTGGCTATAAGAATCCTCACTCTTAGGTCAATTTCATCCAAATTAAGACAAGTCTTAAGTGTTAAACTCTTGAGCTCTGAACAGCAGTTTAGATAGCCTTAACTTGGCAAATTCTCTAAAAAGAACTCTTGTACTTAAGACTTTATTCTCCAGTGTCCCCATTTCCAGTAACTGACACCATCATTCCCCATTGCTTGAGACCCAAACGGAGGCATCCTTTATTTCTCTAACACCCTGTATTTAATCCATCATCAAGACCCACAAGCTCTCTCCAAGATGTATTTTGGATCTGAGAGCTCACTATCTCTGTTTACCACTCTATTCCAGTCCACAATCATCTTACGAACCAGACTACTGCCACAACCTCCTAACCTTTGTCTTTGCTTGTCACCACCACCACACATACCAGTCTGTTCAGATTGTTCTCATACCAGAGTGGAAAAAAAAAAAAAACCACGTCATTCTGCTCATAATCTTAAATAAAAACCAATGATTTCACATAAAGCAAAATTGAAATCTCTTACTGTGGCTTGTGTTCAAGCCCCTGCATACTACCACAGTCTTGTCCACTGGATTCTCCCTCACTCACTGCAATCTCACCTCAGGACTTTTGTATTTTCCGTCTGGAAAATTCCATTTTTAGAGACTTGCACTGGTAGCTGCCCATTCAGTCTCTTTTCAAAGGACACCTCAAAGAAGCCTGTTCTGACTTCCCATCTAAAAGAACCCATCAGTCTTCCTTCACTCCTTTTCTTCAAAAGAGCGGTGTCTGATACATAGTACTCCAGAAATATATGTTGAATGAATCAAGAAAAGGGGCTATGGAAACAATTCAAAATTTGTAAAGGTTACTGATTTTTTTTTTTCAAGTTTTGACTTTTGGTTCTTTCCTTGGGAGATAGAAAAGAAACAGCAACTAGTTTCTTGGTTTTTGGGTTTGTTTTTTGTTTTTGTTTTGTTTTTTTAAGAAATTACTGCAGTTTACTAATGGTTACCAAAGCCTAGGTCCAAACTTGTTTTATCATTACCATTATGAAATGTGGTTTCTCTAAGCAATTTAATCAACCGAACCAGTAATAATTAGAGTGCTCTTATGGTAGGATGCTTTGATAGACTCATTTGGTTCAGATGATCCCTTCACATCCAAATCAGGCCCTTTACTTTTTAGGACGGGTGTAAGGCAAGAAACATTCAAGTCAACATTCTAAGATGTGTCACTAATAGAACATCTGCACTACATATAAAATCCTACAGGAAAATGGGATGTAGGAATTCCCTGCTTTTGTGATGGGTGGGAAGTTTTAAGATTTAACAGGCTCTTGATACCATTGTATGTACTTCATAAACAGGATCGTTTTCATTTTCTAAGGTGCCTAGTGTTAATCGCTTAATTTGATCAGCCTATGTGGCTGCATTAGGGTCAAAAGTTTTCTTACCTTTTTTGAGTAGTTACAGGATTATTACCTTGGATGAGAAAGGCAGAATGCAAGAACAAAATTGTCTCTTGTGTATCTCCCAGACCTAGAAAAATCACACAGTAGGTGCTCAAGATGTTTGCATGAATGAGTGAATGAAATATATATTTTAAATACTTGCTCTGTTAAGTTTGCTGAAATTTGTATTTAATCTTTAAGCGTAATGTTTTAAAAAATATTTTTTTAATTAAAAATTTATTATTAGGGGTCCCTGGCTGGCTCAGTCGGTGGAGCATGTGACTTGATCTCAGGATTGTAAATTCAAGCCCCATGTTGGGTGTCTTAAAAGAATTAAAGGGATCTCGAGCAGAGAGTCACTCTGAAATTTCAATAAGTCTCTTGCTTAAATATCACTTTTTTTTTTTTCATTTTGATGCCTTGATGCTTATTTTGTCATCTTTATGAACTAAAACTGTTAAAATGGTAAAATATTACCATGCTTGGCAAGAGCTCTAATTTTTAAAATGCCAGTTCAGTCCCCGTCTACATCTCTATATACCTGTTTCAGAAGCCCAGGGGTTCCAAAGATACCGTGTAAAATACTGGTAATGGAATTGCAGGATAGGCTAGCTGATGAATATCACCCAATACTTAACAAAAGTACTTAAAGAGCCAAAATATTTCTCCACGAACATCAAAACAATGAAAGAAACATGAAACTTCTATAATCTTTGAAAGGTGATGGAAAGAAAGGTAGATAGAAAATTTTGGTAAAATTTAGCACATTTAATCATCCCAAATTAGAGTTCAGTTAGAAAATAGAAACCACCTTAGGTATTTCAAAAGGAGAGAATTTGAAACTGGTGGAGAATAAAACCAAGGCAGGCCATTTTGGAGGAAACAAAGAGCTGGGAATATAGACGGGCAGTATGGAGGGAGCTGGATCCAAGGAAAAGACAAAGCTGCTGCTACTGAAGATGACTTCTGAAGCAGGGTGAGGCAGAAACCCAGGCTTTCCCCCTCTTGTCCTCTAGTTCTGCCTACATTGGCAGAACTTACTCAGAAGCAAGAGGGCAAGAGAGTTTGGGACAGCCTCTGCAATGCTGAGAAGGGTAGAGAAAAGGGAGAAAAAGGAATCTGAGGGCAAACAACCAGCATAACCTCTGACCCTACCAGTAGAGAAAAGGAAGAGCAAAAGTATGCCAATTTGAGCCACATTTCTTGATATTAGGTGATGGAACCATGTTTATGAAGTTCTAGGAAATGTGTAAGAAAATGTATTGTGGCCCAAATATTTAGCAAATTGCTCAAATATAAAAGCAACAGTGACTACCAGATGTTAAAGCATCAGAGACTATTATTGCACTCATGAGACCTTGGAGAAAACAATAACTGACAAAAGCTAACCAAGAGGTGAATGGAGAATGGTGATAAAAGCATTGTTGGTGACATGGAAGCAATTTACACATGCAACTACAGAATGATGGGAAATGTGGTACATGAATGTAGTAAAATGTGGCAAAGTGAGATAATAAAATGGGAGATGGTGAGAAGATGGGAGGAAATATAAGTGCATTCATTTTTGTCTTGGGGGAAAGTCCAAAGGTGACTGATCAAGAAATAAAAAGTTACTATGTACTAGTAGACCAGGTTCTCACTCTAGTTGAAGCTTCCATTTAACTGAAGGAAAAAGCAAATGCACACAAAAAAAATCAGAATTCAATACATAATGCATGATAAATACAGAAATAATTGTGAAGAATATAAAACAAGGTGATAAAGTACAGACTCACGAGGGAGTATTAGCGATTTTAGATCATGTATTTAGGAAAAACCTTAAAAGACACGGCTTTTGAGCTGAGATCTGAGGAATGAGAGGACGATAGTCATGTGGAACTTATATCATGCTTAATGACAAAACACTAGAAGCAGTTCCATAATAAAAGACTTTTATTACCTCTGTTACTTTTAATAGTCTTTGGGAAATACTAGCCAATGCAATTAGACAGGAAAAAGAAATGAGCTATAAATATGGAAAGGAGGAAGACAATGATTATTTTCAGTGATATATATACAGAAAATAAAAAGCTATTAAAGAATTTAGTAGGAGGGCTAATTCAGTAGCTTTGTTACATAGAAAATAAAATAGAAGTATAGATTTAATTTACTATAGCAATAAAATTAAGACTAATTTTAGGAACATCTCCAATAAATAGCATTGGGAAAACTATATTCACATGCAAAATAATGAAATTGGGCTATTTTATACTACTTATAAAAAATTAACTTGAAATAGATTAAAAGCTTAAATGTAAGACCTGCAACTGTAAAAATCCTAGAAGAAAACATTAAAAAAAAAAATTCCCTTGACATTGGTCTTGGCTGGTTTTTTGAATATGACATCAAAAGCACAAGCAGGAAAAACAAAAATCAAGTGGAACTAGGGGCACTTGGGTGGCTCAGTTGGGTAAGTGTCTGACTCGTGATTTCAGCTCAGGTCATGATCTCATGGGTCGTGAGATCGAGTCCTTCACTGGGTTCTGCACTCAGCAGGGAGTCTGCTTGAGATTTTCTCTCTCCTTCTCCCTCCGTCCCTTCCCCCACTCACTCTCTCTCTCTCTCTCAAAAAAATAAATCTTTAAAAAAAATCAAGTGGAACAACACTAAGCTAAAAAGCTTCTGCACAGCAAAAGAAACAAAAAGGCAACCTATGGAACAGGAGAAAATGTTTGCAAATTATACATCTCACAAGAAGTTAATATCAAAACTCCTACAACTTAATAGCAAAAAACCAATTCAATTAAAAAATGGGCAAAGGACCTGAACAGAAACTTTTCCAAGGAAGACATACAAATGGCCAACAGATACATGAAAAAGTGCTCATCATCACTAATCATCAGGAAAATGCTAATCAAATCCACAGTGAGATGTCCCCTCACACCTGTTTGAATGGCTATTTATCAATAAGACAAGAGATAACAAGTATTGGTGAGGATGTGGAAAAAAAAAGGGAATGTTTGTATACTGTTGGTAGGAGTCTAAATTGGTGCAGCCACTATGGAAAACAGTATGGGTGCTGTTAGAACCACCGTATGATCCAGTGATCTTACTTCTGAGTATATATCTGAAGGAAATGTTATCACTATCTCAAAAGAGATGTCTGTACTCTCCTGTTCATTGAAGCATTATTCACAATAGCCAAAATATGGAAACAACCTAAGTGTCCATCAATGGATGAGTGGACAAAGAAAATATATTTATAAAATGGAGTATTATTCAACCATAAGAAAGAAGGAAATCTGCCATTTGCAACAATGTGGGTGAAACTTGAGGGCATTATGCTAAGTGAAATAGGTCAGAGAAAGACAAATATTGTAATGTTTCACTTTTATGTGGAATCTAAAAAAGCTGAACCTATAGAAATATAGATCGGTGATTGCCAGGGGCTGAGCGGTGAGGAAAATGGGGAGATGTTGATCAAAGGGTACAAACTTGGGATTAGAAGATAAATTCTAGGCATCTAATGTATAATATGGTGACTATGGTTAATATTGTAGTATATACTTGAAAGTTTCTAAGAGATTAAATGTTCTAACTATAAAAAAACCAAAATCATGTGAGGTGATAGATAGGTTAACTAATCTTATGGTAATCATTGTGTAATATATACATGTATCAAATCATCATGTTGTACACCTTAAACTTACACAATATTTTATGTCAATTATTTCTCAATAAAACGGGGGCAGAGGAAAATATGTATAGGTCTGTGTGAAAAAATCTTTAAAGCTTTTCTGTGGGTTACAGAATATAGCTTAAATAGCAAACATGCACGTTCTTGATAGGAAAACTCAATCTTGAAAAAAGTCAAAATCCTCAATATGTTCAGTGTAATTCCAATAAAATACCACCTTTTTTGGTGAGATTTTGTTAGAATGATACCTATGTTCACCTGGAAAAATATATGTACAGATTATTGTGAAAAAAATTCTTAAAGGCCTCTCAGGATGGCAGTTCAAGATGGTGACATAGGAAGATCCTGAACTCACCTCCTCCCATGGCAACATTGAATCTATAGCTATAAATGGAACAAGAGGAAATTCTAAAAAAAAACATTAAAAAAACCCTAAAAACTGGCCTTAGTGACAACTACACCTTGGGCAACGAGAAGAAAGTCACTTCAAAATGGGTAAGAGAGTCTAGGACACAATCTCACCATAAATCCTGCCCTCGGTGTGGCATCCCACAATGCAGGGAACTCAGAATCCAAAGCTTCTCCTTGAGGGGCAAGGCATTTGGACCCCACATTGGGCATCCCAACTTTTGGGACATACATTTGAAAGATGAGCCCCCAAAGCATCTGACTTTGAAAACCACCAGGGCTTGTGTCCTGAGTCCTGTAAGTTTCTAGTGATTTGGAAAGCTGCTCTTAAAAGGCTTGCGTTCTTGGACTCCTTTGCCCCTCAGCCTAGCCCAGCCTAGCCCAGGCGGTCAATCTCACCCAGACTTAAAGTAAAGGAGGCCCACCTGCTTATATTAAAGTCAGCCTGAGGGGCAGGTGTCTAATTTAACACACACATCCAGGAACCTGCTGGAACACTTGGGGATGGAGACTGATACCATCTTTAAACTCTCCCTTTGCTGTGCTCTGGTGTTTTTGGAGGTAGGCTTTTGACATGTCTGGTGCCCCAATTTTTGTGACTGCCGCCAAGGGACACCTCTATGTCTACCGGCTCTAGTATTTGGTGGGGCTTATGCTCGTGGGTCCCCCAGGACTGTAATCAATGGAGAAAGAGTTCTTCAACAGCTACCAGGATGCAGTGGAGGCAACAGGCCCAAGAGCTCACTGTTTCTGTGAAGGAGGCCTATTAGCTGATGGTCATGACTGTGGCCGGGGTGGGCTTCTGATTAGGCATGAATCTGGGGACTGACTGCAATCCTTTCCAGGGACTCTGGAGAGCAGGCTCTATTTTCATGCTCACCCTCTGCCATGCTCCAGAGTGCCAGTGTCTTCTGGAGGAAGGCTTTAAAGATGGCTGGTGCCTTGGTTTCTGTTTCTGTTTCCCATTTTTTTGTGGTTGCTGCCCAGGAGATACCCCTTGATTGCTTGGCTCTAGTGGCCGAGGTGGGGCTTGGACTCCTGGGTCCCATGAGGCTGTGCAATCAGAGAGACAGTTCTTGGCAGCCCGCCACCCTCAGAACGCTGTGCAGACCGTTGACAGAGGCACATTCCTGGGACTTCCTGTGAAGGAGGCCTCTTCACATGTCCTGGAGCTTCTGCCTGACAAGCAGCTATAGTTTGGCACATGTGTAGGGGCCTCTATAGAAACAGTCTGTGGAAGCCGTCTTGGTGCTCTCTCTCTGTCCTGCTCCAGTTCGCAGGTAGCACCCAGAAGAAAGCATATACGCTTGTCTGGCACCCTGATTTCTGTAAGTGACATTCAGGGGACACCTCCAGACCTCCCGGCTCTGTTGGCCAGCAGGGGTGAGGCTTGCAGTTCCATGTGACTGTATATATTGGCATATTTTTAAAAGCTGATGCCTGAGGGTCTGGCTTCCAGTCACCCTGAATCTAGGTGTGGAGATTTTCCCTTTAGGGACACTGACAGGTGTTGGCACATCCTCAACTATTGGAGCTATTAGAATATTATAGTCTGCCTGGACAAACATGGAGGTTTGAAAGACACCCAGAAGCTGAGGCAGGATTATTCGAACAACAAGGTTCATCTCCTATGTGAGACCACTGCTTCCGGATTAAGAGAATTGGTCATTTCACCTACCGTGGGGAAACCAACACAGAGAGTCAACAAGCAAATGAAAAAAACAGAGGAGTGTACGACAAGTGAAAGAACAAGATAAAAACTCGGGGGTGGGGGTGGGAGGGGAAGAACCTTAATAAAATGGAGATAAGTAATTTACCTGATGACAAGTTCAAAGTAAAGGTCCTAAAGATGCTCACAAAACTGGGGAGAGGAATGGATGAGCCCAGGGAGAACTTCAGCAAAGAGATGGAAAATATAAGAAAGTTCCAAATAGAAGTCACAGAGCTGAAGAATACAGTAACTACACTGAAAAAATACACTGTTGTTCAACAGCAGATAGATGGAGCAGAAGAATCAGTCAACGTGAAGACAAGGCGGTGGAGCCATCAAAAGAAAAAAAAATGAAAAAAATATGAAGATTCCAGAGTCAGGGGGTTCTGGGTGGGAGAAATGGGTGAACTGTTTTTTTGTTTGCTTAAATAAATCAAATTTAAAACATTAAAAAGAAAGAAAAAAACCAATACTTATAAGACACGGAAACTTGAATACTAATTGTATTTGATAATATTAAGCAATTAATGCTAATATTTTTAGGTATGATTATGACATTTGGGCTCTTTTATAAAGAAGAGTTATTACTTTGGATTATGCATACTAAAATATTTATGAATAGGATTAAATGATAGCAAGGATTTATAAATAATAAATAATCTGGTAGGAGGTGGTAGTGGGTAGCTATAGATGAGAAAGATAAACATGAGTTGAAAATTGTTGAAACTGGGCAACAGAAGCAGGGATTTATTATATAATTCTGTCTACTTTTGTAAATGTTAAGCTTTTTCCAAAATAAAATGTTTTTAAAACCAGGGGAGAAAAACCTCAGAAGCATGGGATAAAACATCCTTTCTTTGCTAAATGTGTGTCTGCTGTGATGGCAGGAAGTCTGCAGCCTTTTTGTGACACTCACTGAGAATGGCAGAACAAGATGGAAAGTGCCTGCCTATATTCTTGATGTCACTTGAGCTGAGTTAACCAGTCTTAGAAATAGCTCATCTTCTATCCTTGTCATGTGAGATAGTAAGGTTTCCTGATTTTTGGTCTGGTGCTCTGTGACTTACAGGTAAAAACATCCTAACTGATACAGGGAATAATAAGACATTTGAACAACAACAAAAGGAGCTAATGGGATGTATCTTAAACATACATGAAAACATATTACTATAATGTTTTACATACTATATACATTAACACTACATAAAATCCACAACTTGTAAAATCTAGCAGACAAGAATAGGTAGCCCAGAAAAGATTAAAAATATAGATATGAAGTTAGGATGTGATAAAAAGTAACATTTCAAATTGGTATGGAAATAGTAAATATTTGAAACTGGGAAGAACTGGCCCAAGAATATTAAAGGCTATAAATCTGGATCTGAATCTTTTTGTTGATGAATCAAACATTTAATTTAAAGGTAAAAACTGTAGAAGAAATCATGGGTTCATTTATTGATAATCTTGGATGGGGAAGGTATTTCTGAGCCAGAGACAAAACCCAGATGCCATAAGGTTATTTTTATTTTTATTTATTTTTTTAAGATTTTATTTATTTATTTGACAGAGAGTTAGAGAGCAAATAAGAGGGAGAGCGCACAAGCAGGGGGAGAAGCAGAGGGAGAGGGAGAAGCAGGCTCTCCGCTGAGCAGGGAGCCTGATGCAGGGCTCGATCCCAGGACCCTGAGGTCATGACCTGAGCCGAAAAAGTTATTTTTATTACATAGGAACAAAAACTTCGCTATTGGAAAGACAAAGTTTAAAAATCCTAAACAAACCCTACATAACAAACAAACAACTGAGCGAAAACTGGCAATGCATGAAAAATTGTAGAGGTCCTCACAAAGAGTATCTACAAATCTGAAAAAGGACTAGGAACAAACCAAGAAAAATGCAGCAGGATATAAAATAGGCAGTTCCCCAAAGAAGAAGTATAAATAGCTCATAAAATCTATGAGAATATGGTTCACTGCACTACCAGTTGGGCCTTTTACAATACGTCAGAGTGTAATAAGTCCTTGTGGAACAGGTGACTGAATGAAATGCAGATTAAAGCAGTAAGACATCAACTTCCAACTATTAGGTTTACAAAAATCGTAAAATTTGACAAAATCCACTATTTTGATAAATACATGAGAAACAGGAACTCATTTGGTAATATCTTTAAATTTTTGAATGCACATGCCACAAGATCCAGCAAGTTCACTGCAGCATGGATATGTTCACACAAAGAGATCAAGATATGCGCAAGAATGATCATTGCAGCATTGTTTACATTAGCAACAATAAAAAAGAAATAAACATGTATCAGCAGGGATCTTGTACTTAATATTGATTGGTACCTCCACACAAGGGAATGCTATGCAGCCATTATACAGGATGTTGTAGATCTGTAGGTACTGTTAAAAACAGGACAACACGTCCAAAATGGAGTCATTTATGATAAGCTCTGAATCGAGAATTGATTATAGTTTCAGCCTCTCCCAGAAATGGAATCTTAAACCAGCTAGTCAGGATTCACCTGATGAGCAGTACTGAAGTAGCCTGTGTGATAGACCCCTGCCATCCCCTAAAGGAAAGTGACCTTGGCACAACCAAGTCTACTTTTTGCTAGGATAATTTCCTTGCTCCCGCTCCCATCTGCCTATAAAAGTCTTTCATTTTGTACAGCTCTTCAAAGCTCCTTTCTATTTGCTAGATTAGATGCTGACTGACTTATGAATCATTGAATAAAGCCAATAAGATCATTCAAATGTATTGAGCTGAATTTTGTTTTTCAACATCACTCATCAAGGAAGATCTCTAGGATTTTTATTAAGTGAAAGATTCAAGATAGAAAATAATAAGTAGAGTATGTGTTTGGGCAATTACTTAAAAAACAGATGTGCAAAGGTATGCACGTATCTAGAGAGAGGCATATGCATAAAATGTGTTTTGAGCATATATGTGAGGAACCAGTATTAGCGGCTAACTTTGAAGAGAATGACTAGGGGGCAAAGGAAGAGAGACTTATTTTCATTTAATATGATTCCACATACTCTGCATTTTCTACTCTGGTTTTCAGGGGTGCCCTGGAGTCAAGCTCAAGAGTATAGATTGTGTCTTTGTGCACATTTATTCCCCGACTCTGCTTAGTGACCTCGTGTCAGCAGCTTGAAATTGGCCATGGTGGTAACATTTACACCATGGAAATGGGCTAACCCTCAAATCAGGGCTTCACTTCCCAAAAACTGTTGTTCAATATTTATCAACACAACCCTGTGTATCCTGCTAGTATGATCACACTAAAATGTTTAGTTAATAAAAATGTAGACAAATCCTCAGGTCACAATGTCCCATGTACTTGAGGTAGACATGAGCAAAAGGAAGGAGCATAGGCAGGTGCACTCTGCCAGATCCTTTTTCAACCAGGACCAGACTCACTGAGGAAGTGAAGAGGCTATGCCCTGCAATATATGACTTCCAAATATTTTTCCCTAGGGGCCCTCCTTTAAAATGTAAAACCTTTTCCAGTTTTGGACACAATATAAATTCCCTTAGAGAAATCTCACGGCATGCCTGTGACGAAAAGGGTATATAAATCAGGAGAGAGAGGCTTGCTTACAATATAGTGTTTCCCTGACTTTGTGTCCCTCAGTGGTATATCCAAGTATGTGAAGACATTGCAAAAAATCTGCAAACATTTACTTTAGCTAAATATATGTTCACAACAAGAGTTTGTCAGGTGACGGGAGTGATTACCTTCAGAAGTGATTGCCATCTCTGGGTCACATGGCCCCATCAGCGTGGTCAGGTTCTTCCCATTCTCCTTGCACGGGCACCCATGCCCCTCTGCTCCAGCCCCCACAGGAAGCGGTATCAACTTATACTTTGGGGACCTTAATTCAGTCTCTTAATCTATTGTTCTTTTCCATTTTGTTTTTGATTCCTTTTGCTAGGATCCAGCATTTCCTGGTTTAGCATAAAAGTGGCCAAGTATAAGTATCGGCAGTTATTGAGGACCTAAAGTGAAAGCCTATGGGAACATCTGGAAATAGAGCTGCCCTGTGTAATAGGTGGGAAAGAGAGGAACTGCTCATAGACTGGCCAACCTGAACCCCAGAGCAAACTCCAAGCCCTTGCTGCGGGCCCGTGGCAATGTCTCAGCAGCCACCCATCACAAGGACCCTTTTCCCTGCATTCTCTCTGCTTCCGTGGAATCACATATGTTAACGTAGGGAAGAAAACATTTTCCCTCTTCCTTTCTGAGTTCTGCGGACAGTCAATTTATTAAGTTGATATGAGATAGATTAACAGGAGAAAAACAAATTTTAATTTTGTAAGTATGGAAGCCCCATAAAGATATGATCCCCAAAGGGCAGCCAGGTCATGGAGGCTTATATAACATTCTGAGCTAAGGAAAGGGGTGGGGGTCCAAGGATATAAAGGGAAGGAAGGCCATTCACAGGAAAGTGAGATGTTTGGAAAACAAAGGTTGCCCTGTGGTGCAGACAAGTTTCTTAAGTAAAGAGATATCCTCTGGTAATGGCTCTCTTCCTGGTTACAGGCCTCCTTTACAATGTAAATTTAGGTAGCTCAGGGAAGCTAAAGAGCTCTAGCTGGACCTGCTGGGTTTTGATTACTTTTAGCTCAAAATAATCCCCTGGCCAAAGAGGCATATTTTGGGGCAGCAAATTTTGCTCCTCTTCATTGACCATAGTATGCAGCTCTTCTATTTAATGCTGTGTCAGATTTACTATATTTTGTTTGGTTGGAACTACTGAGTTTATCAAGTAGAGGAAAATTACTTATGTCCAAGAAGGTTTGGTGCTACCCTTGAGGTTGTAGGCTGGAATCCAGTCCTACATGATTCAATTGACCCATAAGAAATACCCAGCCCCTAGAAGTTCTACTCATGGGGAAGGACACAAATGGGCCACATTTCTAAGCTTGGATATTAACATTTGAGCCATGCCTACCCAGTGATGCTTGTGACTTTTTATTTGGACAATCAAACATACATAAAGTTGAAAGAACTGTACAATGAACATCTAGATTCAATCCCACCACCTGCCTCTCTTTTTTTCCCCGTGAACCACTTACAAGCCAGTTGCAGACATTGTGGCTCTTGCCCCGACATACTTTAGAGTGACTCTCCTAAGAGTGAGGCTATTATCCTACATAACCATAACACTGTTATCGCAAGAACAGGTACAATTTGATGGCATTTGGGGTTAAGAAAAATTAGGGAAATACCCATTTGGAGGTCAAAGCAGGGCTGATTTAGCTTTCCACTATGTAAGTAAACTTTTAGAATTGTTCTTCACAAGCAGACTCGCAAGTGTTACAATGAGCATGTTCTTTTGTAGTCAGAAAAACAAAACAAAACAAAGAGGTGTTGGAAGCTGAGTCAGGACCAGTAGGTCTCGGTGTTGTGTGGCCAGTTGGCTCTTGGTGGGCCTGGATGATCCTGCCGCCGACACTAGGTGGCGGTGTTGGGCTACATTCAGCCGGATCATCCAAACTGGTGAACTGGCTCCCCAAGAAACTTTAGGGATGGAGCAAGAGAATGGTTATGGTTTCAAAGTAAATGTTAGAACAGCAAGCAGACCCCGAAGAGACAGGAAGGGGCAAAATGACCAGAGAACTTATTTTAATGAACACACTTCTTTGGGGGGTTATATAGAGCATTGTCTCAGGAGTCTGACCTACTGAATCCAAACCCAGGTTCTGTTGCTTCGGAGTTGACTTGCCGCGGACAATCAACTTGACCCAGAGAAGGCTTGGTTTTATCCTACGTAGGACTGCGGGGAGGGGTTAATGTGACGAAGCTCGGAAAGCCCTTAGCACAGAGTGGGACATGAAGCAAGGACACACGCCATGTTGGCAGAATTGATGTCGGCTTTATCCTCTTGAAAACCACTTCTGCCTCTGCTCTGGCCAACTGGTTTTCCAGAGCTACCTGTGGATGGTGGATTCTTCTTCAGGGTTAGGTAGGTGGGCAGCACCCATGTGTTCAGAAGCAGGACAGTGCACCCCAAGCCGCGTAGAGCCTATCCTGTAAATATAAGAGACCTGATGGACAAAGGTCCTGAATTGGGGTTCAGAAAACAGTGGCACAAAACCACCTGGAACAAACTGTGGCAGGAGACATTTGAGCCCTCTGCCTTCTTAACCAAGCCCCCTTCTGAGCGCCCTCACCAACTGCTTTGCCCCAGGTGTGCAAGTCAGCTTCACCCAGACGGTGGAGTGGAAAGGACTCCAAGGTCGCTGGGTGGCTCATCCCAGCCTGCATGGTGTCCCAGAGGCCCCCACCCCCACCCCCTACCCCCCATACCAGCTCACGCACCTGTCCAACTCAACCCCGCTTTCCAGCCTATTTATCCAGACCTCACCACCCTTCCTCTGGCTTTTGGCTGGGGCTGGGGGTGTCCTCCTCTCTCTCCATGTGTTTGCCACTTCTTACCCAAAATCCACTCTGCTCTCTCTAGTTGTTTCCTCTGCCTGGAATTGGTCCCTTCAGATTCTCATGCTGCTGGTCCTTCTCACCATCTAGCTCCTCAATGGCACCTTCTCAAGGAGCGTTCCCTTACAAGTCGCTCATTACTCCACCCCTCTGGATACTTTCTTCATGGCGTTTATCACTCTCTAAGTTTACAATAATTCATCCGGAGGCCTCAGAAAAAGTTATCTCATTTTATTTTCTCTGTGTTTGTGGCTTCCCTGTCATGACTTGAGTCATGAGCTCTGCAAGGGCAGAGACGGTGTCTATCTTGTTTGTTTACTGTTTAGTGCTCACTACCACTCTCAAATGTGAACCTTCCGAGTGCCCGTCCTGTGCATAGCAGTTCCTTGGTTGTTGGTAGCTATTTCTTTGGCTGCAGGTTTATCATTTGGTATCTAGATCATAGAGGTAGAGTTTTTGGAGCTGGAAAACATCCTTGAGGTCTCTATTCTGATGACCCTATGAACAAACCACTCAGATGTACACTTGGAGATGAGCAGTCTAGGGCAGTTCCTAGGACATAGGAAAAAAAGAGTAAATTGTTGGAGCCACACTGGAGCCGCAGAAAGAATGTGCTGGGCTGTTGCAGAAAGCTGTCTGCCTGCCCTCTTCCAGCCACTCTGAAGAATCCAAAGGCTTATAGCTGGCATAGACCAACTAACCAGAGAGGCTTGACTGCAGAATGTGCTGGGACTGATGTTCCATAGACTTGTTTGGAAGAGAAAGAAACTGGCTAGTTGGGAGGAGGAGAAGGGTACCTGGGGAAAAGTGGCCCATCTGATGAGTGTGCTGTTGGCCAGTGGTTGGACATGGCCCAGGGTCCAGGTGGATGGTAGCCCAGGTGGACAGTGACCCAGATCTATGGGAAGACACCAACTAGCAGCCAATAGTGGGACTGGTCCTGTGGGGTGGGGGCCTAGATAAACCCGGAAAAATGACTAGATCATGGGCAAGGAGACTGAGGTCTGGTTCAACAACCTGGCCTACACTAGGGCCCGACTTGCAAGAAGCTCCCAATGTAGTTTAGGGCAGGGTTCTCTTTTCAATAGGGTCTGGGTGGGAAGGCAGAGAAACATGAGAGGATACTGGGGACAAGCTGGACCGTGGGTGCCTGGGATTTTTCTCCATGCTAGGTTTCTAGTACAGAGCAAGATGGCATTAGTCTCAACTGAACTGTCAGCCAGGACAGTCAGTGAAAACAACAGCAGGTGGACCTGGGTTCGAATCTCAACTCTGTTGATTTCTAGCTGCGAGACTTGGGACAAATCACCTCTTGGAGTAAAGCACCTCGTCCAGTGTTTGGCACATAGAAGGTATTAAATAGATGGCATTTATGATCTACATAATTTGGTGAGAAGCAGGCATTATTAAGATAGTGAGGTTTATGTTTCTCTGGAGCTGGAAATTAAAAGGGGGAAAAGGACACTTGAGGAGACTGATGGTTTTGGTAGGGACCTGCTTAGTTCTGACCTTTGGCTTTTGACTCAGATCACAGAGGGGAACAAAAGGAAGCAGAATTCGGAGGGGGCGGCGGGGAACCAAATCTGACAAAAACAGCATTCCTCTCTCTTCTAAAGCGGGAGGCTAGTGAATTGAACACTAGTGAGTAGCTTCTTTCTTTGCAAAGCTGCTCTAAAAATAAAGCTTGGGATTTTTTTCTTTAACCTGGACGAGGAAGAAAATTGAAAACTCTTCCCGAGAGGAAAAAGAATATGAGTTAGATTTAGCAGTTAAGCCTTGAGGATGTTCGACGTGAACCGGGAATGTGTGTCTGTGGGCTTTACTCTGTGTTGGATCTTCGTTTACGCCGTTCTAACTTCTCTAGTGAGAAAGCATGGAGAGAACTGGCATAACTAGCCAGCCGGTTCTTTTTATAAGTGACTGCTTCATGCACGACATTTCCCTGACCTTTCAGCTCTCCATTCCGGGCCAGTGCAGATGACACAATGAACACTATGAGGCCTTATGCACACGGGGCTGCTACCTACGGGCCCTTACCTACCTACAGACAGCAGTAATGAGCCTTGGAAATGCCGAACCGACTTATAAAGGCAAACACAGCCATGCTTCTGGGGCTGAAAAGGCAGATACTGAAGGGGCACCTGGGTGGCTCAGTCGGTGAAGCGCCTGACTCTTGATTTTGGCCCAGGTCATGATCTCAGGGTCCTGGGATCGAGCCCCGCAGGGGGCTCCTCGCGGAGTCTGCTTGAGATTCTCTCTCCCCTCCTCTCTCTCTCTCTCAAATAAAAATAAATCAATCTTTTTTTTTTTTTTTTAAAGGCAGATACTGAAGTCCAATCATTCATCAGGTACCTACCATATTAGGCTATTGCACAAAATCATCTGTATAACCAATGGGACAACCCTGTGGGTGGATGTCATTCGCTTGCCCAAGCAGTAATGGGGCGAGGGTGGAGGTTTAACCCAGGACTTTGAACGCCCCCCCCCTCCCACGGCACTAGGCTTTCTCTGATGTGGAGCCACAGTGAAGAGACTGTCCCCAGGGCGTTCTCCTGGCCTTTTCTCTTATTTGCTTCCACCTCTGACTTAAACCAGTGATGCCAGCTCAGCAGGTTATGTAGCATCTCGGGGATTCAGACAGACCTATGAAGCAGCAGGAAGGGACCCTGCAAGTCACCGGAGCAGGGTGGCTTCAGTGTCCCAGTGAGAAGGTGTGACGTCTCTTAGTAAAGAGAACCATTCTTTGGCCCTTGCTTGCAACACATATTAGTTGAGCATCTACTCATGTGCCAGAAAATGGCCTAGGTACTTGGGGTACGTCGGTGAACAAAACATCGCCTGCCCCACGGAGCAGGTATGCTTGCCCTGGGGAGACAGACAATAAATGGCAAACATAACAGAGAAGTAAATTCTCGGGTGAGTTAGAAGGTGATAGGTGATAAGAATGAAGAGAAAGCAGAAACAGGGTAGGAAAATCCAGAGGCGTTGGTGGTGGCTGAACAGACTGCCATTTTTTTTTTTTTTAATTTTATTATGTTATGTTAGTCACCATACAATACATCATTAGTTTTTGATGTAGTGATCCACGATCCATTGTTTTCATATAACACCCAGTGCTCCGTGCAGTACGTGCCCTCCTTAATACCCATCACCAGGCTAACCCATCCTCCTACCCCTCTAAAACCCTGTTTGTTTCTCAGGTCCATAGTCTCTCATGGTTCATCTCTCCCTCCAATTGCCCCCCCCCATTTTTCCCTTCCTTCTCCTAATGTCCTCCATGCTGTCGCTTATGTTCCACAAATAAGTGAAACCATATGATAATTGACTTTCTCTGCTTGACTTATTTCACTTAGCATAATCTCCTCCAGTCCCATCCATGTTGATGTAAAAGTTGGGTATTCATCTTTTCTGACGGCTGAGTAATATTCCATTGTATATATGGACCACATCTTCTTTATCCATTCATCTGTTGAAGGGCATCTCGGCTCTTTCCACAGTTTGGCTATTGCGGACATTGCTGCTATGAACATTGGGGTGCATATGGCCCTTCTTTTCACTACATCTGTGTCTTTGGGGTAAATACCCAGGAGTGCAATTGCTGGGTCATAGGGTAGCTCTATTTTTAAATTTTTGAGGAACCTCCACACTGTTTTCCAAAGTGGCTGCACCAACTTGCATTTCCACCAGCAGTGTAAGAGGGTTCCCCTTTCTCCACAACCTCTCCAACATTTGTTGTTTCTCTCCCTGTCCATTTTTGCCATTCTAACTGGTGTAAGGTGGTATCTCAATGTGGTTTTGATTTGGATTTCCCTGATGGCTAATGATGATGAACATTTTTTCATGTGTCTGTTAGCCATTTGTATGTCTTCTTCAGAGAAGTGTCTTTTCATATCTTCTGCCCACTTTTTGACTTGATTATTTGTTTTTTGGGTGTTGAGTTTGAGAAGTTCTTTATAGATCTTGGATACCAGCCCTTTATCTGTAGTGTCATTTGCAAATATCTTCTCCCATTCTGTGGGTTGCCTCTTTGTTTTGTTGACTGTTTCCTTTGCTGTGCAGAAGCTTTTTATCTTGATGAAGTCCTAAAAGTTCATTTTTGCTTTTGTTTCACTAGCTTTTGGAGATGTATCTCAAAAGAAGTTGCTGTGGCCGATGTCAAAGAGGTTACTGCCTATGTTCTCCTCTGGGATTTTGATGGATTCCTGTCTCACATTGAGGTCTTTCATCCACTTTGAGTTTATCTTTGTGAATGGTGTTAGAGAATGGTCGAGCTTCATTCTTCTGCATGTGGCTGTCCAATTTTCCCAGCACCATTTATTGAAGAGACTGTCTTTCTTCCATTGCATGTTTTTTCCTGCTTTGTCGAAGATTATTTGACCATAGAGTTGAGGGTCCATATCTGGGTTCTCTATTCTGTTCCATTGGTCTATATGTCTGTTTTTGTGTCAGGACCATGCTGTCTTGGTGATCACAGCTTTGTAATATAGCTTGAAATCGGGCAACGTGATGCCCCCAGCTTTGTTTTTCTTTTTCAAAATTTCCTTGGTGATTCAGGGTCTTTTCTGATTCCATACAAATTTTAGGATTATTTGTTCCAGCACTTTGAAAAATGTCTTTGGAATTTTGATTGGGATGGCATTGAAGGTATAGATTGCTCTGGGTAGCATAGACACTTTAACAATGTTTATTCTTCTGATCCATGAGCATGGAATATTTTTCCATCTTTTTGTGTCTTCTTCAATTTCTTTCATGAGTGTTTTGTAGTTCCTAGAGTATAGATCCTTTACCTCTTTGGTTAGGTTTATTCCAAGGTATCTTATGGTTTTTGGTGCTATTGTAAATGGAATCGTTTCTCTAATTTCTCTTTCAACAGTTGCGTTGTTAGTGTATAAGAAAGCAACTGATTTCTGTGCATTGATTTTGTATCCTGCCACATTACTGAATTGCTGGATGAGTTCCAGTAATTTGGGGGTGGAGTCTTTTGGGTTTTCCACATGGAGTATCATGTCGTCTGCGAAAAGAGAGAGTTTGACTTCTTCTTTGCCAATTTGAATACCTTTTATTTCTTTTTGTTGTCTGATTGCTGTTGCTAGGACTTCGAGTACTATGTTGAACAACAGTGGCGAGAGTGGGCATCCTTGACGTGTTCCTGATCTTAAGGGAAAGGCTCTCAGCTTTTCCCCATTGAGGATGATATTCGCTGTGGGTTTTTCATAGATGGATTTTATGAACTTGAGGAATGTTCCCTCTATCCCTATACTCTGAAGAGTTTTAATCAGGAAAGGATGTTGTATTTTGTCAAATGCTTTTTCTGCATCAATTGAGAGGACCATATGGTTCTTCTCCCTCCTCTTATTAATGTGTTCTATCACATTGATTGATTTGTGAATGTTGAACCACCCTTGCATCCCGGGGATAAATCCCACTTGTTCGTGGTGGATGATCCTTTTAATGTATTGTTGGATCCTATTAGCTAGGATTTTGTTGAGGATTTTGGAATCCATATTCATCAGGGATATCGGTCTGAAATTCTCCTTTTTGATGGGGTCTTTGCCTGGTTTGGGGATTAAGGTAATGCTGGCCTCATAGAATGAGTTTGGTAGTTTTCCTTCTGTTTCTATTTTTTTGAAACAGCTTCAGTAGAATAGGTATTATTTCTTCTTTGAATGTTTGGTAGAATTCCCCAGGGAATCCATCAGGCCCTGGACTCTTGTTTTTTGGGAGGTTTTTGATCACTGCTTCAATCTCGTTACTGGTTATTGGCCTATTCAGTTGTCAGTTTCTTCCTGTTTCAGTCTTGGCAGCTTATAGGTTTCCAGGAAGGCCTCCATTTCATCCAGATTGCTCAGTTTATTGGCATATAGTTGTTGATAATAATTTCTAATAATTGTTTCTATTTCCTTGGTGTTAGTCATGATCTCTCCTCTTTTATTTGTAATTTATTAATTTGGGTCCTTTCTCTTTTCTTTTGGATAAGTCTGGCCAGTGGTTTATCGATCTTATTAATTCTTTCAAAGAACCAACTTCTAGTTTCGTTGATCTGATCTACTGTGTTTCTGGTTTCTAATTCATTGATTTCTGCTCTAATTTTAATTATTTCTCTTCTAATGTGTGGCTTAGGCATCATTTGTTGTTTTTTCTCTAGTTCTTTAAGGTGTAAAGTTAGTTGGTGAATTCGGGATTTTTCTATTTTTTTGAGTGAGGCTTGGATGGCTATGTATTTCCCCCTTAGGACTGCCTTTGCAGTATCCCATAGGTTTTGGACCAATGTGTTTTCGTTCTCATTGATTTCCATGAATTGTTTAAGTTCTTCTTTGATTTCCTGGTTGACCCAAACATTCTTGAGCAGAGTGGTCTTTAGCTTCCAAGTGTTTGAATTTCTGCCAAATTTTTTCTTGTGATTGAGTTCCAGTTTTAGAGCATTGTGGTCTGAGAATATGCAGGGAATAATCTCAATCTTTTGGTATCGGTTGAGACCTGATTTGTGACCCAGTATATGGTCTATTCTGGAGAAAGTTCCATGTGTGCTCGAGAAGAATGAGTATTCTGTTGTTTTAGGGTGGAATGTTCTGTAAATATCTATGAGGTCCGTCTGGTCCAACGTATCATTCAAAGCTCTTGTTTCCTTGTTGATTTTCTGCTTAGATGATCTGTCCATTGCTGAGAGTGGAGTATTGAGGTCTCCTACAATTAACATATTGTTATCAATATGACTCTTTATTTTGGTTAACAGTTGGCTTATGTAGATGGCTGCTCCCATGTTGGAGGCATAGATATTTACAATTGTTAGATCTTCTTGTTGGATAGACCCTTTAAGAATGATATAGTGTCGGGGCGCCTGGGTGGCTCAGTCGTTAAGCATCTGCCTTCGGCTCAGGTCATTATCCCAGGGTCCTGGGATCGAGCCCCACTTCGGGCTCCCTGCTCCACGGGAAGCCTGCTTCTCCCTCTCCCATTCCCCCTGCTTGTATTCCCTCTCTCGCTGTGTCTCTCTCTGTCAAATAAATAAATAAAATCTTTAAAAAAAAAAAAAAAGAATGATATAGTGTCCTTCTGTGTCTCTAACTACAGACTTTAGTTTAAAATCTAATTTGTCTGATATAAGAATTGCTACCCCAGCTTTCTTTTGAGGTCCGCTGGCATGGAAGATGGATCTCCATCCCTTCACTTTCAGTCTGGATGTATCTTTAGGTTCAAAATGAGTCTCTTGTAGACAGCATATGGATGGGTCTTGTCTTTTTATCCAATCTGCAACCCTGTGCTGTTTTATGGGAGCACATAGGCCATTGACGTTGAGACTGATTATTGAAAGATATGAATTAATTGTCATCATGTTGCCTGTGAAGACGTTGCTTTTATAGATTGTCCCTGAAAAGTTCTGTGGTAGATCACTCTTGGGGTCTTTCTCCTTTTATAGAAACCCCCTTAATATTTCTTGCAGGGCTGGCTTAGTGGTCACATATTCTTTCAGTTTCTGCCGGTCGTGGAAGCTCTGCATCTCTCCATCCATTCTAAATGAAAGCCTTGCCGGATAAAGTATTCTTGGCTGCATGTTCTTCTCATTTAGTACCCTGAATATGTCTTGCCAGGCCCTTCTGGCTTGCCAGGTCTCTGTGGATAGGTCTGACGTTATTCTGATATTCCTCCCTCTGTACGTAAGGAATCTCTTCCCCCTAACTGCCCTTAAGATGGTTTCCTTGGTTCTAAGATTTGCAAGTTTTACTATTACATGCCGGGGTGTTGGCCTGTTTTTTTCCTTGATCTTAGGAGGGGTCCTCTCTGCCTCTAGGACTCGAATGTTTGTTTCATTCCCCAGATTAGGGAAGTTCTCAGCTATGATTTGCTCAAATACATCTTCTAGTCCTCTCTCTCTCTCCACTCGCTCCGGGATTCCAATTATTCTGACATTGGAACGCTTCATGGTGTCACTTATTTCTCTGATTCTCTTTTCATGGATTCTGAGTTGTTTTTCCCTGGCCTCCTCTTTTCCCTTTTTATCTATTATATTGTCTTCCAGGTAGCTTATTCGCTCTTCTGCCTCAGTTACCCTAGCTGTTATATTATCTAGATTGGATTGGATCTCATTGATAGCATTTTTAAGTTCTGCCAATTCACCTTTTATTTCTGCCCTTAGAGACTCTATGTTGCCATTAATTGATTTCTCCATTCTAGCCATTGTCTTCACAATTGCTAGCCTGAATTCCATCTCCGATATCTTGGTTATATCTGCATCCATTTGTAAATCTGCAGCATAAGTCATAATCTCTGAGTCTTTTCTATTTTGGAGGCTCCTCCTCCTAGTCATTCTGTTGATGGGTGTTTGAGGGAATGTATAGAGTCCAAATTATTGACCAGAACCCAAGCAAGATGCACCTGTTTCTTGGGACCTTAGGGTTGCTGGCCTCTTGTTTTCCCAGCCTGTCTTCTGCCGGAGGGGCCTGCCGCGCTGTTACTCAGGCAACCCTGATCGGCCGAGTTGCCCTGCGCCCCTGTGGCGGGGGATGGGCTCAGTGGGACTCAGTCTTTGGGGCTTTTGTTCTCTGGCGGCTTTCCCTGGCGGCTTTCCGCATCTCTTCCGCGAGTCAGAGCAGAAGAGACCATTTCCAACCCTCTGCCTCAGAGCAGGGAGACCGCAGTCTGTTCTTCAGTGAGCTCTCCAGGCCACACCGTCTCCGTTTCTGTCCGTGCTGCTATAAACTGCAGCATCCTGGGTTGTGCGCCCCTCCGCAGCGCTCCCAGTCCTGCCTCCAGGTCGGGGCAGGTCTCTGCCCTTTGTGCTTCTAAAACCCCGCCGCTCCGGGTTTCCGCCCCAGGGGCTGCCCTAGAGTCCTTTCCCTGCCGCTACCGGTCTGCGAGTCTGCCCCATCCACAGCGCGCGAGGCTGTCACTCACCGGCGGTGTAGGAGCCCCACGTCCAGGCACCCTCCCGCTGCTGTTTATCCTCCGATATCTGCCCGCAGGATCACGGCTCTCCGCTTCCTACCTCAAAACCAACCGCCTGCGATATTCTGCTTGTAGAGATCCAGATCTTCTTACATCTCAGGCTGGTTTCGTGGGTGCTCAGAGTGGTCTGGTAGATATCCAGCTCAATTCCAGGGACCAGTTGAAATAGGGTCCCCTACTCCTCCACCATCATTCCCCCCTCCAACAGACTGCCATTTTAAGTAGAGTGGGCAGGGTCGAAGGTCGAGAGGTGACGTGGACGACAAGATTGCAAGGAAATGGGCCAGCTGTAGCCATATCAGGGGACATCAAGAAGAGGAACAGCAAGAGCAAAGGCCCTGAGGCCAGCGCATATGTAGTGTGTGGGGGGCGGAGTGAGCAGCGCGGGGACTGGCAGGAGATGAGTTTGGATCTGTATCTGGGTACCCACTTAAGAACTTGGGCTTTTACTCAGAGGGAAATGGGCCCATGGGAGGGTTTGGGTCAGTGCAGTGATGTGACTCGACTTACATTTTAAAGGGCTGTGTGTTGAGAATAGACTGCACGGGGGTGGCGCGAGGGTGGGGTGTGTGGGGGGGAAGCAAGAGGACCCTTTTGGAGGCTAGTGCCACCATCCAGGTGTGAGATGCTGGGGTCCTGGAGCCGAGCGTGGCAGTGGCGGTAGTGACAAGAGGTAGGAGTCTGGGAAGACTGGGGAGGCAGCCCGATGGCACTGCCTGGTGAACGGGATGTGTGGTGTGAGAGGACAGGGGCCCAGGACAACCCCAAGGGCTTCGGAAGAATCAAGGTGCCAGTGAGGGAAGTTCTTCATAGGACACGGCACAGTCGGTGCACTGAAGGCCGTGAACGATCGTGTCACTCTGGGCAGCTTGCAGCACTGGGAGCCCGGGGAGGCAACATCCATGAAGGGACCCATCGATCCAGTAGAAGGACCCCATTTCCACCGCCTAGTCCCAGTGGCCCTCAAGTGGCTCAGAGAAGAAGCGAGAGTCTGTCCTCTAGAAAGCGACGGGGTGAGGGTCCAGGCAGGGGTCCTGCCTTGGGCAGGTGAGGGCAGGCAGCAAGGCCATTCCAGGAATGACCCTAGAAGCTGCTTCATCTGTGTCTCCAGGCCCCCGAGAACTGAGGGCATTTGCCGTGCAAGGGGGCAGCCGGGGTTTTCAGTCCTGGTGTGCCGAAGACTGCTCTGGACAGGGGTTCCCGGGTATCTGCCAAACCTCAAAACAAGGTTTGTTAAAGAAGATAAAATGAAAACCTATCTTTGTTCTTGTGAGCCCTTAATCAGCCCCTTGCTCTTAGATCCTAAAACCCCTACTGAATCCAGCTGCGTTGATTGCTTTTCTTTCTCCAGAATTCCCAAGTAGGGCAGAACAGGTGGGATTGTACTTCTTCGGACGCTAGCCACAGTCCTTCCCTGTGCCATGGACCTAGTGTTCCCCCCCATTTCAGCTTGAAAGTCATCCACATCCTGGGGAGGGTGACCACACTTCAGGGCTGTCTGGGGCAGCTCAGTTCATAATTGTTGTCTTGGCACCTCAAGTAACCCCAACTTTCCACATTCAAGAGTGTTCCAGTTTGGGGGCACCTGGGTGGCTCAGTCATTAAGCGGCTGCCTTTGGCTCAGGTCATGGTCCCAGGGTCCTGGGATCAACCCCCACATCGGGCTCCCTGCTCCGCGGGAAGCCTGCTTCTCCCTCTCCCACTCCCCCTGCTGTGTTCCTTCTCTCGCTGTGTCTCTCTCTGTCAAATAAATAAATAAAATCTTCAAAAAAAAAATGTTTAAAAAAAAAGAGTGTTCCAGTTTGGATGATAGTTTATACAGCCCCTATTGGGGTACCGGGTGCTACTGGCCTGGTGGGACCCTGGGTACCAGGCCAGACAGACATTTCCTAACCCATCAGACTGCTGGTGTGAGCAGACACCCTCTCGGCTGATTGGGAAAAGGTCTGAATCAAGCTCATCTTGTCCTTGCTTCCAGTGGAGTTCATTAGTTTAATAATGAGATAGAGTAAATTTTTTCTCTGCATCTTCTGCCCCAGTGACTTAAGTTAGAGTCAAACTAGCTGATTGTTTCTCAAGTTGAACCAAGACAACCTTTTCAGAAAGGTCAGAGGGGCATTCAGAGGGAAAAAAAAGGTGGGATTCCTGGGGGGAAGGCTCTTCTGGAGGGGTTGTGGGCCAAGGGGGTGAGTCATGTGCGGCTTCTGCGTATGGAAGCCCCTCTACGCCCAGAACAGGGTCAGAAGTGTAAGAGGGAGGCTGTGGGGCAGAGCACGCGGAGGCTGGGGGGGACTCTGCCCCCTGCCACAGCCCTCTCTCTCCTGTCTGCTCTCCGGCCCACTCAGCTCCCTCTTTCTTCCCCTCCTAATGGGTTTGCATCAACTGGTGAGGTGACCATTCAAGCAATTAGCACGTCAGTGTGAAAACTGATGCCATTTTTATAACCCGAAAGCATAGAATGTTCTGGGGAACTATTGTGAACTCAGCACTTTGTGTTTGTTCCTTTCTATAGGAAGCCGACTTTTCCAGCAACTTACCTCTAGCTGTTCTGCTGAGGAGCTGGGTATTTGGCAGGAGTACTGCTTCTTCTGGGACAGGCACCCCTTCAGTGGTCACGGGGTGCTCCCTGGTGGAGTTGGGGTGGTGGAATGAGGGAGGGGGGCCTCCCTTGGCTCTTCCTGGCTCTGGGGGGTGATGAGTTCCCCTGCACGGGCCCCTCTTGCCGCAAACGTTGGTGGGTGAAAGCTCCTCAGCCATGGGGCTGGGGGTGCCGGGCAGGTGTGTTCTCCTCGTGCAGAGTGGCCAGGGTGGACGGGATATGGACGAAACTGGACAAGCCATCCGTCTTGCTTCATCCCTTCTAGCTCCTGCCCACTGCTCTGGAGATTCCACCTGACACCCGGGGGGCTAATGGCCCCCCAAACTATCTCTGCAGCTGGGGAGCTCCTTTCTCACCTGTCCAATGAGTAGAAGCGGCCGTTTCTGGGGTGGAAAGGATGCAGGGAGTTTTTCACACAAAAGTTAAGGTCGTGTTGTTCCCAGCGCACTTGACTTCCCTCTTCCCCTGAGCCCCGTCTCCCAACCTTTGCCACAAGTTCTGCCCCTCATAGCTCTGCAAAACCAGACTCGCCAAGGCAGGTGGCACAGGGAAAAAGAACAGTGGCCCACACACCAGGAGTTCAGAATTGCTCGGAGGAAGGCAGGACTGACAGTTTAGCTGAGGGTCGCCAGTTTTCCGTGCGGGTCAGATCCTTACCAGACAGAATGGCACACAGCATTGAACTCTGCAAGAAGGGAGCGACACCCAGACCTGGAGGAGAGGTCATGGGACAGCTGCAGTGGCACCGAGCTTTAGCAAGGAGCTGGAATGATTAACGCAATGACAAGGGCCAGTCCACATCTCACAATGGTCTTCACATACACGGAGGGGTATCGTTGGAGGGATGGCGCTCCGCTGTCCTTTGTCTTAACTAAGGATGATCCAACAGGAAATGTAATTTTAAAATTAAATTTAAAACACTAACTCGGGCCTCAGTTGTGAAGTCCTTACTCTGGCAGACCTCCCGTTGACGTCAGATGAGGTCCTGCTCGAGCAGAGCTCCAGGATCAGGTCTTGGGAGGGTTTATTTATCTAGAAAACTAATCAGAGTTGGACCTAAAACCAAGAAATTGTGGCGTATCTAGACCAGAGCCAGGAGAACAAATCCTTCTCATTTTCAGAACCTTATCGTGGCATCTCCTCACTTAGGGTTTACTGAGCACGGCAACAGCCACTCCAGCCTACTGAAATTTACTGTTTGCAGAGTGTATCTTTTTCCATCCATCTGCTTTCTGCTAATATGTGTTTGTATATTTAAACTGCATTTGTAGGGGCGCCTGGCTGGCTCAGTCAGAGGTAGCATGTGACTCTTGATGTTGGGGTCATGAGTTTGAGCCCCACGTTGGATGTGAGGGTTACTTAAATAAAAACTTGAAAAAAAATAAACTGCATTTCTAGATAGTTAACAACACAGACACACACACACATATATGTAATATATACTCCTAAAATCTCTGACAAAGCTTGCCTTTATTTGGAGTGTTTAATTCATTAATAGTTAATGTAATTATTGATACATTTGGATTTGGATCTACTATTGTATTACTTTTTTCTTGGTCTACACTATTGTTCTTTTTTCTTTTTTAGGATTTGATTGATTGATTGATTTAACAGAGAGAGAGCACAAGCAGGGGGAGCGGCGGGCAAAGGGAGAGGGAGAAGCAGGCTCCCCGCTGAGCAGGGAGCCTGACACAGGGCTTGGTCCCAGGACCCCGGGATCATGACCTGAGCCGAAGGCAGAGCTTAACCGAATGAGCCACCCAGGCGCCCCTACTCTATTGTTCTTTTTGTTCCTCCCCACTCCTCCCTTTTTTTTTTAAAGATTTTTTATTTTTAAGCAATCTCTATACCCAATGTGGGACTCGACATCACAACCTGGAGACCAAGTGTCACATACCCCACCGACTGAGCCAGCCAGGCACCCCCCTCCCCACTCCCTTTTTAATATCACTGCCATGTCTCACGTATATTTATATCTCCAGCCTGGAGATATAAATGCAGAACTCCAGACTCCTAAATTCAATCCCCTACTCAACATCTGTATCTGGATACACATCAGACCCCTCAGACTTAACATATCAAACCCAAACTCCTATCGGGCCCCCCTCTGAGACAGTGACAACTCTCTCCTTCCGGTTCTTCCACTTGCTTGGCTCTTCTTCTTTCACACTCCACATTCAACACATGCATATCCTGTCAGTCTTCTCCTCAGAATATACCCAGAAGCCACTACTCCTCACACCTCCACCTCTACCCTCCTAGACCAAGCACCACTGGGTGCCATACCGATAAGCCTCCGACTCGTCTCCCTACGGTCTGTTTTCAACACAGTGGCCAGGATTCTTTTCTTTTCTTTTTTCAAGATTTATTTATTGTTTTTTAGAGAAAGAGAGAGAGAGAGTGAGTGAGCAGGGTTGGGTAGGGGCAGAGGGAGAGGGAGAAAGAGACTCTCAGCCCCCCGACACGGGGCTGGATCCCACGACCCTGAGATCATGACCTGAGCCAAAATCAAGAGTCAGACACTTAGCCGACTGAGCCAGCCAGGCGCCCCAGAAGGGTTCTTTTTAAAGCCAAGGTAAGTTACTTCACTCCTCTGTGAAAAGTCTGCAATGACTCTCATTTTCTTAGAGTAAAAGCCAACAGGTTTGTAATCACCTAGAAGACTGCTCCCTATTATTTTTCTGTCCTTCTCTCCCTTGTTTCCCTTGTTCCCTCCATTCTAGCCACCTTTCCTCTTCTTCAAACTCAGTGTATCTCAACTTGTTTTCATTAGTGCCCCTACCAGGGGCAAAAGGGAAATGGTTTTTGAGACATCTTTCCTAATCGACCCTACCCTCACCCCATGAAATTTTAATACCAAGGATATAGCGGCGTACCTTGTATTATTGTGCTTTGCAGATATTGCATTTTTTTTTTTTTTTTTTTACAAATTGAAGGTCTGTGGCCACCCTGCATTGAGCCAGTCTATGGTATCATTTTTCCAACAGCATTTGTTCACTTCATGTCTCTGTGTCACATTTTGGTAATTCTCCCAATATTGTGAACTGTTGCATTGTTATTATATTTGTTATGATGATCTGTGATAATGACTCCCTGAAAGTTCAGATGATGGTTAGCATTCTTTAGCAATAAACTATTTTTAAATTAAGGCATGTGCATTGTTTTTTAGACACAATGCTATTGCATACTTCATAGACCACAGTATACTGTAAACATAACTTTTATAATCCCTGAGAAACAAAAAAATTCATTTGACTCACTTTATTGTGATAAATATTCGCTTTATTGTGGTTGGTCTGGAACTGAACCCACAATATCTCCGAAGTGTGCCTGCACTGTATGTATGTTTACCTACTGTCTCTGTATCTATCCTTTTATTTATTTATTTATTTACTTCTTTTTAAAGATTTTATTTTCTTAAGTAATCTCTACACCCAGCATGGGACTCAAACTTATAACCCTGAGATCGAGGGTATCATGCTCTACCAGCGGAACCAGCCAGGTGCCCCTGTGTCTGAGCTTTACACATTAAAAGATTAAGATTTTCTTCAGCCTCCAAGAATGAATTTTCATCCCCTTAGGAGGATGTTTCCCCTTTCACTATTTGCATGTAATTCTACCTCAGGGCCTTTCCACTTACTGTACCTTCTGCCCAGAAAACTCCTCTAGGCCTTACTAAGACAATCACTTTATCAGAGAGGCATCCCTTGGTCACTTGATTTTTTATTTTTAGAGAGAGCATGAGTGGAGAGGGATAGAGGGAGAAGGAGAGAGAGAATCTCAAGCAGACTTCCCACTCAGTGTGGAGCCTGACACGGGGCTTGATCTCATGACCCTGAGATCATGACCTGAGCTGAAATCAAGAGTTGGACACTTAGCCAACTGAGCCACCCAGGTGCCCCAATAAAATGATTTTTATTTATTTATTTATTTATTTATTATTTTTTAAGATTTTATTTATTTATTTGTCAGAGAGAGAGTACAAGCTGGGGGAGTGGCAAGCAGAGGGAGAAGCAGGCTCCCCACTGAGCAGGGAGCCCGACGTGGGACTCGATCCCAGGACCCTGGGATCATGACCTGAGCCGAAGGCAGACGCTTAACTGACTGGGCCACTCAGGCACCCCTGGTCACTTGATTTTAAAGCCCAGCTGCACGACTCAGGACTCCCTGTCTCCCCATCCTGCTCTGTCCTTCTCCGTAGCCCTTACTACCATCTGGTACTTGGCTGGTTTTTGTTGTCTGTCTCCCTTCTCGAGAATCTCATTTCCAGGAGGTATGTGTGCTCCCTGAGGCATCCAGATCCAGCCTGGTTCCCGGCACACAGCACGTGAACTATTCACGTTTGTTGAGTGCGCACATGCGGTGCTCAGCTGTGTGCGCCTGCCTTCGCCTGGGTGGCTCCGTCTGCCGGCGTGCCCTTTTTTCTCCTTTGTATCAGTCAAGTCCCATCCTTGCTTTAAACCTCAAATCAAGTCCCAACTTCTCCCTGGCCGCTTTTCTGGTTTTATGTCTTGAAGAATTTTATAAAGTTCTTACACCCCACACTCCTGGCAGGGGTTACAGAATTAGAATTAATTATTGAAGGCTGAACTTCTTTCCCTTTGGTCTAATCTGCTTCAAAACGATTCAGGACCCTCCTTCGGCACTCAATATTAACACTACCTTTTAGCTTCCAGAGGCACTTGGTTATTCCTAAATTTATATATGTTTATGTGCCATCAGAAGATGGGGGGGAGAAAGGGGCTCATGAGTTGAACGCGTGGCCACAAAGAAAGGAGAGAAAACCATTTAGTCTTTAGGCTGATTAACACTGTTTAAGTATGCCTTGGGTAGATTCAGTTGGCTTTGTGCTACTGGAAATAAAGAATATATTTTTTTGCTGGTTTTCATTGCATTAGATCATGTTGTTTTAACCCAAGGGCCTCAGGAAGTACATAGTAAATGGGAACACTCAATCAGATAAAACAAGTGTGCTTAAACTGAGTTATAGTTGGTTGTGCCACAAATGCTAAAGTTCAAGTTGACATTCCAGCCTGAGCTCATAATGTTATTAGCAAGGAGCCCGTAGCAGGGGGGAGGAACAGAGAGGGTATCAGACTTCAACACACACGTTGTGACTTTTGTTACTTTAAAAGAAAATGAACTTTGTGATAACCTAACTCCTTTGTGTTTATTCATTTTCTCGCGTGTTCAAAGGTCGATTCTGGGTAGGACAGCAAGTGTCCATATGTTTCGCCAAATAGACCATTTGTTTGGTGGGCCTCCTCTGATGGGATAGAAATGTCTTGGGGAAAATCACTCTCCAACCCTGCTGCCCCCCATCTCAGCTCTCCAGTGCTGATGGACTGAGGTGCCGATGGATTGGCCTGCAGCGGGAGTGGGGCCTGCAGCCTAGTACCCTTCTACCCCACCTGTGGGCAGCATTTGGCATTATTTGTATGTTGTTTGTCAGCAACCCAGGGAACATGAGCAGTGAGTCTGGAGCATCTCAATTTAAAGAGTAAGCAAAACGAGGGGCGCCTGGCTGCTCAGTTGGTAGAGCGTGTGACTCTGCATCTCGGGGTCATGAGTTCAAGCCCCAGGTTGGCATGGAGATTACTTAAAAAAACAAAAACAAAAACAAAAACAAAAACAAGAGCAAGTAATATTAAAATGTTGCCTCTAGGGGCACCTGGGTGGCTCAGTTGGTTGGGCTGCCTTCGGCTCAGGTCATGATCCCAGGGTCCTGGGATCAGGCCCCGCATCGGGCTCCTTCTCCCTCTCCCTCTGTGCTCCCCTGCTTGTGCTCTCTCTCTCTCAAATAAATAAATAAAACCTTAAAAAAAATAAAATAAAATGTTGCCTCTGGAACAAACTGAGTCCCAGCAATAGAACCATGTTTGGGCGGCTGGACCCTTCAGGTGGCTGTGGCAGCCTTTGGGTGTAATTACGAGGAGAAGTCAGTACACAGTGTCTTCCTAGGTGTTCTTCCTTCATCCTCATTCTCCTGTACATGGTCTAAACTCAGACATTGGTCCCTTAGAATACTAGTCATTAATCTTCACAGCTTACAAAACAGTGTCTTTGGTTACATTTTAGCTAATCCTCACAACACTTCTAGGAGGTAGGAACTACCATCACAACCTCTGTTTGGTAGGTGAGGAAATGGAGGGGAGTAGACGAGGCATTTAGGCAGGGAGCATATTTTGGCATCATTTCTTACATCATATAACCTGGACAATACGTAGATTCTGGCCAAGGTTTTGGTTGTAAGACCAGAAAGCCCAACTCAGTGCCGTGGTGGTTGGGGGCTCCCCATGGGTCAGCATCTACTCCCCGTGTCCCAGCCCCAGCTCTCAGCACCACTGACAAGGGGTGCAGGACTCTGCTCTGGGCTGAGCCTTTCAGGGTAAATGAGCAAGGTTTTTAATCTCTTTTACAAAAGCTCAATTCCAAAAGTTCCTCTTTCCCAATAAAACAAGCGCAGTTGAATCACTGTAACAGTCCATTTGTCCTCCAGTGGAAACATTTAACATGATTGGTGATTTTTTTTGTTCCTTTATCCCAAAAAGTAGGCCCAAATTCCCTAGAGCTGCACTGGAGTGTTCAGGAGGAAAGACTCTTCTCAGTCAGGGCTCCCAGAAGGGGTGATGGAGGGCGAGCCCGACATACCACTTCCATCACGCTATTTGGGAAATTCATCGTTGTGGATGATGACGGGCTGCCTACAGAGGAGAGTGGCCTCATTCTATCTGCTTGCAGCCATCACGTTATATTCCTGGTCTGCCAACAATCTCCAAGGACTTGCTGTTAACTCCATTAACTTAAGCCAGAAAGGAATCGAGAACATAATCAGAGACATTAAAAATCAAAGCTGAGAGCTAAGCATTGGAAGTTACCTTTTGATGATGTTATCCAGGGAGTCCTTGTCTAGGACATCCGGCTGGGCAGAAGAATTACGTGGTACTTCTAACGCAGATGACTGAAATGCAATGCAAATTCACTCACTGATGCACTCGACTGGTGGGAAGCCACACTCTAGTGCAAGAGTAAGGGCTTCTAGCTAAGGGTTCTATTGCGTTATGACAACGGAGCGCGAGAAAACAGCTTTCTGAATAATATGCCTTTGCATGCATTAAGATGATACCTAATTAGCACTTCAAGGAAATAATTACTTGGTTAGAAACAGTGCTCCCATTACCAGGAAGAGTATACTCAAGGCCAGCTTGGCAAAGTACGAAGGACACAGAAGACTCGAAACCTTTGGGTGAACTATTGTCCTGGTGCTGGCAGAGCAGGTTTATCTCTCTGGGCCATACGTCAGCGTGTCTTCTGGAGCCTGGGTCCTCGATGCTCCTGGATGGCGCTAGGTCAGAGGTTCTCAAACTGTGGTCTCCCATCAGCAGCATCAATGCCACCTGGGAATGTAGTAGAAATGCAAATTCTCAGGCCCCACCTCAGACCTCTTGAGTCAGGCACTCTGGGGGAGGAGCCCATTAATCTGTTTTAACAAGCCTTCCAGATGATTCTGACGCTTGCTCAAGTTGGAGAACCACTGAACGAGCGCTTGGAGTCTCTGCAGAAACCAAGAACAAGGGCCCCTTTAACAGCCTATTATTCATCCTCCACAATATGAGCAGGCAGTACAAAGCAGTCTTAGAATTCGAGCCAGGAGGGACTCGAGAAGACATTTTTCAGGTTGGTTCATCCTGTGGCCAAGGATTCTGCAGCCCCAAGGGGTCAAGTGAGATCTGACCACAAACCAGGCCAAGAATTGGTGTCAGGATGACTCAGTCCTCCGTCCCACTGCTCTCTTGCATCCAGATCACAAATACCATGCCGTTGCTACTCGAAGAAGGGGGTACAGCACGGAGGAGAAATACCAGGTGAAGAAGCTGGGCTTGGTTAGACCCTGGCCCCTCTAGCCCAGAGGGCAGGACTCCCAGGGAAGTCAGGCTACCTTCCTTGCTCTTGGTCTGGAAGATGACGTTCTCTCTCCAGGTTCTCCGTGATTGGTGGGTCATCTATCCATTGTCCTCAAAACAGATGTTGGGTATGGATTTCAGGAGCCCTGAGGTGTCTCTTCCATGCAAGCCACTTCCCTGATTGGTGTGAACATTCTGGTTGGTGTGAAGGCTGTGATCCCTCGTTGTTTCTGCTTCTACACCTAATGAGCACTGAGGGTCAGGGGCAGGGAATTCGCATAGCTCATTTCCACAGGGAAAGGCCAAAGTCTGAGCAGAAGGAGCCCGCAGATAAAATCAGGCATCAGGGCAAACACTCACTGACAGTTGTCTGGGCAGGTTGCTTCCTGTAACAAAGACGGCCATCCAAGACTGACCCCAAAACTCGTTCCCAGCAATCCTGACTTCGGGATCATCGGAACCCAGAGAGCTTTGGGAGTGGCAGGGATTTGACCCACTCGTCAACTGTCCTTGTTCTCAGCAGTAAAATCTCTCTCTCTCTCTCTCTTCTCCTTTTTTCTTTCTCCCTCAAATTACTCCATTTGTCAAGAGATAATTTTACCTTATAATGTTGCCAACCTGTTTCTAAGGAACCCGTAGCTCAGAACACTAACAATTTCCTTCCATATCTTTGTTCAAGGAGAAACTGACCGACTGTGGTTTACCAGTGAATGCAATGGCCCACCACACCTTCCCACCTCCCCACTGGGCCAGAAGGTGAGCGCCCTGAGCGCAGAGTGTCGGTGCCTCTGCTGTGACACCTGGAGAGCTCTCACGCCTCCTCTCAGTCTCCTCAGCTGTAAAATCAGAGACGGAAGTGATTATTTCCATGATTTAATTTAAAAAGTGGCTGACATGGCCTCACCTAGCTCTTAGCACACAGAGGAACTGTTTGATTAATTTGATCAGTCTAGACTGGCAACTCATGTGAAGTTGGAGGCGGAATTATCCTGTTAGTCTTTTGGCTTTGATCTTGACCTGAATGAGAGTCAGATTTTCATGCCACATGGCGGGAGGAGGGGGGAACGGAGTTCCAGAGGAGCTTCATACAATACTGCCGTGCGTGGTTCTGGGGGGAATGTCAGTCGCCCATCTTTTGGTGTTATGTGGATCAGGAAAGGAGGGGATCTTTGTTTCACTCCTCTGTGTGGAGGTTTTCTGTTTGTTTGCTTTGTAAAGTTGAAACTGGCCCCAAACAGTCTGTGGATTTGGAGAAACAATGAACACATTTAGACTTTAGGGATTAGGGGTAATTCTCTGCGGTGGTTCTGTTCAGTTAACACATTTCCATTCAAAAATGCTGAAAACCAAGAAATAAACCTTTGAGAATATGAGCTCCTCCTTGGGAAGAGTCCTGGCTTGCTGGTGGGTGACACAGACACTCTCAGGCAAGGGTGTTTTGTTTAGAACAATGGTCACTGTTGTACTCCACGGCATACCTGGACCTGCTACCAGAACCTTCTCCTGGCCTTACGCACAGAGAGAAGCTTGTTCCTTATTGTCCAAAGCCCTAAGAAGATTCTGGCAACAGGGCTCACAGCCCTCTTCCTGATGTCACGGCCCGACTTTGAGACCCGGTCATTAAAATATTGACTTTAAATTTTCCCTGTGATGACCTTGCTACTTGTACCAACAGCAAATCCCGGCAGCCGGCTTCCCCGCTGGTTACTGCTTCCCTGCCACCACATGAGGGCGAGAAAGTCATGCCGCAGGTCAGCTCCCTTCTGCGGGGGATGTCCACCCGGCAGAGGAGGAGGCTCCAGGCTGCAAAGACGAATGCATTATGTTCTCTGAAAAATAAAAGTGATAATAGATGTGAATGCACTAGTGTTGGCTTAGGGAAGTAGGATTAGCCTGGTGGGGCTTTTTTTTTTAACATAATTTTTCTCCAGAGAAGAATGCTTTAAGTAACTTTAATGATACGTGTGTAAGAATGCAAACGTGTGCTGAGAGAGGGAGTCTGATATTTGGAGCAGAAACCCTATTCCCAGTGCTGCCACTCTTGCTTCAGGACCTTGTGAGGTGCAGGACATTTAGGAAGGATTTGGGGGAGGATAGGGCTTTGAAGAGCAACAGAGACACTAGGCTGGGTTATGGTGACTCTATTCCTGGTTTTGGGGTCCAGTTCCAGGCACACCTCCAGGGGTACTTATCAAGGAACTTAAAACAATGTGTTAGCAAAAGCTGGCCAAATAAACTACAATTACATCATGAAGAAAGACAGGAGGGGCACCTGCCTGGCTCAGTTGGAAGAGCGTGTAACTCTTAATCTCCAAGTCGTGAGTTCGAACTCCATGTTGGGTGTAAAGAGTACTTAAATGAATAAATAAATAAAACCTTAAAGAAAAAGACAGGAGACCTATGTGGGTTCTCTTCCTCTTTCTCTCTCCCTCTTCTACCTCCTTTTGGCGTCAGGAATGATAATATGAGATGAAGTAACTCGGGAGGAAGGTCGTTAGGCCATGCCAAGAAGAATTCGGCTTTATTCCCATTGAAAGTTAAATCTGTCCAGTTGTTGACTGAAAGAAGATGGGCAGGGGGCATTGTTTAGACACTTGTCAGGAAAGGGATATAGAATGCCTTTTGGTGACATGCACGACGGCTGGGAGAATCTGTATCAGTTTAAAATGCTTTTGAGATTTTCTCCTTGATCTTGTATGGCTCCCAGACTTGAATTAAGACCCCTCTTATCAGCTGTCTTCAGGTGGGCCATCTGCCCTTTGCAGCACCAGCTAGAATTTCCTGCCCGTGAACCAGTCCTGCTAGGTTTGGAAGGGCTGGGTCACAGGACTGTGACTGGCCCATCATAGGGTCATTTTGTAAATTAGAAAGAGGCCCCCCTGTCAGGCAATCATGGCCAGGTCCAGGGTACATGGCCGGTTCTGAGAGTTACAGCTGGACCTCAGCCCTCACGCACCCCCTCAGCTGGACATCGGTCTTGAACAGCTCAGGGCGGCCTGCGTTGACTTGTAGGTCCTTACTCCTTAGGTGAGTTCCAATGCCCGGCATTTTTCCTGCTACTGGAAAATGACACAGCACTGTCGTCTTGAATATTAAAGGAAATAATAACTAGAAGCTGTAGCTGTAATTATAGCATCTCAGTGTTGAAAGGGACTTTAAAGAGTCACCTGCTCCAACAATTATTTCCCATACCCATCCCTGGATTTCACCTAAGTGCTTGAGAGCCACAGCCCCCCCCCCCCCCCCCCCCCCCCCCGGGCCACCTGTTCGGCCTCCAGGTGCATTATTGCCGGGAAGTTCTTCCTTATTTTAACTCTGCCTGACAACTTTTAGCTGGCGTAGCTGGTACCCACTGGTCCTTGTTGTGCCCTCTGCAATTATACAAGCAAGCCTTTTTTTTTTTTTTTTTTAAATCACTGAAAGTCTTTCCTTCACCTGTAATGTTAAACGTGGTATTAAGTGCCATTACCTACCTGATCGCTCTATTTCATCAAAGACTTTTCCAGGTGCTATACTCTGCATTGAGCTCACCAGTCCCAGATGGTCCAATCAGTGCCATCCCCAGGAGAACAGGTCATCATTTTGAGCTGGACTCCATGTATGAGCACCAAGTCGCCCTGTCAAATACTTGTGCTATTGTTCCCATCTGTTTTTAAGAAACAAACCTTCTAAAGGATAGATTGGTCACGTGGCTGCTTTTTGAAGCCTTCTTAAAAGGCCTTCTTGAAAAGTAGTAACTTTATTTGACTTGATAGAGAAGGTAATGTCACTTGCTCTTTTCGACCCGGATTTCATTTTTGAGGCTGTCTTTCACAGAACCTGGAAATGATCTTAGAGATCACTCTACTGGTCACATCTGATCGGTGACAATACAGGTCTGGAGAGATGGAATGATATTTGGCCAAATCAAACACTGGTCCTTTCCCCTACGTTTATCTATTTTGTTTCCCACGTGGCTTATTTTGAAGACCCCGCTTACGTTCCCGAGTTAAGGGGGGAAGGGAAACGGGGTGATGGTTGTGATGGAGGGGTAAGACAGAACTGCAGCCTGAACAGACACACAAGGGCACAAGGACAGCGTTGTTTCTAGCTCCTACCGACTCTAGCCGTGGAGGGGGCGGGTGTGTGTGTTGTGAATGGATCTGTCCACACCAGAAGGGTCTGCCCCCTTGTTTTACTTTGGGACCAGTCAGTGTCGCTGGACTAGTCACAAGTGAGAGTGGCGGCGGGGCGAGGCCGAGGAGCGCTGGGGCGAGCCGGGCAGGTGAGTCAGGCAGGTGAGCGCGGCGGGCGGCGCGCACCTGAACTTGAGCGCGGTGCAGCTGGGGAGCGGCCGAGCCACGCGGGCGGGGCGGGGCCCAGAAAGCCCCCCCCGAGGGCGTGGACTCGGCGCGGGAGGAGCCGAGCGCGGGTGCGGATGCGTCTGGGTCGGGCCGAATGATGTAAAACAGAGCGGAGCTCCTTGGCGCCTCGGCACCATTACCTTCAATTATAATAATTGGTGCCTCTCTGCAGCGTTTGCTTTCCCCCGAGGGATCTCTCGCTCGGTCTCATTGTTTCTCCGCCTCGCTCTCTCGCTCTCGGGCCCCATCCGTCCGCCTTGGTCCGCCACTCCCAGCCTCGCCCTCCCCTCTCTCCATCTTCTCTTTCCGGACGTTCTCCCTGCCGGGGGTGGGGGGTGGGGGGTGGGGGCGGAGGTTGGGAGCTTGGGGGGTAGGCGGTTGCTGCCTAGAACCTATACGAATATCCCATTGATTGGTCTGACGTGGAGCTGCTGCTCTATTTTCAACGGGAACTTAAAGGGGCTTGCCTCTGCGTTCATTTTATACTTAAACTAGTACGTCCAGGTACCTCTCCGCTTCCATTCCCATAAGCCGGGATCCAGTAAAAATGTGTGGAGCCTGGAGTTAACTTTACCGAAGCTTCCTGGATCTGTCAATGTGGAAGATTCCCTCTTGGCGACCACCCATCCCCATCTCCTTCTCTATCTCCTGACTCTTGCTGGACTTTGGCTGACTGTTGGAAACAAAAAGATTTTGGACCTGAAGAAGCTTTGGCTATATTACCCCTTTGGTCATTACCCCTGACCAAAAAAAAAAAAAGATTAAAAATAAAACCATAGGCTCTTTTCTCTGCATTACCTGCATCAATCAGGGGCCAGAACTCACCTATTTCCAGAAAAACTGTGCAGGTCTTCACAGGATGACTTGAAGGATTAGGAGAAAAGGAATGTCACACACACACACACACACACACACACCCGCCTGCCTGCCCTTTCTACAAAGCTTTGTTAAAATTAGGCAGTCACCTAAAAGAAGGAAGGCAGGATTATAAGCATTGTGAGGGCAAGGAGCCTCTTCAGTAATCCTACTGATGACCCATAAAAAAGAGTATGGCTCATGAGTACAGTTCATGGCAAATACATCCATGTTCAATCAGGATTTTATTGGGAAATGCTTCTCTCTGACAGTGAGTAAGCAACATCACACTTCTTTGAAAAATGCTATTGAATTGGAGATGGGTAACCTTTTAAAGGAGTCCTTTACAGGGTAGGAGATACTTCTGGGGTTTCCCAGAGGACTAGGGGCAGGAATTCTGGCTCTTCCTTTAGTGAGCAGCTCCATTTCTTGCCTAATGATAAGTTAGCCAACCAATTTGTCTCTGCTGATTCTTGGACTACCCACCCGTCATGAGAGCTAACCTGTGTTGGCAAGATTCATGCTGTGTTTAGAGAGATATCATCACCCTGCCAAGACTGGATTGGCAGTGGCCTTCTTTCTGCTTCAAATGATCAGCTCTGGAGAGAAGAAAATCCTGAAGCCAGCTGAGGAGTCCTGAAGCTACCATAAATCTGTTTGGATGATTAAAAACCAGATTTGGATAAGCTCACTGTTTCTAAGGAAAATCATCTAACGTTTCTGTAGGGGTTCACCATTAACATGCTGATCTCATATTACTCCCTTAGCAATCTCTGAGACAGCCAGGCCACCCAGCACTCTCGTCCTTGTTTTATGGGAGAGGAAAGGGGCACCGAGGGGACAATGGATTTGCTGGGGACAACACGCTGAGTGGTGGAGCGTGGATACAAATTCAGTTCTCATCTCCAGGTGGATCGTTGTTTCCTCATCGACAAAGTTCGAGCGTATCCATTCAGAATTCCTTTGTTGACCTTAATTCCTTAAAAAAGAAAATTGATTCTGGATGACACTGTGAAAGGCATCAAAGGGAATAGAAAGCATAATAGAGGTATTTTCTGGTCTTTATTTATAATCTCTTTGAATAGCCAGAATGAAAAGGGAAGTAGAGTAACCATGTTAACAATGCTGCTTCTTTAGAAAACTCTTTTTATGTTCCTGTGATTTTATGAGGAATAGCTAAGTGGTAGGGCATGGGGCAGTGGGGGTGGGGGAGCTCTAAGGAAGCAAGTGACTATTTTGGCTTTTTGGTTGAAAGTTGATGAATTTTGTTCACATATTACATACAGACTGCTAAGCAATGTCATTTGCTCATAGACATGTAGGCACCTTGGCCTTGAACATCCAAACTACATGTGTGGGGAAAGCTAGGTAATTATTCATCCCAAATACCCATCTTTCTCAGGAAATTGATAAAAAAGCTTTTTTCGCTCAGTCGGTTAAGTGTCTGCCTTTGGCTCAGGTCATGATCTTGGGGTCTTGGGATCGAGCCCCGCATCAGGCTCCTTACTCAGCGTGGAGTCTGCTTCTCCCTCTTCCTCTGCCCCTTCCCCTGGCTTGTGCCCTCTTTCTCAAATAAATAGAAAAAATCTTTTAAAAAAATTTTAAAAAGCTCTTTTCGTTGCTGTAGTCAACTAAAAAAGACAGGATATTCAAGATTGTTGTATATTAAAAATAATCCAAAAGTTCCAAGTGGGCCTGCTGTCCTGGCTCTGGAAAGGTTCTGAGTCTTTGGTCTGTAGAGATGGGCTGTCTTCATTTGGTCACATGAAGTTTATTTTTGATGACAGCAAAGAGTCAAGTGAGAAATTCACACTAAATTAATAATTTAAAGGGACTCAGTAATACTTTTTCATAGGTGAGGTAAACTTTGGGTCTGTGTAGCCTATATGTCTATAGTAAGAGCATATCTATATTATGCTTTACGCTACTGGCCTGCCCTCACTTCCTGGTCTTCCTGGCCCGCAACCGGGATGAGGGCCAGCGGGCACAGTTTAGATCAGCCAGGAACGCTACCCTAGCTGAACAGACCACAGGCTGAATAGCAGCCTGTGTAACTTGCATGTCAGACTCGCTTAGGAATTGGCAACCGGGAAGCCAGAGGGCCGAGGTGGTCTGCCATAGGGACGGAAGGCAAAACCATCTCTTGAGCATGGCCTCTATGTAAAGGGTGCTTATGACTGGATAAAAGCAAGCAGAAGATCTGTCAGAGCAAAATCCAGAGCTAAGGACAGGATGCCAGCTCTCGGGGAGAGAGGTGAGAAGAAGAGACAACCCTAAGGACAAGAGACCCCAATCTTCTCATTTCCAGTTCCAAGGAGGCTGGCTTCCCAGCAAGATAAGTAATGCTTATTGAGTCCCGATTAGCTGTATCCTTACAATAAGCCTATTGTCTCTGTATAAGAAACCCCTCCTAAATTAACTAATCTTGAGTGGATCTCTCTTTCTTTTAATTAAACAAGCCTGACTGAACTGTGTACTATAAATATGTATATTTTATTTTATTTATTTTTAAAGATTTTATTTTTTAAGTAGTCTCTACACCCAATGTGGGGCTCGAACTCACAACCCTGAGACCAAGAGTCGCACGTTGCACCAGCTGAGCCAGCCAGGTGCCCCAAATGAGCATATTTTAAATGATGTCTTTGAGATGCTAGGCTAAAAATATAGGTAAATGACATTAAACTATGAATGGGACAGTGGAGAGTGATTTGTTTTTAAACAAATTCACAGCAGAATGGGAGCTTGTTTGTTAGGTGGCCAAATGGAACGAAGGAAGATTACTGAATGTGGGGGCAAACCCATTATAAGTTCTTCCCTTAATATCAAGGAGAAGAACAAGAACTGTGTTCACCGATGGTCTCATTCAGTGCAACCCTGTAGCTCTCTCCAAAACCTCTGCCCATAGAATACATTTCACTGCAATGCATTCAATATTAGAAGATATGTTCATTTGGCTGGCATTTCATTCTATGGGTTGAACCCATGCATCAGATTTAATGTGTATCTGGATACTTTGTAAATGGTAAGACAAATAATGTATAGCTAATTATTTCCTCAGAAATTATTACAGAATAAAAACAGTGGCATTGACAAAAACGCAATGGCAAATAGAAGTAATTTCAAAGTTCCACTGTGAAAGACCTCTTCTGTTCTGTCAGGTTTGTTTGGAAGATCCAGTATTAGACGAGAAAAGCTTTAGGATAAGAAGTCACTATGGGACCAGCAAAGGAAGAAGAGTGGGTAGAAGCAGAACAGCAGAAAACTCTGGCAGATTTTGGGCAGTGGAAAAGGATGCATGGTTTCAGTCAATTTCAAGCTAGAGTCTAAATGTTTGGCTGTCTAATGAAACTATCAAAGCTTCTGAATTTCAGTGGTTTGAATGTGAACATTTTTTTTTAATCCAAAAGAACACAAGCAAAGTATCATCAGCTAAGGAGATAGAACTCAAAAATACTGTTCCTTGCATTACTGAACAGCATTCTGGGTCAAGGACGTTCCTTTAAGTAGGGATTTGTTTAAAGTAATTTTTCTGCTTTAAAGGGTTGATTTATCATTTTAGTTAAAAGAACAAAAGGAATCAAACTGGTTATTTGACATAGGTAGGCAAAACTAGCAGGTTATTGAAAAATTTCTAAAAGTTCTACTGGCTTAATTACATCAACATAACTGAATAGAACAAAGGCTATAGCTTATGGTCAAGGATCATACAGAATATATTTGATGCTATTGGATTATAAATAATACTCATTGTTAAATTCATAAAGTAATGTACTTTAACCAGGGACATTTCTTTCTGTATTCTAAACTTAGTTGCTTTAAAAATTCTTTTTTTTTTTTTAAGATGTATTTATTTATTTGAGGGCGGGAGGGGCAGAGGGAGAGGAGGGAGAGAATGCCAAGCAGACTTCACACTGAGCGTGGAGCCCATCCCGGGGCTTGATCCTACAACCCTGAGATCCCAACCTGAGCTGAAATCAAGAGTTGGACGCTTAACCCGACTGAGCCACCTAGGTGCCCCAAGTTGCTTTAAAAATTCTTTTTTTTTTTTCAAGATTTGATTTATTTATTTGACAGAGAGAGATACAGCGAGAAAAGGAACACAAGCAGGGGAGTGGGAGAGGGAGAAGCAGGCTTTCCGTGGAGCAGGATGTGGGGCTCGATCCCAGGACCCTGGGATCATGACCTGAGCCGAAGGCAGACGCTTAACGACTGAGCCACCCAGGTGCTCCTGCTTTAAAAATTCTTAAGAAAACCTCAAGCTAACAGATACTGCAGGGTTTATTTGTAAGACCCCATAGCATTTTTGCTAACCTGTGGGAGGATGGGCATTTTGGAATGTGACCTTCAGTCTTTTTTCTAGGTCCTATCACACTACCTCCCAGACTCTGCAGTCAGTTCATTTTGGAAAAAAAAGAAAAAACACCCCCCCCCCAAAAAAAACCCCACTTCACTAGATAGCCATTCCTTTAGGCTGGACTAATCTCTCACCTCTGACTTTATTCCAATGAAAAGAAATTTTCAGTTCTGAACTCCTAACTTCTACTGAGAACAAATGACTTTTTAAAAAAGCTGCTACTGGGAATTCAAAGTGTTACCTAACCTCTGTGGATTGTTAGTTGGTAGAAGATTTGTGTAACAGGCAGAAATGTTAGATTCTATCCCTAGACCGTAAGAGTTGCTTGTATGCGAGCCAGGAACTTGAACACAACTGTTTCTCTCCGAACAAAATGTACCAAGAATTATTTTTCATCTGCATTGTGAAGAGAGAGGCATTGCTGAAAATGGGGATCACATATAACTTTGGGAAACAACAGCATTATTTGAGTAGGCAGAGATTGGTATTTATATCTTTGTTAACAAAATGGGTTGGACATAAACCACCCCCCCCCTTTTTTTTGCTATTTATAAAAAAAAATAAAATTTAGAAAGTTATTCTGTGGTGTAGAGCAACCAGAAAAATATGTCATAGGGGCGTGTTGTGATTATATATGTTATATATATATAATATATATCCATATATGTCCAAGGATAAAACATATCTAGAATACTCTTTGAAGGTAATAATATTAAACTATTATAATGTTTAATTATTTCAGTTTGTTAGGCCTAGAATCAGCGTTCTGTTCTTAGGTACGCATAGCTGGTTCTAGCTTATACATTCAGAATTCCCTTCATAAGAGTAAAAAGAATTTTGGTCATTGATTTCCTTTCTTAATTTAAATTTCCAAAAGACACTAGCTTTTACTATTTTCTCTTCTACTTACCAACCTATGTGTAGGAAAGTAATAACTGAATTAGGTGCAAAACGCAAGTAAAATTCTGTACAGAAGCAATTTCCTAGAGTCTTAAATTAAAATTGTTACCTATTCTTTCAACTATCAATATGGCCTCATAATTGACATATTATCCATAAACCAATTTTGACTTTCCATATTGATTTAAACACTCTCATTCACTTAGTTGAAAAGTCCATGTCTGCTCCAAAACCATTAGACAAAGTACAGACTTGTTTCTCTTAAAACTAATTTCTGGCCATTTAAAAAGTCTGCCCATTAAACTAATAATAAAAACAAAAGAGTTGAAATCACTGTCTGAAGAATGGATCGTAAGTTCTTATTCTGAATTGTGTTTGGAACAAAAAACTACACCCTGGAATGATAAAAATCAAAATTAATTCAATAAAATACAAGTATCATAGTTCTGATCCTTTGGGTTGAAAGTAAAAGAACCTTAAGTAAAAAGGGGAACTTATCAAGGTGCCTGAGTTAACCTTATTTTAAGGAACTGAAGGACCCGAAGTGACACCAAGTGACTGGAAATCCATTTGGACTTATACCTTTGTCGTTTTTCTCTCTCTTTGCAGACAGGTGGACTCCGAATTTGAACGGCACCTGTGAATTGACCTTTACAGATTGACGGCATCTCTGGCCAACCATCCAGAAGAGAGCACTTCATTGGCCCAACCAGGGTCATGTGACTACCTATGGGCAGAGAGGCTGAGGCCCCCAGTCAGAGAAAGCAGATGTTCCTCTGAAGTGGGCTGGGAGGGCACTCAGAAAGTGTTTACTGCAATACAACTTTCATCAATACATCCCCCTAGACTGCCTTCCGTTAAACAAGTATTTATCTGCATTACAGGTAAATATCATTATTTTCTGATACATCTCTGCCTGCTCCTTGCTTCTCATTTTATGCTCCAGCAACCAAGAATTGCTTGCAGTCCCATCTCCCCATCCCGTACTGACCACCCACATCCCCCAACACAATCAATAAATGTCCCACCTAGTTTCCTGTGGTCCTCTATGCTTGTAATGGTCTCCTGGCGATTCTCTTTGTTCTTTAGGAGTCATGCCGGATGTCACTGCTTCCTCCAGCAGATCTTCCAGACTTCCATACCTTCCTGGGCTAGTTATCTCTTCTTTCTGTATGCATCATAACATTGTGCACATAAATCTCTATCATCGTCCCACACCATTGTTTGTGATTTACTGTTTAGGTCCTGACATCTTTACAGCCCCAGACAGAGTCTGGCCTATAGTGGGCGCTTGGAGATAGGTGAATGAACATACTCTAAAAGTTTCCTTTTAGCTAATAATTGACTCTCTAGAGTTAAAAAAGAGTGTGTCATTACGTGAGAAGTATTGTCTGCAGGAGCCCCTTAGAACTGTTAACTTGTCAAAGAATTAGATGTCAGGAAGTTCTAATCAAAGTCCTCCTCAGGACCAAGGGTCAGCCCACCACTTGAGAGAGTCTGCTCTTTACCTGGTGCCCTAACCAGTTTAACTTCCTCTTAAAACGTCTGCTGGGTGTGCTCTCCCATCCTTTTAGATGCAATTTTGATCTAGTGAAGTAATGGGCAGAGCATCAATTTATGACATTATTTTCTTTTTTCTGCATATAAACATTTTTTAAAGGCGATTTCATTAACTATATCCTGTGTCCTCTGCGGACTTTCAACTTTAATTTATAGGGTTTTTTTCTTAGCCTCAAAGCTCATTGCTGTACCATGGTCCTAAAGCATTTGACTTTACATTTCCCACCTTAGCATTAAATGCTTTTCTTTCTCTCCCTGCCACCCCTTGACATTTTATCAGGTAGGGAAATGTTGGCTGATCCTAAAAGGAAATTTCTCAAATTGACTTTTGTTAGTCTCAGGTTATGGGAGGAAGGGATACAAGAGCAGTCCCTCAGGTAAGAGTTTTAAGTTGAATTTTACCTCCAAAACATAAAAATAAAAAAAAAAAAAAAACAACAGCAAAACCTCCAGGACTGCCTTTGGGTACGTTGGGGGCCGGCAGCCCTGCAAGTTCTAATAAATGAATTAGTATCTCAGAAAGGAGATCACTGCGGGGCTGATATTGATCAGGGTCAGCCGGTGTGTTTGCCTGCGATTGTTTGGGGGGTGGTTAATTGAGTGTCAGTCTCGGCCTGTGTCGTCTCGCTGGCGCCGGGTGCTTTTGGATTTGCTAATTTTCGTTAAGTGTCTCTAGCCGGCTACTCGTCCCCTGTCTACCCAGGAGAACTTAGCGGCTCCCACTGATCAACAGTCTGTCTGTCTGGGCTTTATTGATCACAGGGAGGGCGGCTGGAGGCGGATGCGCTGAGGCGGGGCGGGGGTGGGGGAAGGCTGAAAGCAGACCCCAGCCCCCGGCCGCCCCCCTTCCGGGCTCCCGACGGAACCCCCTCCTAGGCCACACGCGAGCGGGCAGGGCTCGGCAGGGGCGCCTTGGCAGATGGCGCACGCCGGGGGACCGCCACTTGTCCGTGGGGTTCCTAAAGCGCGCAGCGTGGCCCGGGAAGGCTTCCGCAAGCGACCCCTCGGTCCCCCGCGTGTTTCGGGGGCAACAAAAAAGTAGCCACGGGCTGGGGACGCCGGCCCAAGTCTGAGTTGTGAGGGTCCCGGAGGCGAGTGCCAGAGACCCGGCGGCCGGGATCGACCCGCGCCTCGCGCAGGTCACGGACGCGCAGGCCTCCGCGAGGGGGAGCGCCGGAGACAGCAGCCTCCCCGCCCGCGGCCCCAGACGCCGGCGCCGCTAGGAGCCGCGGGGCAAGTCCCTCCCGGCCCCCCTCTGGGCCCGCCTCCTGGCTGCGGAGATGATTGACTGGAGCCTGACGGCCAATCGGACGGCGCTGGCGCTGCCGGGGCGGGGCCGGGGGCGGGGTGGTGTCTGGCCGGCTCCTGGCGCGGGGCGCTATTTACGGCGGCGCGGACCCGGGTCGGCCGAGGCGGGCGCAGGCAGGAGCTCGCCGCTGGCGGTCTCTGCGCGCGCTCGGGGATCTTCTGTCTTCGCAGAGTGGCCCGGCTGAGGGGGAGCGGGGCCGGTAGCCCACCCGGGACCGCGGCGCCGAACGGAGCGAAGGAGCCCGGTGGCCTCAGAGGCGGGCCGCGAAAGTCCTCTGGGCTCCTCGGCGCCCCTCCAGCCGCGCTCCATGCTCCGGCCGCGGCCCGGCCCCTCGCCCGGTCGCTGACGGCGCCCGCCGCCCCGGGGAGCCCCCATGCACTGCGCGCTCCGGGAGCCGTAGGCTGCAGTTGCGCCGCGGCTCCGGGAGCCGGCGGGGGCGCCGCGGCCGTGGGGGGCGTCAATGGATCGCCATTCCAGCTACATCTTCATCTGGCTGCAGCTCGAACTCTGCGCCATGGCCGTGCTGCTCACCAAAGGTGGGTGCCCGCCGGCCGGCCGGGGCCCGGGCTCTCCGGGGAGGGGCGCGCGGGGGTCCCGGGGCGGCCGCGCCGCCGCGGGCCTTTGAAGGCGGCTGCCAAGGCTTTGTTAGCGCCGGGCGAGGTTTCCTCCCGCGCTGGAGCCCGCAGGTCGCGACAAGTTGCCTGTTCTTAGAAGTCGCGGCGGTGGCTTCGCGGCCGCCCCCTCGGGTGTCCCGGGGCCGGCGCGTGGAGGTGGAGTCAGACCTCGGGGCAAGTGGTTGTCAAAATGTTTTTGTAAGTCTGTCCGTGGCGAACTTCTGAACGTTTGCAGCCGGGGAGCGGGGCCGTCGTGCGCGCCGGGGCGGAGGCGGCAGCGCCGAACCACGGACCCTGCTCGCAGCTGCGCGGGGCTGGAGTGCGGGCTGTCGCCGCGCGACTCCAAGTGTGACTCCGTCCGCGCGTGTGCCTTCGTGTGTGTTTGTGAGCCAGCGAGTGTGCGTGCCTCCCTGTGAGGGAGTAGGTGCCCCAAGTGTGTGTCTCCGTGTGCAGGAGTATGTGCTGCGTGGCTTCTCGGGCTGGGAGGGATAGGCTCTGTCAGCGGTCCCATTTCCCACTCAGCTCAGAGTTTACACACTACTACCAAAAAAAAAAAAAAGAAAGAAAGAAAGAAAGAAAAGAAGAAGGTCGGTTTCTTTTTTCCTCCTGCAGGCTTTCGCCTTTTAGGTCGAAATAACCCAAACTCCTAGATTTCAAGGATTCCCTCGCCTCCTCCGCGATGAACTCTACCTACTGTTCTGTGAACAGATAATTTTTTTTTTTAAAGGGGAAGCGTTATTTAGCTTTTGCACTCCCCCTCCCTTTCTCTAATTGCCATGTAGCAGGCATGAGGTTAAAGGATAAGCTAGCCCAGCAAGGATGATGTGCTACAGTATTTATTTATTTTGGAAGGAAGGGTGTAATTAACCCTAAATAACAGCCCTGGTAGCCTGCAGAGGGGAGCCTCCTGGCCCTATCAAAGGCCGACAGAACAGGGAGGGACTGAGGCTGACATGAAGTCACAGATACCGAAACTATGTGCCTGATAATGATATAATTAGGGGATCAGAGATTTCTGACTGCTGCGGACTTCAAAAGCTTTAAAAGAAGCCAGCAGTCTCTCCTGTAGCCATCTTGACTAAAGCAGACATTTTTGTTTAATCACTACATACAGTAACAAGAAAGGGGGGGAAACAGAAGAGCATTGTTCACTGTTTCCAAATACCAGTCCCCTTTCTGGGCCTTTTGCATGCCACAGGAAGAAACTTTATGAAACGACAGAAATACAGTTTTAATACAGTAATACAAAAGTCCATTCAACTTGTTGAAATGTGGCTCCAATTAAAAAAAAAAGTTGTTAGAACTTTCGTAGTTACCTGTCAAAATTTTATTAGACTGTTTTAGGTCATTGAAAATCTAGTATTTTAAATAGGCTCTCATAAACATTTTACTCTTTTTCCTTTTGCATTCAATGCTCTTTTTCTGTGCTCAGTCTGAGGCGAATAGGATCAAAATGGACTTTGAATCTGTTTTATTTCTACTTTAAATCTGTCTATGGGATTTGTCAGGCTAGGGATACATATTCATCACCACGTTAGACTGGTGAGCTTTGTGCAAAAAATCAAGTAAGCTTGGAAAGAGGAGAGAGAACCTCTAAAAAGCAAGGTTCCAACTTGAAGGTCTTCCTGGGGAAGGGACTTCGGCCCAGACCGCGACAGGGACAGGGAGCTCGCCAATTGAGGCTAGAGCGGGACCTCCAGCTTTGGATGGTTAAACTCAGATTGCCAAAGATCTGTGATTAGCTGGCAGGTTTTTTTAGAATGAAAGCATTAGCAGCGTCTGATGAAAACCGAGCATACCATACAGTGGCCTGGAATTTGGACAGATAATTAAATGAGACACCTTACTCAGGGGTTCACATTCACTGAGAGAAGGAGGAAGAAGAAAGGAGAGGGTAGGAAGAGGTCTATAAAACCACAGTCCCTGGTGTTTAATTTCAGAGCAGGGGTTTCAGGAACTACGCAGAACTTCTGATTGGGAAGTTGGGAAGCGGTGTGTGCCTCAGTCCCGTTTACAGTAGCTTTAGTTGTGGTAGCTGATAGTGACCAGAGTCCACGGGGTCAGATATGGTATTAGTGATAGGTCTGAGACCCAGATCATTTCAACTAGAAATGGATGCTAAAAGCCTCAGAGCATGCATTGCAGCAAAATGTTACCAGCGACTTGCAATTCCCCAAATAAGTTTTATAAAGGAAACTTTTAATCACTTCCTGGAGAAAAATTTGAGGTTTCCTTAAGGATTTTTCATTCAACCAGCGGAGGATTTTCAGTTTCAGTGTTTCCCCTTTTAGATCCCATGTTGAATTACATGTAAAACTGGGGAGTTAAGGGGAGGAGAAGTTAGCTTTGCCGTTTTACACCCGCCTCCCCTCCTCACCCGCACCCCCCCACCCCCAGTTTTATGACTTTCCATTTGGGCTGAAAGAAATTGACTTTGGCAAGCAAACCACTAATTGTAAACTGCCTAGTTCCTGTTTTACAATATACTGACTAAAAGCTCCTCTGCATGAAAAGATCTTTATAGGCAAAGTTTGCCTTTTCTAGAGAGGTTGCAAATAGCTGCCCAGTTTCATAGTTTTAAAACCTCCTGACCGGAGCAATTTCTAGATTGTTGTGTTTCTAGTTAATAACTTTATAAGGTGTTAGCTAAAGCTCTTAAATCTTGGCACAGCCCTTTAAGGTAGTAAACAATTCAGTAGTTCCGATCAAATATTTATACTGACAAAATCAAAAAGCCTAGCATTTTTATGTTGTATGGTCACGTAGGATTAGAATAAACAGTGTAATTTACCTGATGGTAGGAGAAGTTCTTGTGATGATTCTTTTCCTTCAATTCCAGAAGTAATATTTTGAATGACTTGCTAAACTTCTCAGAAATCGCCATTGAGCTTTGATTCTTTGCTGTTGGGGTTAATACGTGTCTAAAATTACATTTCACTGGGTTGAAATTTAAGCACTAGCTTGCACAGAGGGCTCTCCCAAGTCGACCCGGGGCTGCCGTTGCCGGCACTCAGCTGCCCATTCTAAAAGTTAGAGCCTCTGATCCTGAGGTTGAGCAGTTGCCCAGGTAGAGGCTTTATCTGGTCTCGGAAGGCGTTTGACGCAATTTCCCATTGTCTTCAGGTGAAATCAGATGCTACTGTGATGCTGCCCACTGCGTGGCAACTGGCTATATGTGTAAGTCGGAGCTGAGCGCCTGCTTCTCTAGGCTTCTTGATCCTCGGAACACAAACTCCCCGCTCACCCATGGCTGCCTGGATTCTCTCGCAAGCACAGCAGACATTTGCCAAGCCACACAGGCCCGAAACCACTCCGGCACCACCATGCCCACATTGGAATGCTGTCACGAAGATATGTGCAATTACCGAGGGCTGCATGACGTGCTCGCCCCTCCCAAGGGGGAGGCCTCAGGTAGGTAGAAGCCCCCTCTCACCAGGACGCCGGCTGGCAGCCACGACTTTGTATGTCTGCCATTGATTCTGTTGTTAATGTAATTAGAGACACCAGAGGGAGAGGCATGGCTGGATGCAAAGATGCATCTCTATTGAGCCGCTTTTATGTCAGCCTGAGCATGAGATGTCTGTCTGCATAATAGGTTTTGCCTGGTTTTCCCACATTCGGAAGACCCAGAGGACCCTTACTGTTCAGGAACGACAGTCCCTAAACGGACTGTTCTTGGAAGCTGATCTTTGCATCGCTTGGCAACATGTATTTTGTAAATACCGTTGATTTCACCACAAGCTGCTTTCTCACGGGGGGCCTTGTTGCTGATGGATAGATAGATGATCATAAACCCCTGCGGGGGGAGGGCTTACCGCAGTCTGCTCACGCGTTTGTGTTGCTCTAGGACAAGGAAACCGCTATCAGCATGACGGCAGCAGGAACCTCATCACCAAAGTGCAGGAGCTGACTTCCTCCAAAGAGCTGTGGTTCCGGGCGGCCGTTATCGCTGTGCCCATCGCCGGCGGCCTGATTCTGGTGTTGCTGATCATGTTGGCCTTGAGGATGCTCCGAAGTGAGAACAAGAGACTGCAGGATCAGCGGCAGCAGATGCTGTCCCGTTTGCACTACAGCTTCCATGGACACCATTCCAAAAAGGGGCAGGTAGCCAAGCTAGACTTGGAGTGCATGGTGCCGGTAAGCGGCCATGAGAACTGCTGTGTGACCTGTGACAAGATGAGACAAGCGGACCTCAGCAACGAGAAGATCCTCTCGCTCGTCCACTGGGGCATGTACAGTGGGCATGGGAAGCTGGAGTTCGTATGACGGGGGCTGACCCCGAACCGAAGTTCATGGGCGCTGGAAGGCTTGGGGTTCTGCTGGACAGGAGCACTTTATCTGAAGAAAAACGAACTCACGGACTCACCTTCGAGAGACAGAATGACCTCTGCAAACAGAATCTTGGATATTTCTTCTGAAGGATTATTTGCACAGACTCTTTAAATACAGTCAAATGTATTATTTGCTTTAAAATGATAAAAAGCAACGAGAAGACTACGTACACACTGTTACCAGGGTTATTTGCATCTGAGCGAGCTGGAATCGAGTACCTAAATAAACTAAAATGTGCTCTGTGTAAGCTCCAACATCTTGATTTATTGTAAAGATTTAAAAATATATATATATATATTTTGTCTGAAATTTAGCGGTGTCTTGTCATAAATTAAAAACTAAGTGGGATGCATAAGAAACTACATGTTAATTATACAAATGAAGATCTGTTGTCGCTCATAGTAAGGTCTCAACTGCAGGATTTGGCTTGATTTTTGTTTTTGTTTTGTTTTGTTTTGTTTTTTGTTTTTAAACAAGACCAAGATCTTGTTTATCCTTACATGCATATTTGTAGTTTTCTTACAGTGTGGAGAATTTCTAAATGTGTCCTGCCCATCGTTCAGTGTCTTATGCACATGTTTTTGTTAGATGAAAGCTAAAAACCAGGATTATTCTAAGAGAAATCTTAAACTTCTTTATACTAGGTCGGATATCATGGATCAGTGTCTAGAGCTACCTTATGAGCAAAGGTAATAATTCATCAACTTAATCCAGTTGCTCTGAAATGCTTTTTAAAATGTGTCTACCTCCAACCAAAAAAGAAAAACCAAACCAAACCAGCTAAACGCAACTTCCTCTCGTAGTTAAAATTAGTCACTGTCTACTTTTACTGTTGATTAATTTATCAGTTGGCTTTGTCTCAGACCAGATTAAATGTTTTGGATCCCAGATTAGCCAAACTTGATTGTATCATGCTCCTAGTTTTCAAACCTTCCTTCACGCATTTTTTTTTTTTTCCTTCTCAATGTTTGGAAAGGGTTTCAGTAGTGAAGATTATTTGTATCAACTGAGATTTAAAGAACACTAGGGCCCCCTGCTCCCCACATTGACTTCAGTCACTGATAAACTAAGTAACAGTGTTTTCACTCCTGCAGGACCTTCTGTCTGGCAACACTGCTCAGCCTGAATTTAAACCCATGCCACATTTGTGTGCTTTTCCCACCAAATAGGTCTTTGTTATCCTAAACGTGAGAAGCATTTGCCATGTAGGATTCTTTTTTTTTTTCCCGATTCTTTTGTATATTTGAAACTTCTGCTTAAAAATGAACCTCTAGTCTGCATATTTGAGTATGGGGTTTTCTTTTACGAGTGTTAAAGGATTGTGTGTGTGCATATTTGGGGGATTATTTTATGATAAGCATAATTTGGGTCCCTTAAGACAGATGCAGTCGCCAAGGTCATGGAAGAATCCGAGTCGAAATGATTAGTCTAAAAATGAGTACCTAGATTATTTAATAATTAATAGGCCACAGCCCCGTACAAAGTAGGCTATGGAATAAATACACATTTTAATAAATGACGGCATTCGTATTGTGCTTTTTGAGAATGGCAGTTCTCGCACGCATGGCATACAGTTTATAAAGGGTGTTGAGTTTTAGGTGTGTTGCTTTTTGAGGGAGCCAGAGAATTGTGACCTAACTATCCAAAACCAGCTAGATAAGAAAAGTCACCGAAATTGCCACCTGATGGAGTTTTGACCCTCATCTCCACTTTGAGCTCCAGATCAAATTACAGTGCTTGAAGATTAAAAGACTTCTTGCTCCCTATCCATCCTGCTTTCACGTACAGCGTCAAGCAAGCGCAGTGATGCCTCATGATTCTATCAGCTCCATGTAGTTAGTTTTTCCCCCTGCTGGCCCTGCTGTTACTCTTACTCACCCCATTTGTTCCAAATACCAGTTAACTAAGAACTCAGCAATTCGTTAAATAAGGCAATGAAGGATTTGAAGTCCGATATTTTAAATCACTTGGAAACCAGTAAACCCCATCCTCCAGGAAAGGCCTGGGTCTTGGCTGGCCCTGAAATCATGGACATTTCATGGAAGATGAATGCAAAATGCCTCTACTTCCGTGTTCTGTGTTCGCTGCCCTGCCTCTTTCTTGTTTCTTCTGTAAATTCACGTAAATTTACAGACCCCTCTCCCCCCATTCAGGGGGGCGCTGGCGCTGTGCACCTGCCCCCTGCTGGCGGACTGGGTGTCCAGGGTGCCCAAGTGCTAGCCACATAATAGATGGGCTATTCCTACTCCTGTGTCTTTCCCTAATGACAGACCCTTTCCCCTTCATGGGTCATATTCATAGATACTAAATGAGATATTTATTCATTTAGTATTTGCACACTGCCCCAGCCGCCAGTCTTCAAAGGCAGATCTGGACATAACTTGGCCTTTTCGACGAAAATATTGCAGGTCTGTCAACTTTGATTTTTACCAAGAACTAAATATAGGTTCTCCTTTTGCTTTCCTGCGAGAGTGCGGAAGCTGCCAAGAGCAGAGATAAAGGGCCCTTCATGAAATAACTACCTACCTGATTCGGTGATGTAAGTAAGGTGATGACTGCTGTGTTTGTTTTTCCCTCCTGGAGATGTTTACTGTTACTTTGAGGTGACTGGACAAGGCTGGGCTAACCAGGAACAGCCCTTGTTTAATATTGACATAAACTCCCCCCCCCCAGTAAGATTTTTTTTTCTAAGTGGAAATTTGCCCCAACCAGAGACAAATGGGACCAAATTTGCCATGATGTTTCTATATCTACACCCCTTCCATTCTATCCCTCTTGAAAAAATTGATCTGTACGTGGTTATGTCTTTTATGTTATCCCCCCCCCCCACACCCTTATTTTGAATGGCTCAGAGGCTTCCTAGGAATTGACTGGTGTGTCTCTAATTTCTGCTGAACTGATTTTATTAAAAACACTGCACCATAGGGGGTTTGACCTTCTAAAATACCAAACATGTCTGCTTTAGAAAATCACAAAGCTCTCCTCTGAAGAGCTCGTAAATCTGGTTTCAATATGGGTTGATTATAGGCTAAAAGCTTGAAAGCAGGGGCATCTAGTATCATGAGTCTGGAACTAGCCTTTTTGGGGCCAGGACAGCTTTTTTTCCTTATAACCTCTAATTGGTTCTCTTCTCTGTCTCGGCCCAAATAACGTCAAACCTCCTCTGAAAGTTACATGGTGGGATGAGGCCGAACTCATACAAGGGTAGTGGTCAAGTGCACTTTGGAGTCGCACAGCCCAGGTTCCAATGCTGCCTTTGTCTCTGCTAGCTGTGTGAACTTGCGCAAGTTACTTAAGCTCTTTGAATTCTCAGTTTTGTTACCTATAAAATGGGGGCGATGATTATGTTTTATAAGATTATAGTGTGGAGGTATAGTAGCTATTTCTATTAATACACACAGGGTCTTGGATGAACTAGAGTGGCCCAGCATAATATTCCTCAAAATTTGAGAGCCAGGGTGTGGCGCCTGGGTGGCTCAGTTTGTTAAGCGTCTGCCTTCGACTTGGGTTATGACCCCAGGGTCCTGAGATCAAACCCTGCATCGGGCTCCCTGCTCCACAGAGTGCCTGCTTCTCCCTCTGCCCCTCTCCTCCCTGCCCCCCACTCATGCTCTCTCTCTCGCTCTCTCTCTCTCTCTCGAATAAATGAATAAAAATCTAAAAAAAAATTTTTTTTTTTAATTTGAGAGCTCGGGCCTATTACTTTTACAGTGGATATTTACTTGACTTTTTTGTATCTCAGATCTTTCATACCTGAGATTTGCAGCCCCTTCAGTGACCTGCAGACTGCATGTAACCTTTTTAATATTTGTTTTTAATGTATTGCTTTTAGCCTCCCATCTACTAATGATATTGGTTTGTCATTGTTTCCTTTTGGAATAGTCTCATGGCTACTAATAGGAACACTTCAGTTTGATGGACCTATTTTGTTTTCTTTTGGTATTTGACAGAATGAAGTGCTAGAGTTTCAGCTGCTCCTGATGGTTAATCCAGTGAGAAAATCACGGGGAGTCCAGTTAGCTGACAGATACTGTTTCAGAATCACTTGACCAGTTTGTGTGCGATTGATACATTCTCAACAAGAGCCACCCACCATCAATTAGAATTTCCCCCGTAGGTGCTCCCACTAAAATACAAATAGTTCCACAACCGGTTTTTAGGACTGTGTGAACTTTTTCACACGGGGTGGGGGGTGTCTAGTTAGTGACAAATCCATTTAATTCCCCCAGGTGAAGTTAATTTAGTTGGTGACTCTGCGGGTCACAGTTGTAATGGAAAAGGAGCTGCTTCAGAGACCAACTTGCTCTTCGTCTCTTTCTTCGTTCGGTCCATGGTTTAAAAAGGCAGGGCATTGATCTAAAAGTTGAGACCCAATGAAATAACAAAATTAAATGCTCTTTCAAAGTTTGACAACTCTTCATTTGGAGTACAGTTTTAGGCTCGGAACATGTCCTAGCTAGTCTGCTCACGTTGCACCGTTTTGTGGTGTGATGGCGTAATTCACTTGTCTCCTGTTCTGGAAATTTGGAGATCAACCTGGGGAGGTGGTGGGGCTGAACGTAGCCAGATAGGGATATACTTCTTGCAGGAAGGTGGCAATTTTCCAATGGATCTGCTTTGGAGAGTTTCAAAGTATGTATTATAGGGGGAGGCCTACGAGCCATCTTTCTACAAACTCTCCCCATTCTATGAATATGAAAAGGGATTCCAGGAAAGGCATAGATGAGCAATCTTGGGAGATACTTTGGATAAGCAGCTAGACAATATCTCAAGGCATCTGTCATTCCTCAAGACCTTGTGGAGATGCTTTCCATCTAGTAGCCAGGAGCCAGCTGGCCCCTTGGAGGTCAGATTGTGGTTGGCAGCCTAGATTTTGCAGATTAGATTGATGTTGGATTAACCCAAGCTGAATCCTGAAGAGATGAGTTGATAACTATTTCTCTGTGTGTAAACATACGTACATTCGTGGCATGTGTATGTCTGTGCTGTGCTAGCTGAATAGTCTTTGAAATCCTGGAATAATTTTACAGTGAACAGCTTTCAAGGCAGAGTGTAAGGAGATGTTGGAATTTATGGGAAGTTAGCAATTTGTTTTTAGACATGTGAAGACTGAGGTTAGTTGTGATGAATTAATAAAGTCAGAGGCTGTTGTGTAAATTCACTCTGAAAGATCTCACATTACAAACCTAATGGAACAAAAATTGTTTTAGCAGTTAAAACCAAGAGAAATACAGAAAGCTCTTTATCCCTGGTCTCTTCCCCTTGGAATTTCCCTAGGGAACTGATGAGGACAGCGGAAAAACACCACACTTCTAAAAGCAGTTTCTTACTTTTCAAGTGTTGGAAGTCCACGCTGAGGCTTTTTTTCTTCTTTTTTTACTAAATTTAGTGGATGTGATTTTGATACCCAAGACTCATTCACAGTTGCCTTGCAAAATGGGGTATTTCTCACCTGGATTTAGGGATTCAACTGTGAAAACCCAGTGGGGAGGAGTGAGGACCTGTATAGCCTTTGTACTTTGCTGTGATCCAAGGAGAGCAGACAATGAAGGGAAGGGAGACTGAGCCCGCTTGCATTAGGCGTCTGAATTCAGGTTGTTGGTAAATAAGCAAATGTCTTCCTCTTTGGTTTTTCCACTCTGAACTATTGTTTTAAAGATTTATAATTTTGTGTGGGAACCCCAAAGGAAAACAAGTTGCCAGTGAAGGGAGTTGAGGAGAAACAATTCAAATGGATCTGAAAATTAATGAAGCATTGCTAAGGTCAAATGCATCCCCACCTTTGAAATCTGGTGCCATCTCCAAGCGAATTTAAGGATACCAATTCTCACCAAGAAGCATTATCATCATTCCCCGTTAAACTAAGAGGTGTACTCTCCTTTTAGCATTGTGAAATATCCAAAGTTTTCATCAAACAGTGTTTCCCTAAGGAATTTAAAAATAAACCACTGAGAGTTTTGTTGGCCCAAAACGTGAAGAACCTAAAATCAGCAGTCTAACTATTTCATCTTTAATTGGCTGGCCCCAGCCACACTGGGGTAACTTGGGGTAACTTTATTCTCCTGGAACTGAACCTCTAACCAGAGGCTATAATAAAAGCAACAAATAGCTTGTTGCATCCTTCATTCAGGGACACACCAAAGGTGAGTTATATATTACGTGCCTCTCTCCACACACGTAGCATCTTCTCTTTTTTTTTAAGACTTTATTTATTTATTTGGCAGAGAGAGAGCACAAGTAGGCAGAGTGGGCAGAAGCAGGCTTCCAGCTGAGCAGAGAGCCCAACATGGGGGTCGATCCCAGGACCCTGGGATCATGACTTGAGCTGAAGGCAGAGGTTTAACCAACTGAGTCACCCAGGCGCCCCAACACCCAGCATCTTCATTAAAGGATTACCTTTTACTTCAAAATCCAAATGCTCCTATGCATCCATTTATAGTTGTATAATTGAGACTTAAGGAGTTGTAGGGGCGCCTGGGTGGCAGAGTTGGTTAAGCGTCTGCCTTCGGCTCAGGTCATGATCCCAAGGTCCCAGGATCAAGCCCTGCATCCAGCCCTGCATCGAGACCCGCATCGGGCTCCCTGCTCAGCGGGGAGTCTGCTTCTCCTTCTCCCACTCCCTCTCTCCCTGCTTGTGCTCTCTCTCTCTCTGTCAAATAAATAAATAAGATCTTTAAAAAAAAAAAATAAGGAGAGGTATATTTAAAAAACGTGTGTGTTTATGTATGCCTGGGGGGAGTGTGATCATTCATGACTTCCCAACCCTTATAACTCTTACATTGTTTCTAGTGTCCCATAATCCTTTCATTTATTTAAACATATTTTATACATACACATATTTATATTTTCCATGAGCCCTGGCTCAAACCGTCAACCGGCACCCAGTAGTATGTGTTAAAAATATGAAGTGGTGAAAAAGAGAATTTCTTTTTCTTTAAAAGCAGCACGGCTGTCCACCTTCAAAGGCAAACTTAAAAGAGGAAGCATATCATCTGGGCAAAACCTGGGGCAGCGTGATTGCACTGGATCTGGAGCTCGGTTTCCCCTGGGATTCTTGGCTTCTGGCTCCCAATTTCACAGGTGGACAAAGCATGGAGGAGGTGCTGCTTGAGGAGGCTGTCCAAAGAGGGGATTGTCTGTCCATCCGGGACTGCTAAATGTCAAGGGTCATTTCCCAGCCCAACACTTGATTGTGAGGCAGGCTCCTAGGGAAATCTTGCAAGGCCCAGGATTGTGACAAACACTCTCTAGGTGGGCAATAAAACCCGACAACCTTCCCCGACTGGCTGAACAATGGGAGGTTGTTTGTTGGCATTTGTATGCAAATTGTGGTGAGTAGCTAACAGGTTGCTTTGAAATGCTGAATTTGTTTATCCCAACGTGGGAAGCCCGCCCTTTTCTTTGTGCGAGGGAGATTGAAGGAGCTCTTTCTCAAGGCCCTCAGCATTGAATGAGGTCCAGCAGGGTCGCTGGCGTGGTCATTAACTCGGGCTGGGCTTCAGGACTGGAAGTGCGCTGCTGGTCCCTGGACTGACCCAGACGGAGGTGACCTGCTGGGAAGCCGCCGGCTCACCACGTTCTGGAGTTTTCTCTAGGTCCCCTGGCTAGGGCTGAGCCACCCAAACAGCAAACAACTGAAAGGAAAAAAATACTCCGGTCTTCAGAATATCCATCACATAAATACCTCGTCTGGAAAAAAATACATCGGCCATTTCCTTTGGCTTCATCTTCATGCCTATTCTGGGAAAAAGCACCTCCCTCCCAGGCCTAAAGAAAGACCTGCCACTGAGTCTCTCACTGGGTTGTGACTTTGTGTGACCTTTTTAAGCCAGAAACATTTGTTCAAAATGCTCATCCTAACATTTTTATAGTCTTTATAGCTGCTAAGGGTGTATGTATGGTATTGGCGTCAAAGGGACCTGGGTTCAAGTTCAGACATGCCTTATTACTAGTGATGTGACCTTGGGCCAATTAACCTCTCAGTTAATTCACTTACATATTGGGGATAATAATATTATCAGCATTTTGGGTTGTTGGGAGGATTAAATGAGGTAATGCAAATAAAGATTTAGCGCAATTCTTTGCAAAGTTGTAGATGGTAGCCATTACTACGAGGTACTGTTCCTTCAAAAGCCCTTGAACTGTCTAGACATCGCACAGGTGGCCAGGGGGTCACCACTCCTACTTTGCAGACCGGATGAATTCAAAGATTTAGCGATGTTTAATCTTTTTTATTTGTGAGGGTCTTTAATTTGCCCAATTTAACCTTTCCATGCTTATATTTTGCTCAGGACTGCGGGAAAGTACTTAATCTTGATGTGAAAATATTGAAACTACAACATCCCTTGCAGGAAAACGTTACTTATTAGGAAGAATTCTAGCGTTGAACCACAGCACAGAACAGTTTGTGCTAACACTGTCCAAAATCAGGGAGGGCATGTTATCTGCTCCGTTACAACAAATACCTGTTTTTGCACATCCTGTTAATGAATACACACCTGTCGAGTGTGTTAGTTTGCTCTGCCGACGTAGCTGACACAGGGCCAAGCCCCAGGTCACTGCGTTGAGTCCAGGAGGTAGGAGTACTTGGCACCGGCCACTGTCTCGCCACTCGGGGGTCCGGCTGAAGGGCTGGCCAAGGTCACCCTCACAGGTAGGCAAGAGGCGAATTAAAGTTTTGTTCTAGACCGCACTCATCAAGATGGTTCTCATGACAATTTGTGCTTCCAGGCAATTGGTGAGCCTAAAAACACAATTCAGCTTTGATAATAGGACCAATTGTGAATCCACCAACTTCTCATTATGGTTCCTTCCTAAGAATGTTGTGACTTGCATGGTTCTACATCTTTTCGTATTCCTGTAAATTCGCCTCGTGTGGGTGGGACCCGAGCTAGTGACAGATCAGTGGGACTTCTCCAAGCCCAGGGATTTATCTGTGTGTCCCACATCTGCACACAGCATCTCTAAGCAGCTACCTGACACTCCCTGGGGACACTTGCTGAGTGCGACACAGCAGTGGGATGTGGCACATTTCCCAGCTGACCACCTCTTAAACCTTCCTGCTCATGTTGGGTCTTTCCCTTTACTCTGTTTCTTCTGGCCCCCTCCGTTGAGGGTATTAATGCTGAGGAAAGCGGCGTACCCCCACTGCTCCCCGTAGACTTGAGGTTTCTTACCTGTCTCTGACTCTCCGCAGCTCAGTCCACCTCTCTGCGTTCTGCCTCAAGCTGATTCTGACCCCTTTTGCTCTGGCTTCATGTCATTTCTCTCTTGATCATGTATTTGGCTTTTGCTTTTCTGCCCAGCCAGTTTGTTTTCCAATGACTTGATTGGACACTTGCTCTTGATGTAGGCTTTAATTGGGAAGCTCTCTGTGTCAACTTTGTGCCTGGGTAATCCTACCTGCCTGGGCCTGGAGCACTGATTGTGTAGACACAGCGTTGACTACATACTCAAGAATCGCATTGTAAGTCACCTTACCAAGTTCCCAAGACACGCATTACCCTACCTTTCCTGGTGGGCATTCCTTACCCAATAATAACATAGGGTTGGAACCTATGGACTTAGGGGGGATGAGGCCAACTGTAGTGCTCAGGGGCAGGATGGTGGTTGAGATAAGAGGCCACTACCCTTGGGATTGAGAACATCCTGGCAATTTCTCTGGGGCCCTTGAGGCTCTGGGGCTCTGAGCTCATCATCACCCTGAAAGTCACTGTCCATCCCTCCAAGGCCCTCGCCTGATAGTTTTCACAGAAATCTGAAATAATTTCCCTAATTCTTGCATCAGGCAGGACAATTGATGACCATCCACTCTTTGGTTTTCTGATGAAGCTGAGTGGGTGACATTTCCAGTCTACTCCAGTCTATTGATTTGACTGGAAAGATGAAGGAGGGCATCCTCTCTAAGAAGTCAAGGTGGGGTTCCTGGGGGCTGTGAGGTGGGGCTGGGCACACGCACCTTACCACCTGCTGCCTGCAACCAGGGAGGGAGCTGGTCAGAATCTCCTCCAAGAGCACACGCTCCAACTTGGCACAATGCTACTCCGAATTGACAGGCCCAGGAAAGGCCAACTGGGTCATGGTTGGAAGAGCTGTTGTGGGTATTGTGGCCAAACTGATGGCCCATGGCGGGCAGCTGGTCAGGCTGGTACCTGTGGCCTAACCAGCCCGAGGGCTCAGCACAGGCCATCTGAGGGGGTGAGCGCACCTCTCTGGCCACAACTAGTGGGCAGTGCACCGCCAGAAGGCTCACTGGGCGACTATTGCAGGAGCCCTGACTGCCTGCACCCCCCGCCAGGCTGGGACCCAAGCAGCATTGGTTTCGGGTTGGTTGAGGGCTGTGTTGCTGCTCTGGCCGTCCACGAGGAGAGGCTGCAGAGCCTTCCGGCATGTCCTGGCCAAGGCCTTGTGGAGCCTGTCGCACGGTGCCTGGCACAACGGAGCCGAGTCATGAAATCTGCCACAGCTACAGCTGTCACTCTGCTAACATCGTTCTTCTGGCTTCCATCCCCCGGCTGCACAACGATGATGAAGTCAGCTTTTAGCGTTTGAAAAAGGAGAGATTTGTTCAAAGATTCTGTAACGACTGGTGAGATTTAGTAAATCATGCCAACTTCCAGCTTCATCTTTTTCATTTTTATTTTATTTATTCATTTACTTTTTTAGACAGGGAGAGAGAGTGAGAATCCCTGAGCAGACTCTACACTGAGTGCAGAGCCTGATGCGGGGCTCGATCCCAGGACCCCGGGATCATGACCTGAGTGGAAGGCAGACGCTGAACCGACTGAGCCACCCAGGCGCCCCTCCATCTTTTTCATTTTTAAAATGACAGTCATAAGAACACTGTTTTCCTTCTACCTCAACTATCTGCTATGGGAATTCTATAGTGCGAGCAAGGCCCTTTGACATCCTTGGGAAAAGCACTAGAAAATAGGAATTACTATCAAAACGTTATTTTGGAATAAGGATAAATTTTTTTCTCATGTGTTTCCGTATTTTTATTTCTTTTATATTTTTAGTTCTTTGACTTTTTAAATGTAGTTTTTTGACTCATGTCTCCTTTCTCTAGTATTTATAATTAAACCATAAAGTTTGCTCTCAGAAGACAATGGTGTATCCAGCAGTTATGCGCTTACAACCATCTACATAAAGCTTACGCCCCCTCTCCCCCCTAAACCAAAGAAACCCCAAAACCTTGGACAAGAGTCTGCTTAAAAATAACCTTAGTCTTGGGGGTACCTGGGTGGCTCACTAGGTTGAGCATCTGACTTCTGCTGGGGTTGTGATCTCTGTGTCCTGGGATGGAGCCCTGCATCTGGCTCCTGGCTCAGAGGGGAGTCTGCTTGTCTCTCTGCCTCTCCCCCCACTCATACTCTCTCTCTCAAAAAAAAACAAAAACAAAAAACCTTAATCTTGGGGGCACCTGAGTGGCTTAGTTGGTTAAGCATCTGACCCTTGATCTCAGCTTAGGTCTTAATCTTGGGGTCGAGAGTTCAAGGCCCCGCATAAAAATAAATAAGTAAAAAAAAAAAAAAAACCAAAACCTTAATCTTTGTACTTTTCCCCTACTTAAGACAAATATTATGTAACAATACAATTGTCTTTTCTTTGTGAAAATTTTCTACAACTAGCAGAAATGTTAAGATAAGTAGACTGTCTTGGTTAGAAATAGCAAGAAGGGGGGCACCTTGGTGGCTCAGTTGGTTGAGTGTCTACCTTCGGCTCGGGTCATGATCCCAGCGTCCTGGGATCAAGCCCCGCATCGGGCTCCCTGCTGGGCGGGGAGTCTGCTTCTCCCTATGACCCTCCCGGCCCCCATGCTCTCTCTCTCTCATTCTCTCTCAAATAAATAAATAAAATCTTAAAACCAAAAAAACCCACAATATTTAAAAAGAAAAAAAAAGAAATAGCAAGAAAGAGTGTTCATATTTCTTATTGATCTACACCTATATGTTTGATATTTAAGTGGTACTTAACGATTTCAGATTTAGGGGTTCTTCTGCCTGCCTCATAGTTGGAAAAAAGTAGCCAAGTAGCTTGCCCAAGGCAATGTTGTGAACAGGGATTTCTGCCCAGGACCGTATTGCTGGGCCATCTTTTCTCCAACAGATAGTGAAAACTTGTGACAAAAATAAAACCAAGTTCACACAGTTTTACTTCTGAATGGAAACTTTATAGTGGCACTTTGTCTCTACCTTTCAGGAAGGCAAAGCCAGGCTAAACACAAACCACCTTATCTCTGCGAAGTCCTACCCTATCCCTCCCAGTGAAACCAGGAGAGAATTCTCTGCCTTGCTTGTTTCTGGGGCTTGGGGGATGAGAAGAAATTTGTTCTCTTCTTTACAGATTTAATTCCTTGAGGGAAGATTTATTTTTTTAAATTTATTTTTACATTTATTTTTTAAATAATCTCTGTGCCCAATGTGGGGCTTGAACTCACAACCCCGAGATCAAGAGTTGCATGCTCCACCAACTGAGCCACCCAGGAGACCCAAGATTGCACATTTTATATGTTGTTCTGGCAGCAATGGGGAAAGGATTTGTATTCTCCTCTGCAATGACCCCCTTATTCTGGGGATTAAGAAAGGGCACTGTCAAATGTCCTTTTTCTCGTTCTTGGGAAGGATGTAGAAAGGGAGTAAATATGCAATCTCTTCCTCTCTCTTATTTCTACTTGCTTCTTACCTTCCTAACCAAAAGAAGCAGAAATCAATTGATTTTGGTGACTTTTTAAAAAATTGTTTAAATGAAAATAATTTAATTCCAGTGTAATTAACATACAGTGTTGTATTAGTTCCAGGTGTACAATATAGTGATTCAACACTTCCATACATCACCCAGGTCTCATCATGACAAGAGTCCGCCTTAATTAATCCCCATCACCTATTTTACCCATCCCCCCACTCACCTCCCCTCTGGGAACCATCAGTTTGTTCTCTATAGTTAAGAGTCTGTTTCTTGGTTTGTCTCTCTCTCTCTCTCTTTTTCTTCTTTGCTCATTTGTTTTGTTTCTTAAAATTCCACATATGAGTGAGATCATATCGTATTTGTCTTTCTCTGACTGACTTTTTTCGCTTAACATTATACTCTCTATCTAGCTCCATCCATGTTGTTGGAAATGGCAAGATTTCATTCTTTTTTACAGCTAAATAAAATACACATATATATATATTTCTCACATCTTCTTTATCCATTCATCAGTTAGTGGACACGGGCTGTTTCTAATAGTTGGGCTATTATAAATAATTCTGCTATAAACATAGGGGTGCATGTATCCCTTTTAATTAGTGTTTTTGTATTTTTTGGGTAAATACCCAGTAGTGTGATTCCTGGATCATAGAGTAGTTCTATTTTTAACTTTTTGAGTATCTGGTAAACTTTTTTTTAATTTATTTTTATTTTTTTAAAGATTTTATTTTATTTATTTGACAGAGAGAGACACAGCAAGAGAGGGAACACAAGCAGTGGGGAGTGAGAGAGGGAGAAGCAGGCTTCCCACCGAGCAGGGAGCCCCATGTGGGGCTCGATCCCAGCACCCTGGGATCATGACCTGAGCTGAAGGCAGACGCTTAATGACTGAGCCACCCAGGCGCCCCTCTGGTAAACTTCTGTGCTTTGTATTAATGAACCTTTCTGGAAGATCTATTTTATTTTATTTTATTTTATTTTAAGTTAATTTTATTTTATTGAGTTATTTTCCCCTTAGAAACATAGAAATATTTGTAGAAAAAAAAAGATGTGGGGCGCCTGGGTGGCTCAGTCGTTAAGCGTCTGCCTTCGGCTCAGGTCATGATCCCAGGGTCCTGGGATCGAGTCCCACATCGGGCTCCCTGCTCTGCAGGGAGCCTGCTTCTCCCTCTGCCCTCCCCCTGCTTGTGTTCCCTCTCTCGCTGTGTCTCTGTCAAATAAATAAATAAAATCTTGCAAAAAAAAAATTCAACTGTTTAAAAAAAAAATAGTCTTGATTTTTAATTTTTAGGTAAGAACAAAGAGATCCTGGTGGAATTTCAGTGAATAGTACCAGGATATATGTTGGAAAGTCATTAAATGTCAAACTTTATGTAAATTATATTTCTAAAGCTTCAGTACTACTCAGAAACTGTAATTATGTTAGGACAGTGTCTTTTTCAGCAAGAGAGACTCGAACAACTTTCTTCATGGTTATGCTTTGACAACTCCATTCACTTTATTCATAACACTATCCTAAAAGAATTTCCTTTCAGAAAACAGTTAATGAACCCAGCATAATGGGAATTTTCTACACGATTGAATTCACGGAAGAGTAACATTCTATTTCCAGAATAATCAACCAGTCCAGAGACACTCAGCTTCTCACTGAATGATGAATATTTGATATTTCAGAACTAAAGTCAGCAATGTCATGGAAATTGCAGGCACTAATAAAAATGATTTAATTATAATTAAAAAATTATAATTATATAATATAATTATATATTAGTATAATATACTAATATTAACATATTAGTAATATGTTACTAATATGTTACTAGTAACATATTAGTAGTTAATATGTTATTAACATAGTAACATGTTAATAATATATAATATTAAAATATTATATATTAAATATTAAAAATATATAATAATAAAACATGCTGGAATCAGGAAGTGAAGACATCGAGTTACATGGAATGTTCCACTTAAGTCTAGCTCACAAAAGGTCACTAGAATGACTAGCACGTGAAAGGTCAATGTTGAACTTTTCCAAGTTTTGTTTAAAAGAAATGTGTAAGAGAGGAAGGGAAGGGGGAGAAACACAGAGAGAGAATCTTGGTTGGTTCTATCAATGCATTAAAAGCTGTTCTGGACAGAGAACGAGAAGAAAGTTTTAGTAATTTTCAAGAAGTCTTCATGTGCGGTGCCTGGGTGGCTCAATCGGTTAAGCGTCCGCCTTTGTCTCAGGTCGTGGGTCCAGGTCCTGGGAGAGTCCTGCATCGGGCTCCCTGCTCAGCGGGGAGTCTGCTTCTCCCTCTCCCTCTGCCCCTCCCCCCTGCTCATGAGCTCACTCTCTCTCAAATAAATAAGTAAAATCTTTTAAAAAAAAGTCTTCATGTGCTATGCAGATCGATTTTTTTTTTTTTTTTTTAAGAGTTTATTTCTTTATTTGACAGAGAGAGACACAGCTAGAGAGGGAACACAAGCAGGGGGAGTGGGAGAGGGAGAAGCAGGCTTCCCGCCAAGCAGGGAGCCCGATGCGGGGCTCGATCCCAGGACCCTGGGATAATGACCTGAGCCGAAGGCAGATGCTTAACAACTGAGCCACCCAGGTGCCCCTGATTCTTCTTGATTTGTTGTATTTTATGGTTACATACATGCTGAGAGAGAGAGAGGGAGGGAGGGAGAGATGAAAATAAACAAAAAGAATGAGGGGAAATAAAGAAAACATAAAGAAATATTAGAAGAATGGGTGTGGAAAAGGGAAACAAACGGGAACAGGTTAACATTTAATGAAACAAGCCCCAGGGTCACACGTGAGCCTCCAAGGGGCGGTTAAATCTGGTATCTAGAGTCTCGAGTGCTCAGACCAGGGTGTAAAGAAATGCAGGGTCTCCAGCTAGGGCTCTCTTCCCAGCATCCAAACTGATTCACAGCCCAGTTCGACCCTGGCCCCTCCTACACTGTCAGTTCCTCATCGTTGTTGTTTCTACTCCTTCCCTTTCTCTTGTCTCTGCTGGCAAAATGCTCAGAAAAGGTGATTTGAAGTGTGGTCCCTGGTTGGGGCTGGTCCACAAACTGTTCTCTACTGGTTTCTTGGAAGCAAGCACCAAGAAACTTTTATTAAGCAGTTCGATGGAATAATTTAATGTCTGTAGAATCTAATGAAAGATGGGGCTTCATTTTGTATATTTTTGTTTTTAATTTCATTTCAACTAGTAACTTATTTTTACTGTATTTTACAAAATATCCTCTGTGATCGCTTGGGAAAAAATGGTCTGATGTTACAGTTAGTTAGAAGCATTGCTCTGGAGAACCAGGAGGTAGTATTTGAAGGAAAGCGTATCTCACTCTTCCAAATGCAGATGCAGCTGATGATATGAAGTGGAGGAGAGCCTCACATTTCTCCCCCTGAAGAGCCTGGGTCAGAAGCAATAGCCTCTAGTTAGTGACATGCTTTAGAGCAAGGATTCTGCAACTTGTTTGTCTTAGGACTCTCTACAAACTTTAAAAAATTCAATTTCCAGGTGTTCATTGCTAGTATATAGAAATACAATTTTTTTTTTTTTAAGGATTTTATTTAGGGGCGCCTGGGTGGCTCAATTGGTTAAGCGTCCGCCTTTGTCTCAGGTCGTGGGTCCAGGTCCTGGGAGAGTCCTGCATCGGGCTCCCTGCTCAGCGGGGAGCCTGCTTCTCCCTCTCCTTCTGCCCCTCCCCCCAGCTCATGCGCGCGCGCTCTCTCTCTCTCTCTCTCTCTCTCTCTCTCTGAGAGAGAGTTCCCTATCGTCACAGTAACCCGTATTCGGCCTTTAGCGATTCATCAGCCACTTTAGCTGAATGCTCCTTTCCAGCTTGTACGGTGCCTGGTGGTACTCACCTTTTCTCTCCCTGTAGGCTTTCTTTCCTCAGATTTCAGGTTAGTTAGTGGCCCTGAAATCTCAGCTTTCTGACAGGTTCAGGAAAAGCTGTGAATTTGCAGATTACCTGATATTTGTTGTTGTTGTAAGTGACATAGCAATGCTCTTTCCAGCTTTCTGTATCTTAAGCAGAAGCCGGAACTTTCCTAATTATTAAAGACCAAAAAAAGGCTTTAGTTAATGTAGGTTAATCTATAGATATTTATCATATTAGAAACTTAAATGAGAAATTTAGAAAATATTTATTAGCTTACTAAAAATGACAATAATATACCTATTGTGTTACTATAAATAACCCATTTAAAATTTTTTTTTAAAGTTTATTTAAAGTAATTTAAAGTTTTAAATTAAAAAATTTATTTATTTATTTGACAGAGAGAGAGAGCACAAGCAGGGGGAGCGGCAGGCTGAGGGAGAGGGAGAAGCAGACTCCCCGCTGAGCAGGGAGCCCGATGTGGGGCTCGATCCCAGGACGCTGGGATCATGACCTGAGCCGAAGGCAGACGCTGAACGACTGAGCCACCCAGGTGCTCCAGCCCATTTTACAAATTTTATTTTTTTATTTTTATTTTATTTTATTTTATTTTTTAAGATTTTATTTATTTGACAGAGAGACACAGCGAGAGAGGGAACACAAACAGGGGGAGTGGGAGAGGGAGAAGCAGGCTTCCCGCCAAGCAGGGAGCCCGATGTGGGGCTCGATCCCAGGACCCTGAGATCATGACCTGAGCTGAAGGCAGACGCTTAACGACTGAGCCACCCAGGCGCCCCATATACCTGCTTCTGCATTCAATCTGTTGCAGTATCATCCATCATGAAGTCTCTGAAATACATCCATGATACGTTAGTGACAAAATGAGAGTAAAAAACCAAACAAACAGCATCTTATTAGGAGAATAGTTTTGACCTTGTAGAACCCCAAAAAGGTCTGGGAGACTTGTAGGGCCCCCAGCCCAGACATACTTTGAGAACTTCCGGTTTATAGCATCTGCTCAGACAGTAATAGTGTATTCAAGCAGCCAACGAAGCTTGACTATCCTCCAATATATGTGTATTTGTTCACAAATTATATATCTGACTATCAGCAGTTTGTATATTGTATATAATAGTGAAACAATTTCTTACTGTTAAGCTAAAACAAAATGAAATAGAAAACATAGTATTTCCTTCCTGAGTCCTCTCCTGCCGTCCTGTGTACCCTTGACCCTAATTTGGAGGAGCCACAGGAGACCCTGAACCCTTGCTCTGTGGGGCCTTTCCTTTCCTGTAGGAAGCCACAGGAAAGCAGCCTTTCCTGGAGCAGAAGGAGACAAGGGGAGCGCATACCCATGAAAGAGAAGTCACACAAATCTTGGTCTCATCGACTATAAGATAACCTTGAAGCATCACTCCAAGGGGTTTTATTCTGTGATGGAATTCTGTATTTGAATAACCAGAATTCAGAGCTTCCTGGGTGGCAGCACCAAATTCATTGCCCCTCAACCAGCTTCTTTCAAGAAGAGGGTATTAGCAGACGACTTTGCTTTGTTCCTTCCTGGCCCTGGAGCAGGGCACTGGGTACTAGATTCATGGGAAGACTAGACTGTTCCTTGGCTATTTCCCTATGATTCCAATCCTTTTCTAGCTGGCTGTAGGCATATAGTTTATTTTTACCCAGTTTTCAAGGGAGAGATCAGAGCCCTATAGCTTACGAGTATGAGGAATGTATTATGTATTTTTTGCTGAGTAACAAGCAACCCCAAAGCTTGCAACTAAAAACCACGAACATTTATTATGTCATAGTTTCTTTTTTTTTTTAAGATTTTATTTATTTGACAGAGAGAGACACAGCGAGAGAGGGAACACAAGCAGGATGAGTGGGAGAGGGAGAAGCAGGCTCCCCGCTGAGCAGGGAGCCCGATGCGGGACTTGATCCCAGGACCCTAGGATCATGACCTGAGCCGAAGGCAGATGCTTAACAACTGAGCCACCCAGGCGCCCCTATGTCATAGTTTCTAGAGGTCAGGAATAATGATAATTGCCTGTGGTTCAGAGATGCTCACAGGTGTGCGGTCCAGGAGTTGGCCAGGGCTGTCGTCAACTCAAGGCTCAACTTGGGGAGGATCTGCTTCCAAGGTGACTCGTGTGGCTGTTGGCTGAAGTCGTCAGTTCCTTGCCATGTGGGCCTGTCCCTCAGGGAACACATGGCAGGCAGCCGGCTTCCCTCAGAGCGAGCCAGCAAGAGAACAAGGAAGGATGCTCATAACAGAAGCCACAGCCTTTTTGTATCGAATCTCAGAAATCATATCCCACTGTATTGCCGTACTCTTTGTTAGAAGCAAGTCACTGGGTCCAGTCCACACTCAAGGGGAGGGGACTCTACAAGGAGACAGATTTCAGAAGGGAGGCGACCCCTGGGCTATCTTGGAGGCTACATACCACAGAGGGGGGAAGCCACTTTTTGGATTAATTTCCCATTCTTGGTTACTGACATGTTTTTCTTTATCTCTGTTGCTTGTTTACTAGAACAAAAGCTCTATGAGGGAAGAATTTAGCTGACTCGATCACCCTGTGTACCTCCAGGACCTAAAATAGTACCTGGCAGGAGGGCATACATATTTGTAGAATAAATGCATATATCTCATTAAATGATGGCAAGAGAAGACTCATTATAGAGTTTCTCAGTCCTTCTTATATCTTGTTTTGCTTCTTAATTATTATTTAGAGAATTCAGACCCAAAGAGAATGGTATTTTCAATCAGTCCTCACTGCAAACCTAAAAAAAAATTCTCATTGTAAATTCATAACTCTGGTGCCCTAATACCTCAGATAAGTGAGAAATCAAAAGTGTTTGCCCAATGGCCAAAAAGCACATGAAAAGATGCTCAATGTCACTCTAGCCAATGGGGAAATGCAGGTCAAAACCATAATGAGATATTCACACCCATTTCGGATGACTATTCTTACCAACAACAATAAAAACCACAACAGCAGCAACAACAACAAGAAGGTGGAAAATAAATGTTGGTGAGGGTGTGGAGAAATTGGGGTCCTAGTGCATTGCTGGTGGGGATGTAAAATGGTGTAGCCATTGTGGAAACCATTTTGGTGGTTCTTCCAAAAGTGAAACATAGAATTAGCATATGACCCAGCAATTCCACAGCTAGGTATATACCCCAAAGAACTGAAAGCAGGGACTCAAACAGACACCTGTACCTTAGTGTGCATGGCGGCATCGCTCACGACAGCCTACGGGTGGAAACAACCCAAGTGTCTGGCAGTGGATGAATGGATAAACAGAATGTGGCATATACATACAATAGATTATTCTATAAAAGGAATGAAATTCTGACACTTGCTATGACAAGGATGAACCTTGAAAACATTATGCTAAGTGAAATAAGCTAGACACCAATGGGCAAATATTGCACGATTCAGGAAGGCACACTGGGGAGGACAATCTGCTTTACTCCAGTCTACTGATTCAAACGCTAATCTCACCCAGAAACACCCTCACAAACATACCCAGAATTATTATTTGACCAAATATCTAGACCAAATATCTAATGTGGGCCAGTCAAGTTGCCACATACAAGTAACCATCACAAGGGCAAAATAAATTCCAGATTCTAACTGCCGCTGGATGGGGCTCCCAAGAGGAACCTCATTCTGGTCAGGCCTGGTGCGGAGATGGTGAGAAGCCAGGCGGAGAGACCCCGGCTGATCGGACAAATCAAAGACTGACAGAATGGGACACAAATGTGCCTCAGATTCCGTTCAGTTTCACACAGAATTAACAGTTCAAGAGGGAGGTTATAAGTGCCCAACACATTTAAATTTCTTTTTTTAGAACTGGTTTACTGAACTAATCAGCCATCTGTAAGACTCCTGGTTGATGTCCTGTGAGGATCTGTGGTAACTCTTCTTCCACCTTCTTGTCCAAGCCTCTAGTTTTAGCTGTTTTGATTTGTGTAGTTTCAGACATCCGTGATTTTATAGTTCCGACTTTTGGTCTTGTTCTCTTCCAGAGAAGCCACATTTATGTATCCAGTTTTAGAATTCTGGGAGCATGAAGACGACTCAAGAGATTGAGTTTGCCATTGTTTCTTCTGACTTACGGCCTTCAGTCTCTTGGAGACTTCCAACGGACTCTGTCAAACCTGTTCCTGAAAAACTGGAGTTTGGTAAAGGCCGTATCGTACTTAATACTTCAAATTCGGGGATCCCACTAATTATTGTTTCCTCTCCTCTGCAAATTCTGGATGTTCCTTAGGATGTACTCTGGGAGGCTGACCTACCGTGTCAGAAGATAGTCTCCATTTGTGGCCATGGATTACTTCTTCTTGCTCTGTGAATTGCTCCAGAAAGTTCCTTTGGGAGCAGGATATCATTTTGGGTGGCGATCTCCTTCTGGAATGCCTTCTCCTTTTTCATTATTTTCACCTTTAAACAGGTTTGGACAAAGCTTCACCACAGAGAAAGAAACCAGGATGTGTCTTCCTGTGTGTGTGGATGTTACAGTGATCATACCTCTGTGGTAATCAGCCCCGGGGTACGAGGCAGTGCGAATGTGCCCCCCCCTCCCTGGGAGAGGGGCTTCAGATGGACTCCACAGCATTTGCTTCACATGAGACATACTAGACCCTCCCACTTGGATGCTTACTTCAGGCCAAAAGATAAAACAAACAAACAAACAAACACCCCACAACCTCCAAACCAGGCCGTTAAAATAATGTCCAATCTACTCCAGACTTTTGGTACCAAAGTCAGAAAAGAAAGAGATTTGGCGGGGAGCCTCGGTGGCTTAGCCGGTTAAGCGGCTGCCTTCAGCCCAGGTCGTGATCCCAGGGTCCTGGGATCAAGCCCCACATCAGGCTCCCTGCTCAGCAGGGGTCTGTTCTCCCTCTCCCTCTGCCTCTGCCTCTCCCCTTGCTTGTTCTCACTCGCTCTCTGTCGAATAAATAAATAAAAGCTTGGGAGATAGAAAGAAAGAAAAGTAGATAGATATTTGGCTATAGGATCCTCACAGGTAGCCAAAGGCCTTCTGGCAACTTTAAGGGTAAAACTCTTCAAGTAGAAATACTGCCTGAAAAAGAGAGAAGAAAAACTTGCAAATGAGAAAACGAATCAGACAGTTGACCGTGAGCTTGAAGGGAATGAAGCTATCTTTCTCCTTTTTACAAGCTTAGGGCTGAAAGGCAGTCATCCTGGGGATAAATCCATCACTAGGGCCCACAGAGTAGAGGTAGTTTGGGGAGTGAGGAGAGAGCACCAAGCCAGATGCCTGCACACAAATAATAAAATATTTTCCGTTGCTGTCATCTAAATGGTGAATGAAAAAGGATCCAGGGATAAGACAAACCCCTGAATTGGCTTGGGGAAATTAGTGCTGATGTTTCCCATTAAAGTAGTTGTAATAATGGTCACAACTGAACATTTACAGAATGCATTTCATGCCTGGGATTCCACTGGGCTTTAAAAGAAGAGGATCTGATTCACACCTCCTACCAAGAGAATGAATGAATTTTCATTTCTCAGGGGTGGCATGAGGGACTTTTAACAGGATCTTAGATTCATCAGACTGTAGAGCCAAGTAAAGCCAGAGGTAAGCTAGTCAATGTCTTTTTCTGATGGGCCCAGAGAGGTCGAGTGACTGGCCCAAGGTCACACAGCTACTTAGTAGAATTGCTAGGTCTTGAATTCAGTTATGTTTCCTTTGAATCCAAATGGTCACTTTCTAACTGTGTGCCTTTGGGAAAGTCACCCAACCTTTCTGAGCCTCAGTTTTATTATCTATAAAATGTGGATAATAATAGCACTGACATCAAAGCCCTGTTGTGAGGATTAAATGAGATAAAATATGCTTAGAACAATGCCTGGCACACAGTAAATATTAAAGGCATGCTAGCTATTATTAGCTATTGTTCTTTTTAAGGGGTAGCATTCATTTAAAAAAATGCTGATGTGACCTCTTCCCATTTGCCACCGTTTTAGGGTGGAGGAAGTTTGAATCTCCTTTTGAAGGAGCTCTGAAGAATTCCAGATGACTGAATCAATGAGTGAATGGAAGAATGTCTTCTTTAAACCACTGCCCAAGGGCAGGTAAGCTGAGCGGACCACTGACCAAGCTAGATGGAGACTCACAGTAGGGGAGTCCAGCCTGAGGAGCTGCAGCATGGCCTCATGAGTCAGGCAAGCGTAGGTCTACTCCTTAAACTCTTTGGGACTCATATCTTCTCCATCGGAGAGCTACATAAGGAAAAAATACGCTAAGCACTTGGTACGATTTTTTGCTCTTTAGTAAGTGCTTATTACTATTGACTATTGAGGCCAAGTTAATATGTCTTTTCAACATAACTTAGATTTCCAGTTATTACAAATAGACACGATTAGCCAACATTCTTCTCTAGCCTCTTGTGAGGAAATCCCCAACTTCCAATTTATTTTATTCCCCCCCCCCCCGCAACAGATTGAAGCAGTGACTGGTAGGAATTTTAGTGAGTAAATAATTTGGGGTCCCTTTGGCACAAGAACTTTCTGAGAATGGCTTTGAATCTCGTTCTGTATGAATCCACAGTGGCAGCGATGGGCCGTCATGATTAAAGCCAAGAAGCATGGGGCATTCCATTAAAGGAAACAAGCATTAACTTTCCTTCCCAGCCTGGTTACTCGGGACATTAATCAGCCCATAAAAATGGGATTAAGTCAACTCTCAATTTAGTTTTGTAGTTAACCTCTAAAATGTAACTACTCTTTCGTTTTTTAATATCGGGTGCTCACATTTTTAGATGTAATGAAAGAGCAGGGCTATTTTCCCACAAATTTTCATGGGGATTCGTGACTACAGATGGAACCCTCCCTGAAGATATAATGAACAATTATTCAATCTGGGCAATGGCTTTGGAGGAGCCATTCCAGCTGGGGGTATATAAAGTGAGTTCCCTAAAAGCTGTATAAATGAGAGACCAGAGCAACCCTCAAACACAGTCATTTATTTTCTCCTTTATGGCCTCATGAATATGGCAAAATATCATGAGCCTATCAGCTTGAAACTCTGATCTTGCTCTGAGTCCCCCAAGGCAAACAGATGGGTTTTTAAATCCTTTTCTTAAAGTCTTACTGGATTGCAAAGCCTTTGCTGACATGTGGGGTCTGAAATTTTCCTGAGTTCTAAAACATCCTCCTCAACTTTTAACGGAGATGCCCTGATGCTGTCCTAAAAGTTTGCTTCTCATTTTCCCTTCCCTAGGATCACTAGGCTGGAAGCTATCTTAGCGTTCACTCCAAGCCAGTGTCTACGGCTCCCAACTACAGAGGACAGATTAAGGCTAATGGGGGTTTTCCCAAGAAACTACTTTTATTCGATTTAAAAAACTAGTCTTTACTCTGAGATTTTGTTCTTTCTCCCTTTTTGGTGTAAATTGTCTTCTTTAAGTAGGTGATTTTTTTTTTTTTAAAGTATCTTTCTGAGATAAAATGTTTTTCAAAAAAGCTTTTTTTTTTTTTTTTTTTTAAGATTTTATTTATTTATTTGACAGAGAGAGAGAGAGCACAGCAGGGGGAGCGGCAGAGGGAGAAGCGTGGCTTGATCCCAGGACCCTGGGATCATGACCTGAGCTGAAGGCAGATGCTTAACTGACTGAGCCACCCAGGGTGGCCCCTCAAAAAAGCTTTCTTTTAGGGCGCCTGGGTGGCTCAGTTGGTTAAGCGACTGCCTT
>NW_022589791.1:1215840-1263828 GCF_004348235.1 Phoca vitulina
AAAAAAAAAAAAAAAGCTTTCTTTTAAAAATTCTGCTATGGAATCCAAGAACCCCTCCATTTTGCAGTTAGGAACCCAAGGGCAAGGCCATTGCCCTTCCCCATGGCTGCTGAGTGAGTTGGTGGCTGAGCTGGGTCAGCACCAGGCTTCTGTCTTCCAGCCTGGTTGCTTTTCCTCCATCAGGCTGTCCCTTGGAAATGGACAAAGCAGGCCGTGCTAAGAGAAGGCCGGGGGAACGCGGATATAGTTCCTGGCAGCAAGAAGGGTCATCAGGGTACTCCATGGGGTCCCGCTTTGTAGCGTGATTCTAAAGGTGGTCATGCCAAGAGCAGAGAAAACCTCATGTGCAGATAAAGCCACGGCTGTGGTTAAATTCATTATGGCTGGCCTCCCCTGTTTACGCCACCTGACAGGTGCCTGCAGGTAGCTGGGTGCGTGATCTGGTTCTGAAAGAATGATGCCTGTGTGCACACGTGCGTGCACCTCCACTGGGAGTGGGCAGTGGGGAGGGTGCTCTTGAGGTGCTGTGGGGTGTTCTGGCCACCTTTCACCAAGTCTCGTAAGGCTCAAGCTTGAACTGGACCGAAATTCTGCTGAGTGGTCCACAGCCCAGGGTAAAATGATCCCATCTCGGATGGAACAGGACAGTCTCTTGGGTCAAAGCAGGATTTCTAAGAGGGCCTGAGGCTCCTAAAGGATCTTTTGGGTTGCACTTAAATCCCCAGGGTGTAAGGAAAGGACCCCAGGTGCAAGAAATTGATATTGTTTTGCAAGCATGAGTCAAGAGCCTTGATGTGATGTCCCAGGGCTCAGGCTGCTGAATGCAATGGAGAGACACTGGTCCCCCCTCGTTCCCTCCCATCCTAAAATCCTTATGAACCTGCGGAAAGCTCTCTACAGCCTGATGCCCGTCCAGGTGAGGTGTTGACAAAACATGCAAAACTTGGTAATCTTCAGCTGGCCTCGTGTATTTCCCTCAAGATCCTACTGCTCTTATCATCCAGACTGCTAGACCAGTAATCTCTCACCAGTTTATTCTAGATAGAAGGCTATTTTTTGTTTTAAAGGAATGCTACTTAGAAGGATCATCAAAAGGTCATCAAGCTTCTTGTTTATTCACTGGTTTTGAAGATCAAGTTTCCTGTTAATAGATGTGGGACTCCAAGAGAGAGCAAGACTCTCGGTCCAGCCCTTACCAGAAGGATTGAAACTCACAAAATCGGTTGAAGGGAAAAGGCAGTTTCTCCTTTAAGGGGAAGGAGGCATGTGGGAGCCGAATTTAATCTCTTACGGTTCCCAAAGTATTTTTTTTTTTACTAGAGCTGAAACCTTTCCGAAACGGTCCAAGATCCAAATAATGTTCTTATCTGCAGTTTTCTTTGGAAACCGTACAGCAGTAGATATAGATGTCCAAACACGTATCCAGCCCTGTCTTAGGGAGCTATATATGGGGAGGCTCTTGTCAACTAGTAACACACTGCTCCTCCAGCCCCCCTTTTCTTCTCCAAGTTGAAAACTTTTTGTTGTTGTTGTTGTTCACCAGCTTGACCTTCAAAATGCCAACTCCAAGGATGCCAGTTCAAATTTGCTGTATTTTGAACAAAGCACACCCAAATTTTCCTTGATCGCTCTTTGCATTTTAACTGACGGCGGGGACTTCAGCGTGCAGGAGAACGTGGAAGATCATCAGGTGGCTCCAGGCCCGTAGTCTGGACTGGGCAGCCAAGATAGTGTTTCATGAAGCCCACTTATCTGAGCAGGGTGCATCTAATTGAAGCATTCAGCCTTCGGTATGGGCTCGTACTTAACAGCATCCAAATGGTTGTTCTTTCTAGTTTTATTAAAGGAGCCGGATCCTTCTCATAAGTTTTCCATTAATAGGATTATAAATTGATATAATTTTAAGTCCAAGAATGCAGAACTGGTATGTGGTAAACATAAACATGTGTTTGGTGTTAGATGTAAACTAGTGTAGCCAAAGTGGGCAAGTGCTGTAAACTTCAAACATAAAACAGATGTCAGGTAATTAGAGACATGTAAGTGATGACAACAGCCGTGAGCTGCAGCAATGAAATGAATTGTTAGTTTAGGCAGGAATCACTGTGGCCCTGGTGGATTTATCACGTTTCTAGCTGCTGTATGAACTTGATGTTACCCTTCTCTAGGAGAATACAAGAATTGCTTTTTTTTAATTCAAAGGCAGGAAGTGCAACTTGGAAGCATGCAAACCTCGGTCCTCGTTTTCTGAGTCTGAAAAAAATTGATCGGCATTGCCTATCGCAAAATGGATTAACTAGTTGGTTAGCAATTTAAAAATGGTATTTCAACTCATTCTCTAATGTTAGGAGCAAACTCTTAGACCACTTCGGGAGAGGTCTGGTGGGATCGTCGGTGAAGTCCGTGTGGTGGGCCTCCTCTCAGCACTGTGCGAGGGTCGGCTTACTCTTGCGCAGGTGACGGTGGCAGTGGCGTATTTTAGGGAGTACTTTTAGCTTTGGAGCAAGTTTCGCAGTTCGGTAAAACCAAAGTGAAAGACACCCTTGCTATAATTTTCTGATGTCCAGAAAGTAAAATTTTAAGCAAAAAAATCTTGAATCTGAGGGGGAAAGGGCTATGGGATTATGCTCCTATGGTACCAAACTGAGAAGGATTTGATTTAGCTTTTATGGAGTGGGAAATCACTATAAGCCAAAGGATCATTTAAAAATTTTTTTTAAATTTAAATTCAATTTAATTAACATACACTGTATTAGTTTCAGAGGTAGAATTTAGTGATTCATCAGTTGAATATAACACCCAGTGCTCATTACTTCAAGTGCCCTCCTTAATGCCCATCACCCAGCTACCCCATCTCCCCACCCACCTCCCTTCCAGCAACCCTCAGTTTGTTTCCTGTAGTTAAGGGTCACTTATGGTTTGCCTCCCTCTCTGTTTTTGTCTTATTTTATTTTTCCTTCCCTTCCCCTGTGTTCATCTGTTTTGTTTCTTAAATTTCACATATGAGTGAAATCATTGGTATTTGTCTTTCTCTACTGACTTATTTCACTTAGCAGAATGCCCTCTAGTTCCATCCATGTTGTTGCAAATGGCAAGATTTTATTCTTTTTGATGGCTGAGTAGTATACCGTCGTATATACCACATCTTCTTTATCCATCCGTCGATGGACATCTGAGCTCTTGTGGACATTGCTGCTATAAACATTGGGGTGCAGGTGCCTGGGTGGCTCAGTCATTAAGCGTCTGCCTTCGGCTCAGGTCATGTTCCCAGGGTCCTGGGATCGAGCCCCACATCGGGCTCCCTGCTCCGCGGGAAGCCTGCTTCTCTCTCTCCCACTCCCCCTGCTTATGTTTCCTCTCTCGCTGTCTCTCTGTCAGGTAAATAAATAAAATCTTAAAAAAATAAAATAAAATAAAGCTGTCTTTAAACAAAAAACAAAAAACATTGGGGTGCATGTGCCCCTTTGAATCACTATGTTTCCTTTGGATAAATGCCTAGTAGTGCCATTGCTGGGTGATAGGATAGCTCTATTTTTAACTTTTTGAGGAACCTCCATACTATTTTCCAGAGTGGCTGCACCAGCTTGCATTCCCACCGACAGTGTAAGAGGGATCCCCTTTTTCCACATCCTAACCAACATCTGTTGTTTCCTGAGTTTTTAATTTTAGCCATTCAAAGGATCATTTTTTTTAATTAAAGATTTTATTTATTTGTCAGAGAGAGAGAGTGCACAAGCAGGGGGAGCGGCAAGCAGAGGGAGAAGCAGGCTCCTCACTGAGCAAGGAGCCCGATGTGGGACTTGATCCCAGGACCCTGGGCTCATGACCTGAGCTGAAGGCAGACGCTTAACCAACTGAGCCACCCAGCATCCCTCAAAGGATCATTTTAACAAGTTATTTCTGATTTAATCAAAATCCAACAACTCCGATGTCATCCGTGCATAACCAAGTTCATGTTCTAACAATCATACTTCAGCACAGCTGATAAGGAGCTTGATTCATTTTTGCATTAACTGGTATAAAAGTGTGTCCTCTGTCTAGCTAGATGTCCAGATCTTGAAAGCACTGGAGGCTGTTCAACAATGAATTTGAAGAAGAGCCTTCAAGTGCTCAGGGGGATGCAAATGATGGATACCACTGACTTGTTACTGGCTGGACAGAGGCCCAAACCAAGCAAGTCATGGAGTTAACACTATCTTTTATTTCAGAGTGCGGCCCCTTCTGGGGGTAATGAAAGCACTGTTAATGAAGTGGTCCTCCTTTCCTTTATGATACCTGGATTTGGAGGCCAGGCAACTGGCACATCCAACCAGAGACCCTTCAGCCCTGTACCTGCAGGCAGAGCATGACTAAACCCCATTAAATTATGAACGTTCACTGCCCTGCCCCCTCACCCTCGGCAGCTTCCAACTTTGAAACAGTTAAGGTGTTCCTCTTGGGAACAACATTTCTTCCGTGTTTACAGAGGCTCATGTCTATCTTAGGTAAGGGAGAACTGGACTTGGAGGTAAATAGGCTGACGCTACTGATTTTTAGGAACGTGAAATGTCCTGGTCTTCTGCCTCCACCTTTATAAAATGGGGGTCATAATATTTGTCCTTCCTGCCTCCTGAGTTGTTGAGTGAGCTATGAGAATTCTTTGTTAGTATTAGCCTGTGTGTTCATGCTGTTGCCTCCATTTGGAATGCCCTTCTCCTGCTCTACCAGGCCGTCTCCCATAGAGCCTTCAAGACCCTGTTAAAATGTTCCCTTGTCTGCCAAGCTTCTTGACTCCTCAGTGCAGAGTGGCACCCTCTCCTGTTCTACGTCTGTCAGCCAACACACTGTATTGTCATTGTTTACATGTGTGTCTCTACCATTGGACTCTGAGATCCTTGAGCAGTGGGACAGTGTCTTATTCACTTTGTGTCCCCATCTTCCAACATCATAGCTGGCTGTAGTGGACGCTCAAGAAAAGTTTGTTTAATTGATGCTTGGAGGACATTGGATGGATCCTATGCTTTGGGTGGAGGATTCTAGACCACCAAAGAATAGACCGCTGTGTGTAATAGCACACAGCCTTCTGTTTTGCCTTTTGTGACAGAAGATGGCCAAGGAACAAAGCGTCACCTGGTCACGGTCAGATCCAGGCTGCTCAGGGTCAAATCTTTCTCAAGGCTTTCTTGGAATTGAAGGAAGGAAAAGCCCCATGAGCCATTGTGTTCACGCTACCCACAGAGAAACACAGCTTTCACTCTGTTGTGTTTAAGTTAGATAGCGTGTGTGAAAGGGCTTTGTAAGGTGCAAAGCATCAGGCAGACGCGAGGAGTTGTTCTATGTGCGCTTTCTCCCCAGTCTGATGGGGAGCTTTCGAAAGGCTAGAATCCTGTCTTCTTTGTCTTCCCTTCGATGATAATCCCAATGACTCCCTTCAACTGATAATCAATACTTAGGTATTGAATACATAGGTCCTTACTTTTACCTTTATAATTTCCCTTTATCTTTAGCCACCATAACCTATGAGGGCAACACCAACTATATATTGCTCTCCTCTCTCATCCCTGTCTGCAGTTCTCCCCACGGAAGTCAATGGATTATTAGAACTGCAGTTGAGGAGTGTGGCCGTGCATGCAAGTTTGAGTATTTGTAGTTGAATATCATATGTTCCCCCCCATATCAGTCTAAAAAATGCTCATCACTTAATTAAAAAATAAGGATATTTATTTGAGAGCCTCTGTCAGTGGTTCCAGTTACCCAAAACGTTGGAGATGATCTTGATTTTTTCTTTCTTGATTTCCTTGGATGAAAGGGAAAATGGTGGATAGTGTCTTCCATTGTTACTTGATATTTATTGATTGATTTGTTTTGAATTTAATTAAGGCACACTATCTATTGCACTAATCCTGCATATAAATGCAAGCTATTGGGGGTGTGTCCAGGAGGACAGATACAGTGTTGTTTTAAAGGAGTTTAAAATACGATTTGGGGATGACACATAAAAATAAAACATACCTTGTAATAAAAATATGTATAATTTGTAGACATATAAATCTATGTATATACACAGACACAAATGTATAATGTGAAATGAATGCTCTGCAATTTAAGGAAAGGGAATCTCTTTGAGGAAAAGAATCCTTAGGTTCTAACGGCAACAGGGTTGTTTCTATGAGGTTTCTTATTTAAAAATGTTCAATGTTTTGTATATATTTATATGTAGAAGATAAGAAAGAGGTGGGGACCCAGAAGGAGAGAAAGAAATGTTTTGACTTAATAATAGGCTGCTGAGTCAAATTTCCTGAGTTTAAATCCCATGTCTAGGTGGACCTTGGCACATTTTTAAAATCTGAATCTCAGCTTGCTTTGCTGCAAAATGTGAATAAGAAGTCTTCATAATATTGTTGTAAACATTAAATAAGATAATAAATGTGAAGCATGGGACACAGAACATACAGACACTGAATTGTACCTGTTAATATCTGTGTTAATATCTGGTATTTACCGGAGCACCTGGGGGGGGGGGGGGGGGGGGGCAGCATTTGGGGCTTTTACCTGCACTACTGCATCCAGTCCCTGATGGTCCTTGACGAGGTAGGTGCTCTGCTCTGTTCCCCAGGTGAACTAACATAGGTGACTGCCCTGCACGGCCGGCGCCCATGTGAGTCGGTGCTCAGTAAACTAGCCGTTTGCTCATTTATTGAATGGTGCACATGAAACGAGTTACATATGGAAAGGACTTAGACCCAGCACTTAGCACAAATGAGTGCTGCAGACGTGTTTGCTGTCCCTGCCCGTTCTCCCAGGCCCGCTGCCTTTGGCACAGGGGAAGCGCAGAGAACTGGGGCATTTGGTGGAAGAAGGCTCTGGGTCTGGGGCGAGAGCTGCCATGACTGTCTGATGACGGTTTCCTGAGTCAGGGTGGCAGATGCCGGGAAGCAGCACTTCCCTTGTAATTAACCGTTTGGCTGCTGAGCTGAGGGTGGCTTTGAAAGACACCCAGGTGACAGTGGGGTGCCTGTGGTCCCAGACTGCAAACTTACACCGAGTCAAGAGCTAAATGGCCTCTCACATCTACTCATTTTCTCTTAAATTACATGTGATTAGGAATATAATTACCACTCCTTACTCTTCCTCCCCAAAACACTATTTTTCTTTGCCGTGCAGTGCTTTGATAGGGACAGGACACACGGAGGTTGTGCTCAGGGGGGTGGGGAAGGCCTAGGATGAGAGCCAGAGGAGAAGCCAGGCGATGGCAAGGTGGGGGGGGGATGGAGCCCACCCTTTGTGGCCCCGGCGAGCTTGCAAGTTCAAAAACAAAAATCCAGGGGCAAGAGTGGTAATTAGAAAATGCAGGCAAAAGGCTTTGATTATTGAAATCGTACCTGCCCGGGGTTCCTGGGAGAGCCTGAAATGATATGTGTGCTTACATTAGAATTATAAAGCTCAGCTGTTGATCTTTTTATTTTTGGAATGTCTACCTCTACCCCTCTAATTACTTTACAGTCCAAATGATTAAAAAAAGGAGCAGAGAGCAAGAGATGAGCCCAAATTGCTGTGTTTAAAGGAAGCGGGGTTGTCTGTTTGCGTGGGGCTCTCCCTGTAATGAAAGCCACTGCTGGGAGCTGTTTAGACAAACTCCCCAAACGGGCTCCGCGCTCTGGAGCCATCCAGGCTTCCAAATGCGCGGGTTCGCTCTGCCCGGGCCGCGTCTGTCGGGAAAGGGGCGGCGGGAGGAAGCTCCGAGCTGTGTTTTGAATTAATGGGTTCAACTTCATTCTGGGTACAAGTGGGAGGCTATTTTAGAAAAACCTTCCCAGGCCGGCCGGCACTGATGTGGCAAACCCGGCCTCGGAGCAGACAGACTCGAAATAGCCTTGCCTCAGCGTCTCGAAGGCACACGCCGGGGCCTCCCCTTCAAAGAGCGCGGCCCCGCACGACCCCTTTGTCCTCCGAGGCTCCGCCCTTCGGGACGCCGCGCCTCGCCCCCTAGCTCAGCTGGACCGTGGCGCCCGGTCCGCAGTAGTGGGAAGGGGGTGCCCGGCGGCAGCGAGATCCCTCTGAAACGGGACAAAAGGAGCAGGGCCCGAGCCGCTGCGGCCACCGTCACGGCCAAGTGCGTGTCTCCCCAGGTGCGCGGCGGCCAGCGACTGGTCCGCGCCGCGCATTCTCGCGCCAGGTGCACACGACTCGGTGCACGTGGCCCCGGACGCCACGGGAGGCGGCCTCCCTTCGCTGCAGACCACGCCTCTCGTCCGCAGCCACGTGGGGTCAACGTTCATTTCCGCCCAGGAGCCTCTCTGGGGGTTGGCGGGGGGCGGGGTCCTGCCGACTAGCCCACTTAGGACGGGCTCGCTGAAGAATTTGTTATTAAAGATAGCTTAGCCCTCACCGGTTTCCTCCCGTCTCTTAGCGACTCGAGGAGAAGTTAGACCAAAGGCATTTCGCTTTTGCATTGATTTCTTAATTAAAAAATATCTTTCTTTTCTTTTGGCCCAGGCCAAATGACCTTTGAATTTCTTGTCAAACTACGGGGGGATTTTTCACAGTGTTGAAGTCGCTCTTCTCACATAACCTGAAAGAGGCCCCCCCACCCCCCCTGATGAGTAAAAAAAAAAGCCGAGTTCTTTGTTTGCAAAAATCTTTAGTGTTTCTAACTTGTTCCGGAGAAGGAATAGCAGATGAAGTCAATACAATCTGGCCACTAAATTAATTCTCCAAGTTGATGAACTTGGCCACATTTCTACCGTTATAGGTTTTCCTTTGATGTTTGAAGAATTAACTTTTTCTCCCACGTAAAGCATCTCCACATGTTGGTTGGTTTGTTTAGGGGAATATTTTGACCTAGCAGATTTACAATCTAAATGACTGATATGCCCTCTGCATAAAGTACAATGGATTCTCTATAGAACCTTAATCCATATTCCCAACTTTGATGAGACAATACATAAATCCTTCCATTTTTTTCCCCTAGAAAGTAATGCTTTTGGTAGTGATATGGTATCATGCTTTGCAAAGGGCAGTCTTATTTAATATCTTAGCCTCCTACTTTCCTCTTTAATCTTCTTGAAAAGAGTTTGTGCGTTTAATTCCAATTTATGGATGGGCAAGAGTAGGGCGAGAGTGTTTGGGTGCTCAGCTTACTTTTGCTTATGGCAATGGAAATGAGGTTTGAGACTACCCGTTGATGGTGTCTAGTTTGGGTATTTCCACTGACCTGTGTTGCTAATCCTGACAGGGCCCAGGTTGTGCCCTGGTTATACCTGACGTCAGTAGAACTCTTCTATTGTAGGTGTTCTCATCAGATTAACAATCTGTCAACGACAGATATAATGGCAGGCTGCAGATTCTAGGCAAGAAAGAATTTTGCAGCACTGTAGGTTAAGTCATTAAATAGGGAGCATAAAAGATTAAAGTTAAGCTTTTAAGATTCGTAGCATGATGTCCTGTGACTAGGCAGAAATTTAGTGAATTTTCATAGACTACTAGATAGTAGACAATTTGAAGTTGAATTTAATTTACATGTTTAATGTTAAGACTGAGTGTAACTCTTTCTCTCCTTCTCCCTATCCTTCCCCCAAGCCAAATTAATAACAGTGCTTTTATTTATCTTTTTGCCCATTCTGTAACTTACTTTATTTTTTTTTTAATTTTATTTTATTGTGTTATGTTAGTCACCATACATTACATCATTAGTTTTTGATGTAGAGCTCCGTGATTCATTGTTTGTGTATAACACCCAGTGCTCCATGCAGAACGTGCCCTCCTTAATACCCATCACCGGGCTAACCCATCCCCCAGCCCCCCTCCCCTCTAGAACCCTCAGTTTGTTTCTCAGAGTCCATAGTCTCTCATGGTTCATCTCCCCCTCAAATCCCCCCCCTTCATTTTTCCCTTCCTACTATCTTCTTCTTTTTTTTTTTAAACATATAATGTATTATTTGTTTCAGAGGTACAGGTCTGTGATTCATCAGTCTTACACAATTCACAGTGCTCACCATAGCACATACCCTCCCCAATGTCCATCACCCAGCCACTCCATCCCTCCCACCCCCCACCACTCCAGCAACCCTCAGTTCTTAATGGTTTGTTTCCCTCTCTGGTTTCATCTTCTTTCATTTTTTCCTCCCTTCCCCTATCTTGTCCTCTGTCTTGTTTCTCAAATTCCTCATATCAGTGAGATCATATGATACTTATCTTTCTCTGATTGACTTATTTCGCTTAGCATAATACCCTCTAGTTCCATCCACGTCGTAGCAAATGGCAATATTTCATTTTTTTGTTGGCTGCATAATATTCCATTGTATATATGAACCACATCTTCTTTAGCCATTCATCTGTTGATGGACATCTAGGCTCTTTCCATAGTTTGGCTGTTGTGGACATTGCTGCTATAAACATTGGGATACACGTACCCCTTCGGATCACTGCATTTGTATCTTTGGGGTAAATACCCAGTAGTGCAATTGCTGGGTCGTAGGGTAGCTCTATTTTCAACTTTCTGAGGAACCTCCATACCAATAACAGTGCTTTTAAGTGATGGTAAGAAGAAAACAGATTTCAGACATTAAGTTGGGAGCTTTGGACTGCGGACATTTGAGAGCCCTACAAAATGGACCAAAAGATGCTTCTTTCATCTGATGTACTTAAGGAATGGCCCCATGTAGAGAAGCATGTTCCTTCTGTTTTATGGTAGATTTTGAATTTAGAAAAAAAAAAAATCTTGGTAGGTGAACTATCCCCCATTTTCTGGGGACAGCTTTTATCCTCATTTGCCTATTTGAGAGGGACAACGCTGACCCCTTTCCGAGTCCCCTCCTACTCACCCCTCCACACGTACAGATCCACTTAAATATGGCCGCCACAGGCCTTCCCTCAGGAATTTGGCGTCTTTTCTTCTCAAGAGAACAGAATATATTGTGGTAAAAATGGGCTCAGGTAAATCCATCATTAAAAGAGTTCAGAAGAACCGTCTGTGGACCATAACTGTTTGCAGGAATTTGGCAGTCAAGTAGAGAAAATGCCGGTGAAGACGGTTAAGCGTGGTGTGCAGGCTCTGCAGTCAGAAGCCAGCATCAGTGGACAATTGTGACAGGGGCTAATTGTGTAGGAAATGATTTTTCTTGTGCCACATATTGTAGTTTTAGGACAATTTCAGTTGTGTTTTTTTTTCTCCCCTCCCCAGGGCAGCGCATTAATATTGAGATATTTGGAAACCTTCACTACAGAGCATGGTTTCAGAAATAATGAAACAATAAACAAGAATCTGGTATTAATATTCTGTGGGTTTTAAATTTTATGCCATTAAAAGATGTAAGGATTAGTAATTTCATGTATCCTACAAAGTAGAACATGCCTTAGGACACACGGGTAAATGATTCATTGGAGCTCAAACATCTGACATCAAACACAGATTGAGTCCCTGGTGCTTATTGGCTAGGTCATGATAATACCTCATTAATTCAAACCCCAGAAAGCCAGGTTTGGGGATGAATCAGGTTGAAAAGACGCCTGGCTGAAGCTTACGTTTGCATATTTGACAGACTTTGATGAGAAAAGTAAGAATTGCCCGTAGTTGAGGCAAGGGTGATGAAAGGGAACACACAGGTCTTGAGAAGCACCAAATACAGACAGACCATTGAGACGATAAATATAATTTATGTAACCTCGATGTCAGAACAGGTTTCCTACAGGCCTCCACAGAGCAACATTTTATTAACCTACAGTATGCTCTAGAAAGAACTACCTTTTCTTGTAAAATACCTTCTTTCCAGAGTGTCTGAATTAACAAAGAATTTGTTAATTCATCTTTTGTAAAGGTCACGATTGGAAGAAAACTCTGCGAAGACATATTTTAATCAAGGCAAGCAGGGGAAATTGCTCCATTTTCTTGGTTCCGAAGAGGAGGTCATCTTGCCATTGGCAGACCAACCACTTCCGCTGGAGATGCCCAGGCAACAGTTCTCAGACTTGTCATTAGTAGAATTTGCAAGCCGTTCTCTCTGAGAGCCAAGTGCCTCTCTGATTGAGGAGGAGGAAGATGAATGTAGCTGGGATATTCTGGATCTTGTCAGCAAGAACATTCTCTCATCTAACCAGAGGGAGGAAGGGGAAGAGAGCCCGGGACGTAGCACCTGGTGGCCTGGCAGGCCTGGAGTTTGCCTGGCCTCCTCCCCAGGGGTAATTTGTCATTGTGTCTGTTCTTGCTCTCAAGAAATGTTAAGTGCCTTAGTGAAAAGCTGCTGTACAAACGCACACAGATCTGAGTGCTTTAAGTTTTGAGTCTGGGGACACACCAAAGCCACTGAGTGTCCCATGGAATAGAAGAGTAGTCCATGTAGTGCAGACAAGTCAGGAACCCAGTTTCTAGCAATGCTTTTGAAATTCAGAACAAATTTCTCTTGCCTCCCGTTGCATAAATGGGACTCCAACACGCTTCTCAATGAATAAGGATCAATTTTACTGCTTTGCTTTGCAATGGCAGTCTTTCACGGGGTAGAATCTTCTCATATCATATATCCCGGTGAATCTTTCCAGTGAATTAATTGTGCAAATTCCTGCTCTGCTAGAGAAATAAATACTTCTGCAAAACATTTACCTTGCCTAATAGTCTAATCTTATGCCAACATTGCAGTTAACACCCGCCAAACAGAAAGCCCCTGATAATCCTGGATTAAGTAACATTAATATTATTTTTGGTAGACCAGCAGGATTGTCCAGAGGACCAGTGATAACAGGAATTTATGTGGGTGGGTAGACTCTGCAGACGATAACCTTAGAGTAACATTCTGTACACACCACACGATCTAAGAGCAAAATTTGAAGTGGAAAATATGAAAGCCTTGTCTTTGTAGAGCGCATCGTAGCTTATGAGATGCCTTCATATACAAACTCATATGCTTGCCCTCCCCGTCTGTGAAGATTCCTGCGGAGGTCCGATCAGCTCCCTCTCAGGGATGAGAACACTGAGGTTTGGAAATAGTGAGTAGCTCAGCTAGTAGGTAGGAGAACTGGGCTCAAAATCTAGGTATTTTAATTCTGACTTCGACATTATTTTTTTTATGTTTCCACTAATAGGAAATATGTTAGAATGAGTTGGCGTTGCATTATGAGTTTCGGGTTAAGACTCTCAAAATAAAACCAGTATCACAGAATGAGAGAAACATTGAGGCCTCCCACGGGACACGACTCCAGGGGCCCTTTGCCTTTAAAGACCTCCGGAATGTCATCTGCCTTCAGGAGGAACTTCTCTGATGTGCATACATTAAAAAAAAAAAAAAAAACCAAAGAAAAGAAAAGGTAAAAGTCAAGGCCCAAGGCAAGGTCAAGTAGTAGGTACAGGGCAGAGCCAGGACTGAAGGAGAAGGTGTGGTTGCAAATATTGCCCCAGGCCTTCAGCTGGAGAGTCTGTGTGGGGTTGCCCCATCAGCAAGGAGGGTCTAAAGTGGGCAAGGGTGTGGGGACTTCTAAGAATGTGGGTTTCGAGTCGAAATAGAAACTTTTCCTTACATTCTGACTCACAGGGGATTAGAAAGTAGTGGATGGATTAGAAGAAAATGCTTCAGTTAAGAATTTAATCCTGTTAGGCAACAGTAAGTCACTTTTCTTCAAGGCTCGCTTGCCAAAAAGTCGAAAGAAAAAAAAAAGGGTGCATCCACAGCTTGTGAGATAATTGTTTCTGAAGAGCTGCCTGCCTAAGGCCTCTTGAAGGCTAGTTTTTCTCCCAGTTCGCACGACTTTCTCTTTTGAAGAGAACAATGGATTTTCCGCTGGAGTGTGAGCCATTAGCATAGGGCTTCCCCCGCCTGGTGTCTGCGTCCCCAGGGGGAGCTGGCATAGACTGAGGGTGGGGGGAGCCCTCTGGGAGGGACTCTGGCTCCAGTCCTGTTGCCAGAGCTCAATTATGCAGGGGGGAGGAAGATGGAAAACAAAACCAAATGGTTAAACTGATTTTTGCTTTGCAGACTGGAAAGCTGATTCAAACTCTCCCAGTCCCCTTGCTTCACAGAACTCCCCTTACAGGGTGAGGACTTGGCTTAAGATCTGTTTTGTTCTATTGTTTCTATTGTATTTAAAATGCCCCTTAGTGGAGGAGTTGGGGCGGGCCGACCAATTATTGCCAAATTATTGACATGAAGGAACCAGAGGAACACATAATTACTTGAGCGACTTTCGACACCAGAAACCCCCATAAATTTATATAAAAATTACCATTATGTGCCTAGAACCCTTGTATTGCTGGGAGGAGCTCCTACAGTTGAAGAGTCTGAGGACAGATTTCAGTGACAAACCAATCCAGCTTATGGACCCAAGGAAATGCTGGAGACGAATGGTCAAAGCTCCTGTTGTCTCCTGAGTCCAGGGCCAAATCCTAGAGAGTCGCACCGAGTCTTTGACACAGTGCGTCTTTCCAAGTTGTTCAGAATCTAGTTGCAGAGACAAGAGAGAAATGATCGTGCATTTATTTTATTTTATTTTATTTTATTTTATTTTATTTTATTTAAGAGAGAAAGCCTTTTTTTTTTTTTTTTTTTTAAGATTTTATTTATGTATTTGACAGAGAGAGCAAGAGAGCACAAGCAGGGGGAACAGCAGAGGGAGAGGGAGAAGCAGACTCCCGCTGAGCAGGGAGCCTGATGCGGGGCTCGATCCCAGAACCCTGGGATCATGACCCGAGCCGAAAGCAGACGCTTAATCATCTGAGCCTCCCAGGCACCCCTGATTATGCGCTTATTGCCCATAAAGACCATATTTAATATCAGGTTATAAAGGCAGTTCAAAGTTAATAACTGAATGTACTATGCCAAAAGACATTTGTCCTTTTGTTGTGTTGTTCTATTATATTGGGTAAGAGATCGTCAGAGGTTTTCCCTTGGATCTACTACCATGGGAAAAATATATTATGATTATTGTTCAGTTGGTATGGTGGTTAATTTTGTCAGTTGACTGGGCTCTGGTATGCCCCCACGGTGAGTAAAACACCATCTCTGGGTTTATGTGTGTGTGTAAGGGTGTTTACAGAAGAGATTAGTGTTTGAATGAATAGACAGAGCTAAGAAGATTGCCCTCACTCAGATGAGTGAGCCTCATCCAATCCTCTGAGGGCCTGAATAGAACAAAAAGGCAGAGAAGGGGTGAATTTGCTCTTTCTGCTAGAGCTGAGTCATCTACCTCCTCCTGCCCTCAGACAAAGGTGCTCTTTGGGTTTGGACTGAAACTACACCACTGTCTTGCAGATGGCCCATCATGGGACTTCCCAGCCTCCATAAACTCATGAGTCAGTCCCTCATAATAATCTTTTTCTCTATATCTCTATATATCCTGTTGGTTCTGGTTCTCTGGAGAACCTTAATGTACTCAGTTCATAAGAGGTGTGTGTGTATACTTGGGGACCGGGGGGGGGGGCGGTGGCACACATAATCCAGGATGGTGTCACACATTTTGGGGCTACAAAAGGAAGGAACTAATATTTACAGAGTGAGTTTTACCTGCCAGACGCTAAAAAGATATATAAAAACTGTTTACAGGTTGGGGTAAAAATAGTATTTCCTTTTCACTGGCAGCCTCCATGCAATTCTGGATTTTTATCTGCTCAAATTAGTAGGAAGTCAGTGTTTCCTTCATCATTGATTCAGCAAATGTTTATGCATGCCTATGAGTCAGGCCTCTGGGGACTCTCAACCCCACATGCTCAAGAATCCCCAGGGAAACTCACTCAAACTGGATTACCAACCTGGTCATATTGGCCTCTTGCCAGGAGAGCAAATGCTTTCACACATCCCTCCAGGCCGGTGGACTTCACAGCCAAGGGTGTGGAGGTTGCTGGGTTTAGAAGCTGGCCACCAGCATGGTACCACTGCTGTTCTTGTTGCCTTGGGCACTGTGTGCCTGCATCTGGAAAGTCTCTACATCACCCAGATGCTGGGATCCATGGGGTCCTCCCACAAAGTGAGTAGAGCATGGCTTCTTCTGAGTCATCTGTGGTTAAATCAGGGAGGAAATAGAAGGCCCAGAGACTTGGATCTCGAAAGTGTCCAGACACTTATCATAGTGATACTCTTGCTTTCAGCACTATGGGCGTCCTCATTCATTCATTCATTCACTTTCTTCTATTTACTAAGCATCCCTCCACTGTGCCAGAAACGGTTCCAGGCCCTGGGGACACAGTGAACAAAACATTGGCCTCTGCCCGTTGGAAATGACATTCTAACAGAAGGAGGTAGGAAGCAAATAAGCAAATGCAGTAAATGGTATGTCTCAGACCTATGGAGGAAAACAGTCAGGGAAGAGTAGACTGGCTACTCTTAGATTGGCTGAGACTAGCCAAGGGTGTGTGGAGGGTGAAGCTGCTGTTAGAAATAGGTGGACAGGAAAGGTCTCACAGGTAAACTGACATTTGATCCAACGGATGTGAGGGAGTGCACCACTGCTTAGAGAAAAATCATTCCAGGCAGGAGGAGTCACAAGGGCAAAGGCACCGGATGGGAGTGTGCCAGGGGCCAGTGTTCAGACCTTGGTGAGCACAGAGGAGAAGGGTAGAAGATACCATTGGTGTGTGTATGTGGGAAGGGGGGTAGATTATCAAAGGCCTTGTAGGCCTTGTAACATCTAGGGCAGTTACCCAAGAGAGCCATTACCCCTGACAAAATGGATTTCTGCCAGTGAGCCCAGGTAGCAGCATGGTATCCAGGAATAGGACTGGACTGTCCCTTCTTTTCTTACTATTGACCTCCTTCAAGGGAACTAAGACAGGCTGTCATCCCAACTCTACAACTATTCTTTTCTCCTCCCTCTCTCCCTCCCTCATTTCCTTCCTTCCTTCCTTCCTTCCTTCTTTCCTTCTTTCCTTCCTTCCTTCCTTCCTTCCTTCCTTCCTTCCTTCCTTCCTTCCTTCCTTCCTTCCTTCCTTCCTTCCTTCCTTCCTTCTTTCCTTCCTCCCTTTCCCTCTCTCTGTCTCTATCATATCTATTATCTATCTCTGTCTATCTATCTATCTATCATCTATCATCTATGTAGTGATAGATGGATAATTTAATTTTTGATTATGTAATACATTCATAACCAACAGGTATAGAAAAGAAGAGTATTTTTTCCTATGATGAGCTCTTTGATATATTTACTAGTTCTATGACTTTTTCCTTTTAAATTTATTTCTGCGTTTATGTCTTTACTAATTCCTTTTGTCCACTTTTATCTGAGTTAGATGCTTTATTTATTTCAATTTTTCTTGTAAGTATTTAAGGCTATACATTTCCCCCTGAGCACTGCTTTAGATGTGCTTTGTGGGTATCATATGGCTTCATTAAAGCTCTTCATCGAACCATGAGAGATGATGGACTCTGAAAAACAAACTGAGGGTTCTAGAGGGGAGGGGGGTGGGAGGATGGCTTAGCCTGGTGATGGGTATTGAGGAGGGCACGTTCTGCATGGAGCACTGGGTGTTATGCACAAACAATGAATCATGGAACACTATATCTAAAACTAATGAGGTAATGTATGGGGATTAACATAACAATAAAAAAAATTAAAAAAAAAAAAAAAGCTCTTCATATTCACTCCTATGGCCTCTTTCCTGTGCATAAGCCTGTCAGCAGGGCACCTGGGTCAGGACAGGGTTTGAGCCTCACAGATCCAGGGTGAATGCTTATCATTGTTTCTCAGTCCTTAATGAGAAGATTTGCCTTTCATCTCCAACCCTCACGAAGAATTATCAGGGACCTTATAATTCTGTATTCTGTGTAATCAGGATTTGGTTGGTGTTTTCAAGCCCATCCAACATATTTTAATGATTTTGTTTTTGTTTTGTTTTTTTAGATTATTTACTTATTTATTTGAGAGAGAGAGAGCATGTGCATGCACACAAGCTGGGGGTGGGGCTGGGGCAGAAGGAGGGAGAGGGAGAGGCAGGCTCCCAGGCCCCTGAGATCATGACCTAAGCTGAAGGCAGATGCTCAACCAACTGAGCTACCCAGGTGCCCCTAAATGATTTTGAATAGCAAAAGGAAGCTATCCTTTTTCTTCCAAGGGGGGGTCTTCCTATTTCTATGGGGCAAAGAAGTTGATGGGCAGATTTCTGTCTGAGTCCGCTCAACAGCATTCATGGTCCAAATCCCAGTGGATTGAGGGTGTGGCTTTGAAGAACTCTCCCCTGCCCAGAGTCAGTACCCACACATCTTCTTGCACCTACATTATTTCATGATGATTTTGCAAGGTAATAATTTTTATGCCCACTTTCACACACAGATGCAGGTGCTTAGGAAAGTCAAATACCTTACATGAGTTGACATGCTGAGGGCAAAGATAGGATTCAAACTCAGGTCTGCCTTTGAGTCTAGACCTTTTAAGGTGTACTGTGTTGCCTCCACTGTTTGTGCTTCAGTTACATAGCTATGTCAGGAAGTGATACCTCTTTTCCAAAATGGTTTTCAAGATAATCCAAGCTTAGCCCTTCAAGCACCAACAATCTGAAAACTATGTGGATATAAATATTTCTAGAATGTGCTATATATTTTTCTTTCTCCTTAAACAGCACATTCAACAGATTTTGAATTTTGGTTTGATGATTCACATTATCTTTATGAACATCAATTATTATGTAATGCTGTAATATAGGGAGTTTAAGTATCTAGCCCCAGGCTAGACAGCTGTTAAGTGGGGAGACCGTTCAAATCCAGGCCATCTGGCTCCAGAGCCCATGTTCTTAGCAACCACATGAAGATGCCTCACTAAGGGCTCAAAAGAGTCAGAATCATGTTGGGCTGAAAATGACTTGTTCCAATAGGGTGGGTTGTACAAAGCAAGGAGGCAGGGCCTGGAGGCATCAGGCAGTTCTAACAGAAGGGGAGCTGAGGGTCCACTGTGCTGCCATTTCAAGCCAGAGAAGTGCTAGGTCATAGCCAAAGTCCAGAAAGGACCAGGTTAGAGTTAGGGGTGTATTTCATTAAAAAACAAAGGAATGGAGGGCGCCTAGGTGGCTCAGTTGGTTGAGCGTCTGACTCTTGATTTCAGCTCAGATCACTATCTCAGGGTTGTGAGATTGAGCCCCGCGTCAGGCTCCCCACTCAATGGGGAGTCTGCTTTTTTCTCTCTCTCTCCCTCTCCCTCTGTCTCTCCCTCTGCTTGTGCTCTCTTTCTAAAATAAATAAATAAATCTTAAAACAAAACAACAAAGAAATGGATATCAAGGAATCTATAAATGGGAGCCTGAGATAAAAGACATATGTTAGGAATTTCTTAGAGGAACTGATAAATAGCATCCTCCATCCTGCTCAGGTTTTGAAAAAACTGAGGGACCCAGAGTATCACATGGGGCCACAGTATTTCTTTATTATTGTTAAAGGCTAAGCTAGAAGCCATAGCTCGTTGTGAGAACCAAATGGGCCTGCAAAATAATTCCAAAATTTAATACACTTACCCCTCATTCATGTGGGCATGGGCCAGGTGAGAGTATGGAGGAATAGAGGACAGGGCAGGTAGAGGGCAGGTAAGTTTGCTCCCAAGAGACAAAATGATAGAGCTGAACCAAGAATGCCCAATCTAGTCATCTCAGAAGACTGTCCACCTCTTGGAGGGTGGAGGGGGGCTAGAAGTTACATTAATAGAAGCCCTTTCATGTAGGAAGGTAACACAGGAAGTCCCTCTGATGTTATTGTGAACAGACTTTAATTGTGCATCCTGCAACTTTTCAGCCATCCCGTATTCAGCTAGAATTGATCATACTTGTCCACCCTGTCCTGATGGTGGTGGGCAGGAAATGCTGGTAGAAGAGAAGACAGGAATTAAACTGGGATTTCAAAGATGGGAGGGTTTTAAATAAGTAGAGCAAGAATGTTAGTCCAGGCGGGACCAAATGATCTGAACCAAGAACTATTCGTTTCCTATTTAGGGGACAAACATGGGAGTTGACATGCTTGAAGAGATTTGGGAAAGGTAAGTGTGCAAACCATCCCTGCTGAAGAAGTCGCAGGTTTCCAGAGCTCCCGTGTGCGCAGTCCTGTAACTGAGCTTTCTGGCTGTGAAGGCAAACAAACGAACCCACTGCTGTATAAATGTCCTGCCCCTCTATGTGAGTCATGTGCCTGTTTGCTGTCACATTTATGTTCTACCCTTCCCTTGCTCTGCTCTGCATCGCAGGGAGCTGCGTTTCCGAGGACCCCTTAGCGGGCTTCCAGCTGGGTTTGGTCCATAAGAGGGACTGGGATGAGATTGGAGGGCGAGATGTAGGGAGAAGCAAGATATTTTTTGTTCTCTCTCTGCTCTGGGTGACATCTCCGGCAGTAACTATATCTCTTCTAGGCTCCTGCTCCCGACAGATGTCCTTGCTGTGGTTCCAGCTCGGCTGGGTGGCCCCAGATTCGGAACTCTAGCCACACTGCCTCCTTCATGCTGATGTCTTGATTGTATCCTTGTCTTCTGGATCCCCAGATCCTCCAACACTTGCGTAATCACTTCTGTTGTATTAAAGTCCCTCTGTGTGAAATGTCTAGAGTTGTTTTTCATTTTCTGGGCTGGAGCTGCCTGATCCACTGCTCCCCCTCCCACTCAAATTCAGTAAGGTTTACGACACGATGACAGATACATGCCCAAGTGCTACTTCCCAAAGCAGAGCTTCCAAGTGGGATCCCAGGCTGAGGAGGAGCATGTTAAGATTTGCTCCTTGGAATGATTACTTCGATTACGTGTGGAGAAGCATGGTAGATGCTGAGACTGGGAAGGAGAACTTGGTTGGGAACAATAGTCTAGGAGAGTGATGATGAGGCTCAAAGTCAGGTCGTTGTGGTGCCTATGTAGGGGGAGGGTGGGAGGGTAAGGGACCTGAGATATTCTAAAGAGCTAGCCATGGCAGGACCAGGTCCCTGACTGGACGGGGGTGTGTTGGGATGTGGAGGAGACTGGAATGACTCTCCAGGTTCTCCTGGGTGACTGGACGGAACTCATGCCCTTGGCTGAGCCTAAAGACGCAGGAAGAGGGGCAGATCTGGACTGATGGGAAGAGTGGCAGCGGGCTCCGCGGAGTACCATTCTCGTTCTCAGGAGGGTAGGGGAGAAGAGGTGTAAGTCCTCAGCACAGGAGATGTGGGAAGCCATGTGTGTAGGGAGCTAAAGGCAGAACACGGAGAGCACCAACATGGAGAGGGAAGGCAGAGGACTGAGTGGGAGAAACCAAAGAACTCTGGGGAGATCCAGGAAAGAGTGACATCGTAGAAACCATGGGTGAGAGAGCAAATTTCAAGAATGGAATAGTCATCACTGTCAAATGCTGCAGTGACTAAGTAGGACCAGTCAATGGAGATGACAATGAAAAGAGTGAGAACAAATAGGTTAAGTGGCAGGTGTGGGGGCTGGAGTTTGAATAAGTTTATGCCTGATGGCCACACACACACAACTTATTGCTGAGAAATTGCTTTTCAGAATTTTATTTTCCATAAGAAAGGCAGTATCATATATCAGCTGAGCAGTCTAAAAGAACGAGGCAATCCTGGGCGGCTGGTTTTGTCGTCTGCCGCACACATACACTGTAGGGGTCCCATCAGGAGACTAGGAGAGCCTTCGGGGCTCAGACCTCTGGTCCCAGTCCACAGAGAATCCCTGGAAGTCCAAATCAATAGCGCCAGAGCTGTTTGGCTACAAAACATGCTCTCCCTTTCTGCTTAGGATGCTTTGGCTAATTTGGTCGGCGATGTCCCTGTCTCTAAGAGTTCTGAGTGTTGTTTTGACTTTAGCTTTCAGTCCACTAGAGCAATACTGCTGGACACAAGGCCATCCAGGTGCTAACATTTCCTGGTGCCACCTGAGAAGATACTGCAGCTGTGCAGACAGACAAACCTAGATTTTCCTTGGTGTCTGGGATGGCTTTCAGTATTTTATAACCAGGACCGTTGGCCCATATTCTCCTGGGTGAGGTGAAGTGTAGTGGGTATGGAGGAGTTCGTGAGGGGCAAGCAATGACAAAAGTCATTGCCAATATCTGAAAGGATATTGTTTTGAGCCCTCTTCCTTCCAAATTGCCCCTGGGTCCACTGCATAGAGGTGCCAAGATGAGAGTTGAGCCCATTTGCTCAACCACTCCCGAGTCATGAACAGTATCTTTGGCCTTTGGCAGGTTAAGGTGTTTGTATCCCCAAGGAGCCGCCGGAGGGCCTGTCGCAGAGGCCTCCCTGCAGCGGTGGTCAGGGTTCTTGCCAGGGCCACACATAGGCTCCCTTGGGCAACTCTGACAACACCCAGGCCAGCTCTTTATGCCCCGCCCCGTCCCCTTCGGCCCCTGCATTGTGATTCTGTGGGTCCCGGACAGTCCTGACATCAGGGTTTTCAAAAAACTGCCCTAGTGACTCTGATGTGCAACCGGGTTGGCGAATTGCTAAGTTCTAGATGATTCCTTTGGACCCTTCAAGAATATGAACCTTCTGGGGGAGGTTTCGCGCTTGGCTCTGTGACAAAGGCCTTGTGTGGATTTGTTTAATTAGCTGCTCTTTGCCTGACAACTGATTGCAGTCAGCTGCTCTGATGGGCTTCATGGAGGGCGGAGGGGGGCGGGGAGGGGCAGTTTTATTGTTGGGACGGAGGTGGAGTGGGCCGCTGGGCCAGCAGCTAGCCGGCCGCTGGAGGATTTAGGGAAGATGCAGTGGGCAGTGAGGGACCTTGGTGACCAAGCTCTGAGACCTCGTAGTTTTTCCTGTGGGGCCATAAAGGTAGCTTCTAAAGGATACAGCAGCCTCAGAGACTCCCAGGGTCCAAGAAGAGAGAGTTGGTACTTGATGAAGCAGTCAGGCGACCATTCCCTTCCCCCCACTCCTTAGCTACGGTCACTTCACGGGGAGGGGGCGGTCAGCTGCGGGGGTTGCTACAGGGAGATGGCAGAGGACAGTGGGACTCTGAAGGAGGGAAGAGAGCAGAGCACCGGCTGCAGAGAGGAAAGGTACGAAAGGAATAGTTCATGAACTTGAACCTGGACTGCAGCAGCCGGTCAGGACCTGCCGGATCATCCGGCCCCGCTCCCCCATCTGTCAAACACTGGCGTCATTTGTAATTTCCTGGAAAATCACCAGCAGGTAAATGAAGGAGGGAAGAAAAGAATAAAATAAAACGAACCAGAGACTTCCAGGCTCCGAGGATGGGCAGATTCCAACAGGAGGGAAGTTCCGTATAAAATTGGGTTATGACAGTAGTTCTTTCTTAAGCACTTAAAAAAGATCTTATCTGGTTAATGTCTAAAAGAAACAAAGGCAACTAACTCCTGCAGGAGCTGTTTCCTCAGCCCGTGAGGCCAGCAGCTTCCTCATTCATGCTTCGGAGGCACAGACTCCTCGTTCACTGAAGATTTATGGGGCACCTACTGTGTGCTAGGCGCTGTTCTAGATGCTGGAACAGAGTGGTGAACAAAGCAGGGGAGGCTCCCAGGCAGCAGAAGCAGAGTCTGTGGGGGTGAGATAGTCAGCAAAGGCTTAGCCGACAGGCCGAGGTGGCACAGGCAAAGTGAAGCCGGGAGGCAGCAGGGAGGCCAGTGGGGAGGTGAGCTGGGACGCGAGCTGGGAGGCCAGCCGGGAGGCAGCCGGGAGGGCAGCCAGGAGGCTGGTACAACTGAGGTTACTGTTTGAAATAGGGGGGTGGGGGAAGGGCTTCCTAGCAGGGGATTCTGAGCAGAGACCTGGACGATGTGAGTGAGCAAAGCACATGTACAGCTGGGGAGGGCACCAGGCAGAGGGGGAGCCCGAGCGTGTCGGACACAGCAAGGAGGTCGGCGTGGCTGGAGGATGTGTGACCAACAGCACAGCGGGGAGGGAGGCCTGTGAGGCAGTTAGACTCACCTCACAAGGCCCGTGGAGTAAAGGATTAACTTACCCAAAGGGAGCTCCGGTCTTTGCCCTTGACTCCTGGGAGGTGATCGGTAAGGTCTTCGGTTGACTGGCTTTTTACTTGGGCTCTGGGGACACACTGCGTAGTCTAAGGATGTGATTTAGAAAGGGGCTTTGGGGCACGTGGTATCAACTTGATCTCTGGAGGGGCCGGAGACTAAAGGTCAGCCCTGCGGGCAATCATGTCTATGTGACCAAGATCCAGTGACAAATCTGGACCCCAAGTCTCGGGTGAGCTTCCTTGAGTGCCAACACTCTTATGTGTATCGTCACATGTCGTTGCCAGGAGAAGTGAGCACTGCCTCATCGACTCCCCTGGGAGAGGACAAATGGGAGCTCTGTGTGTGTAACTCTCCTGGACTCTGCCCCATGCACCTCTTCTCTTGGCTGATTTAATCGGTATCCTCCTGTTGAGCTAAACTGTAATCCTGAGTAGAACGGCCATCACTGAGTCCTCGGAGTCCTTCTCAGGAGTTACTGAACCTGAGCGTGATCTTGGGTCCTCTCCTTCATTTGACAGGACAGGCCTGTAGGGCATTTAATGACTGGCTTTTGCTCTACAGGATTTGGGGTCCATCAAAAGCTTCTGGGCAGAGGAGTGTCATGATCTGGCTTATGTTTTTGTTTCGTTTTGTTTTAGATTATTTATTTATTTGAGAGAGAGAAAGAGTGTGAAAAAGAGCACTGGTGGGGAGGGGGGGGTGCAGTGGCGGGGCAGAGGCACAGGGAGAAGCAGGTTCCCAGCTGAGCAGACAGCCCGATGCGGGGCTCGATCCCAGGACTCTGGGCTCCTGACCTGAGCCGAAGGCAGACGCTTAACCGACTGAGCCACCCAGGTGCCCCTCTGGCTTATGTTTTAATGAGATTGTTCAGGCTGCTCTGTTGAAAATAGGTTGAAGGTGTGATGAGAATGTTTAGCAGGCCATTAAGACGCAGTTCAGGGGAACGCTGATGGTGGCTTGGACCAGAGTGGCAAGAACGATATTTGAGTATGGCTGGAAGTTGGGGCCTATAGGAGCTGATGGAACAGGCATGTTCAGGATGACCCAGGTTTGGGGCTGAAGCAATCAAAAAACAGGCAAACTACATAGCAGAAGGCACACAGGCAGGGAGTGGGACCAATGTACCAAGATCATTTAGAGTTTTTATGAAGTTCCCACGTGACACTATTGTTCAATGGCTGCACAGCTGACTTAATCCACAGGCACTGCCTTTACCCTCAGGAAAGCGGGGGGAAATATATATGTACTTGCCTACGTCCGTCCGTCTGTGTGTGTGTGTGTATCTAGAATATGTTTCCTCTAGCTTAAAAGCCAGAGTTGTGACTTCTTTCTAGTAGCAACTACTTATCCCCACAGATGACAAGAGGTGGACATGGAATCCTAGAAAAGTGGTCAGAGCAGGGACTAGGGGTTGGCTTTTCTGATGCCTTTCTGGCCTCAGATGTGAGTGTTGGCCCTGCACATGTCCCAGCGTGCAGAGTGAGCACTGAGCAAGCCATGTGATGCTCAGCTCTAGATGTGGGAGGATGAGCTGAGGCTGTGGCTATAAAAGAGCAGGGGAAATAAAGTCCCGTTTAGGTTGTGGAGAGAGATACAAGACACGCAGGGAAAAGTAAAAGCAATTTTGCCAATTGCCAAATGATATAGAGGTAGTCTACCATGATGGAAAATACCATTACAAATACGTACTACATGAAAACATCTCTTCCCTCCCTTACTTGTTATTCCTTTACTTTCTTCCCTCTTTCCTTCCATCCAAAAAATGAGGGCTACTATTTTTCAGGATCTTGAGAACGTAGAATTTTTTGGTCAGGTCTGTGTGTGTGTCTGTCTCTCTCTGAAGATATGACAAAATGAAAGCTCAATCAGAGACACAAGGAAGTTATTAGTGTCTTAGCCTGAGTTTTCCAGAAAGCAGATATGGCAACATAGTCAAGGCTCAAGTGCATGTGCTTCACTGGGGAGTGTGACCGAGGAGCAGACGTGAAGGACAGGGTGTGAAGCAAGGAAGGAGAGCCAATTACAAAGATGTGTTGTTGTTGAGCTTGGCACAGCTTCTGTGCCTGAGCCTGGGGGGTTGCCTCTGATGTGTCTTGGGACCATCAGCCTAGGGGAAGAAAGGGGGATGCATTTATACACAGTTCTGTACCGCCAGGGTCAAAGGGTTGCCCCACAGGGCGTTGATGGTCTCTTCAACTCCCAGTTTGCACGTGTGCAAATGCCAGGCTGGTTCGCACATGTCACACCAGAACTGGCAGCCTGGGTGCTGTTGGCTTGCACCTGCTGGTCAGAGCCTACACAGAACTAGTCCCAGCAGCAGGGGTTGCAAAAAGAAGCAGGTGAGGTGGAGAGAATGTGGAGTGTTGTCCAAAGGGCACGTTGAGGGGCGCCTGGGTGGCTCGGATGGTTAAGTGTCTGCCTTTGGCTCAGGTCATGAACCCAGGGTCCTGGGATCGAGGCCCACATCGGGCTCCTGGCTCAGCGGGGAGCCTGCTTCTCCCTCTCCCTCTGCCTCTCTCCCTGCTCATGCTCTCTCTCTCTCTCTCTCTGTATCTCTGTGTCTCAAAGGAATAAATAAAATCTTTAAACAAACAAACAAACAAACAAACAAAACACCAAAGGGCACGTTGACCAATTGCAAGGCATCTGATACAAGTAATGACTCTAGGAAACCTCTTTTCTTGGAAATACTACTATGTTATTGATGGAAATCTAGTCTGTGGGTTCCCTCCAAGTCTATTGGTAATACCTGTGGTCTACTATAAAGTAATACCGGTGACAGACACAGATGGCTTTTGCCTATCATGGGCTATTCATTGTAAAAGACTTGGCCCAACAGGATGGGGGTCTTTGTGGTTAGTTCTCTGTCAGAGGGCCAGAGTGTGGCTGGGGTTTGAGCTAAGGAAAAGCAGATGTTCAATCATCTTGAAACCTGGCAGGGAACTACAATGAGACAAAAGGCTAAGTGAAGCCTGAATTGGCAGCTTCCTATATCTCTCTGTTAGACTCCTGTGGGAAGACCTGGCTCTAGGTAAAAAATCTCTCTGTTGAATCACTTTAGAAAAACAGGACCTAGAGAAAGAAGAGGTAAACAAACCATACCCAATATATATATATTTTTACCCATCCCACCCTCCAACTGAATCATACAATTTGAAGTAGGTGAAAATAAACACCCGAGAGCAGAGAGGGAGATGTCAGACAAGGGCAGAATGAGCTAGTGCCTTATGGCCCATATTTGGAAACCATCTGATTCTACTACTTTCTCTTTCATTTCCACCAGTAGCTCAGAATTCTCGAGACAATGTGCAGATGCAAATGCCTTATTCTCGAGCAACTTGGAGGGTCTGCCCCGGGGGCCGTGGTGAAACATTTTGTATCCCTGAGATGGCTCAGTCCCCACACTTTGAAGCAGGACAGTTGCTGAGCTGTTCTTGTGATGATTTTTAGACTACATATGTCTACACCCAGAAGGCTGACATCCTCTAAGTGCATATGGTTCTTGTTCAAATGAATACACAGTTAGCACATGCTTGGCTAGAAGTTATAATGGTAAATTTAACCCTACTGTCTGAACTGTCACCTTTATTTGGGTTAAGGTTGCTAAACGTCCATTCAAATTTTGTACTATAAGAACCTGCAGCTTGGTTTCAAAATCAGCCATGCTTGTTGACATAATAGGTAAATCCATATGTCTATAGAGGCTCATGGGCTTTGAAGTGATTAAGGAGTTGCTTTGCATTATGATTGTTTACACCCAAGTCTGATAAAAAATATCCCATTTTTTTTTCAGCCACTTTCCTAACTAAAAAATGTAGAATGCTCCAGAATGCTCCATATCTTTGGAAGATCCTTATTTTTTCTGCAAAAGAAAGTCATATGGGGTGCCTGGGTCACTCAGCCAGTTAAGCGTCTGCCTTCGGCTCAGGTCATGATCCCAGGGTCCTGGGATCAAGCCCCACACCGGGCTCCCTGCTCAGTGGGGAACCTGCTTCTCCCTCTGCCTGCCACTCCCCCTGCTTATGCTCTCTCTCTGTGTGTCAAATAATAAATGAAATCTTAAAAAAAAAAAAGAAAGTCATATGTTTGGGATAATAAAATGAAATAATGTGAGTGGTGCAGATTTAAGAAATTACTCTTCAAAAGAAAAAACTATTCTGTAGACATGTGTTCAGGAAGGCCAAATGCTCTGTATCAGCATGAAGAAGCTCCAGGAGAGGTGTCAGTGTTTTGTTTATTATTTTATTAAGCTGTTATTTTTAAAACATATGATGTTTGTGCATATGAAAACTTTTTCAGAGCTGTGGAATCTAATAAAAAATGTATAGCAGTGCAAGGAATGTTTAATGAAGAGAAAGTCAGCTGAATTCTTTAAAAAGATATTTATTTATATATTTATTTGACAGAGAGAGAGAGAGAACAAGCAGGGGGAGCAGCAGAGGGAGAGGGAGAAGCATGCCCTCTGCTGAGCAAGGAGCCCGATGTAGGGCTCCATCCCAGGACCCTGGGATCATGACCTGAGTCGAAGGCAGATGCTTAACCTACTGAGCCACCCAGGCGCCCCAGGCAGCTGAATTTTGGTAAGAAAGCACTGTGCAATTTTTGCTCACCTGCCTGACATCCTCTGTTTCCTAGCATGGTGGCAGCCACTGGAACAGTGACTATTACAACTTGCCGGCATCCTGGGCTTAATGCAGACTTTGTTTTTAAAGTACTATGGCTGTGTGTGTTAACCTCTCTGGTAGTTCTCTGATGGTCTATAAGCATAGAGGCTGCTGCCCTTTTTTCTGCCTACCTTGGGCCAGAGTGGTTTTCTGGGCAGCAACAGAATCTGTTGAAAATTCAACTCTAGCTATATGCAACAACATGAATGAATTTCACAAACAATGTTTAGCTTAAAAAAAAAAAAAAAAGGTTAAAAAAAACTACCTATAGTCAGATACAGCAGCCTGGAAAAGAGGAGGCTGAGGAGAAAGTTTCTTGGGGAATAAAGGCTTGGAAGGGCTCTCACGTATAATTGGTGAGGCTGGAGTGAAACATGTACACATAGGACTGGGTACATGCACAGAAAAGCCCTGAGAAGACCCTGTGCTTGCACCTATGGTGTATCTGTGTCCAAGGAATGCCCCAGCTCAGAGCCAGGCTACAGAGACCAGGGGAATGTTTTTTTTTTTTTTTTCTTTTTAGCTCCAAGTATTTAAGGAAATCTCTGTCATATCACTAATTGGCCTTTGACATAATGGAACAGAGACTTCAATGACAACACATGACAAGGAATACGATCTTAAACAATAGTTTGGAAAAGTCCCCAAACAAATGGATGACTGTAGCCATCGGCAATTAACAGCAAATCCTGGGGAAAGAGAGAATCTGATTTCCAGAGTTACCACATTATATTCTTAAAAATGTTCAGTTTTAAAAAAGGAAATGACAAGGCATGCAAAGAAACAAAAAATTATAGCCCATTCACAGAAAAAAAAAAATGATACCAATGGTCACTGAGAAAGCCCAGATATTGGACTTACTAGACAAAGGCTCTAACTAAAATGTCTTAACCATGATCAAAGAGCTAAAGAAAACTAGGAGAATGAGGTATGAACAAATAGAGACTATCAACAAAGAGAGAAATTATAAACAGAGCCACATAGGAATTCTGCAGCTGAAAAGTACAGTAGCTGAAATGAAAACCTCACTAGAAGGGTTCAACAGGAGATTTGAAGAGGCAGAATAAATCATTAGGTAATTTGAAGATAATGCTATTTAAATCTTACCTCAAAAAAAGAAAAAAAAATTTAGTATGTTAGTACCCATCTCAAGTCAAAGAACAGGCAAAAATAATTTTTGGAGTCAGAAATTAGGGTAGTCGTTGGAAAGAGGAATGAGGAGAGGTTTAGGTACGCTCAAATCACAGTTGGGTCCTCTTAGAACCTTGTATTTGTCTGTTAGGGCTTGGCTGTTGGATGACCCTAAGTCTACTTGAGCCTTAACTCAACTTGAACCTGTTTAGAGCCAGGTGTGGTGTATTGCCTGCCCAAATGATGTCACACTGTGATGGTGACTAATGCTTAGGAGAGATTTATCAATCATACTCTGTAATCAATTTTAAAGCGTCTTTGAGAAGACTATGTTATTTAGAAGGAACTTTCTTTTTCTCCCCTATATATTCTCACATGTACACTCAGAGGGACTAATGATCTTCCAGAGTGACGTGACTCTTGCTTGCTTTGTAAGCTTGTGGATTCAGCCTCAATATAGACTCTATTGTGGTCTTTGGTTATTCTTTGAAACTGGTGATGTTCTATTTCTTGATCTGGATGGTGCTTACACAGGTATGTTCACTTTGAGATACTTCATTGAGCTGTATAAACTTAGGATTTGTGTATTTTCCTGTGTATGTGTTAGCCTTCAATATAAGTTTATTTAAAAAAATAGAGTAAAATACAAGCAAAATTCAGATTTTCCGAATATCTGCACAACCAGACTCCTAATCTATTGCTTGTTTCTTGATGCCTCAAGTTTTGAGGTGGTTTCTTGTCAATCTCTAAGAAAATATAACACAAGGATCCTTTGTCTTTGGTTCATGTCCCTTTCTTCCTTGCCCACCCTTTTGATTTTTCTTCTGTTTGGTTAATGAGCTCTGCACTGGTTTTTGACACAGATGATTAATTAATTAAATCATTCAACCAATTTTATTTACCACCTACTTTTGTCCTTGGCATTTAGGCAGGACCAGAGATTCAAGTAATCTTAAGAATCGTATAGTGTGGTGATAATTTTAGCATTGATACCTATTTGGAGTGAGGAAGAAAACCATCGTAAGAACTACTTGCTGTGAAATATTTGCCTAATGATAAGCCAATTATATTCCCCTTCTGTTTGTCAACCTTGGGAGTTATGCCTTTGATTTGAGCAAGAAAAGCAAGGGTATTATCCCCAGGAATTTACTTTTGAACATAGCTTGTAATTGGGGAAAGAATAAGAGGGAAGAGTAGAGATTAGAAGAGAAGTTGTTACCTCTAGCTGCCATTTCTTAGAACACTCGATTATTACTTTGCTTGAGAAGAAGAGAGAAGCACTGGTTATTCTGAAACAGGTAAAGAGCAGAAAGAAGTATGGCAGGGGCAAATTCCGAGTGGCAGAGTGATCGATAGGACAGCTGCAAGAGCTGCCATCGAGTGATGGATGTGACAAATGTGATTTCAGAGCTTAGTCCAGGACTGAGCCACTTACAGCTCTGAGTGAACTCAGCTCAGGAACCGCCGAAAAGTTTGGAGTCTAGAGGTGTGGTCAAAAAAGAGACAGAGAGAAGGAGCTGGGAGACAAAAAGCAGGAAGGGAAGAAAGGGAGAAGTAGAGTACAGCATTTCTTCTCTGTGCTGCGGGCTTTCCTTCTTTTAAGGAACATTGAACTGACCTTTGCTATAGTTACTGCAAACTTGGTACACAGTGAAGGTTCAGACTGGGTCTGTTCCAACCCATGGCGATAACACAGGGGGATCATTTCAATGAGTCTAATGATTACAAAGTGATGTTTTGTTTTTAAGATTTTTTTTTTATTAGAGAGAGAGAGAGAGAGAGAGAAAGAGCACGAGCAGGGGCAGAGGGAGAAGCAGGCTCCCCACTGAGCAGGGAGCCCAACAGGGGGCTTGATCCCAGGACCCTGGGATCATGACGTGAGCCGAAGGCAGATGCTTAACTGTCTGAGCCACCCAGGTGCCCTGATGTTTTGGTCTTTTAATGATCGAAGTCTATTGAAGAATTGGGGCTTTCCATTTGGGTGAGATCATTTGAATTATGGATTGATATGTTGGGTAGATTTATTGTTTTTAGTTTTTTTTTTTTTTTTTTTTTTAGTTTTCTGCTATAGTGAGGCAAGCATAGCTACACCAATGGCCACCAGCCAAAGACCTTCAGGAACAAACCTGTAGTTGAACAAATTGCGCTTGTTGACTCACTACAATGGGGCAGAACACCCACAAAGGGAAGCTGTGGAGTATCTGTAGGAGGGTGTTAGAAAGGATATTATAGGATTTGGACAGTGTTAGGTGATTTGGGAAAGGATTCAAAGAGGTGAAGTTTTGGTCTGAACTGGGTGCTGTCAGGAAGTAGAATTAACTCTATAATTGGGCATCTTAGTAAATATTATCTGGAAGGTGGGAGGAACATAGCCATGTGAGACCTGTGATTGGTAAAGTTGGTAAAGACAGCAGTCACTCCTATCAGCCGGGAGAGAAAGAGATTCGAGATTTTGTGGTTTGGACAAAGTTCCTGCTTTGTTGGTGCTCAGACATGATATGCACTAGTCTTACTTTGTCTTATCCTTCATGGTCACAGGATGGCCTTGTCTGATGCTGATGTTTTGTGAAATTGCTTATGTTTAACAGGACAACACCAAGACCGAATTGTGAATACCAGGGTGGCTTCTAGCAACACCAAACCCTGGCTGACAGGACCAGGCTAACTCCTAGGTGTCAGGGACTGCTTTTCTCTTTCTCAGCTAGCAGAATATAGCTATAAATAGAGTTTTTAAATCAGGTTATGATATGTTAGTTAGGACTAGGATTTTGTCACATTAAACAAACATCCCCAAATAACAATGGCTTAAGCCATAAAGATGTTTATCTCTCTTTCATATATAAAATAGCTCTGGAAGTATGTCTTACATAACTGGAAAGAGAGCTCTGTGATTATCAGGGAACGTGGCCTTCTGCTATCTCAGTGTTCTACCTTCCTTAGCTTTTGTTCCTTGGACTTGTGGTCCAAGATGGCTGCTCGAGCTCCAGCCATCACACTAAAATCCTATTCAGCACAAAGAGGAAGGGAAGAAGAAGGTCTGCTGGCTCCCTTGTAGGAAACTTCCTCAAAGTGCTATTCGACCTATCTACTCATATTTCATTTGCTAGCACTTGATTATAGAGCACAGATGTTTGTGAAGTATAATCATTTAGGTGGCAGTGGGTTTGCTAGAATAATTTTTTTTTAAATTAAAAGAAAAGTCATAATTGGCTATTGGGGGGCTACAAGTATCTGGAGTTGGGATAATGCAACTGCCATATTGCGTTCCATGGAAGGCAGTTCTAGTGTGGCTTTTGTTGTATGCAAATATCCCTTTCTTTGGGAAAACAGCAAGCAGCTGATTATGTTAAAGGATGTCTCCTTTTTGGTCTTTCTTTTATAACAATCTCAAGAGTTCAAGTTTCTAAAGTGGATTCGCTTTTCAGTCTTTTGAAGCTGTGTAGCTTGATTGAAAAGAATGCTCTGATTCAGCGGTCAGTTGCTAGGCTGTTTAACAATTTACCTCTAGCAGCGGGGAAGAAATGGCCACGTTGTTGGAAATATTTAACTTAAAAATGAATAAAAATCATTCTTGCAAATTTACTTTTAAGAATAACGAAATTCCTTTGCTCAGAAGAACTACAAAATTACTGTGTGTTCTTCTGCTTTTTTTAAAAGGAGGTAGTAAGTAAGGTGAATAAAATTGTAAACAAAACGTTCACGTTGGCACGATAACCACATGCAGACATCTGGGCTGGAAATGTGAGAAAATTGTAAAGAATTTGGAAAGGTTCAAAGGCTCAGGTTATTAAAGTTTTAATAATCTTCTTTTCTGCAGGGCTCACCCCCTGCTATTCTTTCAATGCAGTAGAAAAACAAAATATGGACAAAATTGTAGTTAATTAGAGCTGAATCTTCCTTGGAAAACCTATAGAAATTGCTTGGGATTTTTATAGAGGCTCAGAGTTGAGAGCCTTGGGTCTCAAAGGTACAACTTCATTTTCATTTAAGGAATGTCAGATTTCAATGAAATAAGATATGTGTTTCTTAAAAAACAACAACAACAAACCCTATCAGCTGATTCATCTAACTGATTGGAAAACACTATTTTGCAGAATTATCTATGAAAGTAATCTCACGGGGCGCCTGGGTGGCTCAGTTGTTAAGCGTCTGCCTTGGGCTCAGGTCATGATCCCAGGGTCCTGGGATCGAGCCCCACATCGGGCTCCCTGCTCTGCAGGAAGCCTGCTTCTCCCTCTCCCACTCCCCCTGCTTGTGTGCCCTCTCTCGCTGTGTCTCTCTCTGTCAAATAAATAAATAAAATCTTAAAAAAAAAAAAAGAAAGTAATCTCACTTAGCATTTTAACTTTTTCCTCTTTATCAGAACAAAACAAAATCTTTATTGCCCATAGTGATATGCTGATTGAACAAATGACATGTCTTTAGTCAGTTACCAAATTGTCTTAACTAAAGAAACAGCATCCCCCTCATACTTGAAATACGGTGAAAATTGTAAAAATGATTTCTCTTCTGATTCAGACATGTTATGCTTTTACCATAGACTTGTCATGTCAGTGCTGCTATTTTTCTGTTTGAAATTTGTTTTTTTTTTTAAGGCATCTTAAAAGTATACAGTGTACCAATATATGATGCAGCGTGTACTTTACTATATGTCGTATAAGACTATACTTAGTGTATGAAATTTTTATGATAGGTGTGTACATATATATGCAAGAAACTCTGCACACGTTAAGTCACATGTGTATATTTGAAATGTGCAGACACACGGAATACTTTCAATTGTGTTGCATCGAGGATGGGGAAGGAATTTTACTCATTAGGATCCAGCCATGAGCACTGAAATATGATTTGCAAGAGATGAAGTTTGGAGTTGTTTTAATAGGCTAAGTGGTTCCAAATGCAAGTTCAGATCGTAGACTCCCAGGCTCTTTGTGAGACTAATTGACTTTGCTGTAGAGTTTTGGCAAAGCTCTTATTATTTTTACTACATTTTCCTTTTTAATAATGTAAAATTGAACTAACTTCTAAAATTCACGTTCCCTTTATGAGTTTGTTAGCCCTTCCTTCACCAAATTAATGACTGACTAGGCAAGACAGCCAAGAATGCTTACCGCTCTGGGCATTTGTTAATTGGTTGTTCGTTGGACTATATATGAGGGAAAATTATTGCTACTATAAACCAAAGAGTGTAAAGGAAAAGTAGTGATATAAATATGGAGCTGGAATAGGCAGGGAAAGCTAGTGATGTAAAAGTTCTGTTTTTCTGCTAGATGGTTCCCTTAGGATGACTGCAAATACTGAAAATAAAACGCAGCAGACCAGATCGTAATGTAGAGCTTCGTTGTGGTAACTCTCAGAAAAGAAGATTCATTGTTTGGGTTAGTTCGTAAAGCTCTGATGATTAGCTTCTTCTGTTTTTTAAAGACAAGGTGGGCTCAGAGAGCAAACAATAAAAAGTAAAATCTTTTTCACCTTGAAAATTGCTGCAAGAGTGCTTTGAGCCTCTGGACCGGGACAGTTGATCAGGAAGAAATGAAAATTCCACGACTGGAATTTTTGACCCTTGCAGAATGTGAGGTGTACATTCATTCCACTTCCTGAGGCCTGACCTTTCCTGGGAAACTCCCCCACCCCCAGCATCCTGGGGGAAAACCTCAGGCTTCAGAACAGAACCCCCTAGTTCACTCTCTGTCGACTTCCGACCCTGTGCACGGTGCTCTCCTAATTCTCCTTCTAAACGCCAATCAGACAGTTTTAACTCTTGTTTTAAGCTAGGGAATGAATCCAGGGGTTTGGCTCATGTTGCAAAGGTTTCCAACAGTATCAGGTAATTCACGATTAGCGGGGCTCCATTCAGACCTGAAAGCCTGCACGATTCATTACCAATTACCAATTCCCTGGGCCATCCGGTTCCCTGGCAGAAAGGCTTCCGACGAATTTGCGTTGCAAATTGAAAACATGCTGTCAACAGCAACAAGTCCAAAAGATGTTTACCTTAACTTTTCCAAGGCAGGCTTTTACATGTGGATGTTTTTGTTTAAGGAGCAACCCTCTAGATGCCCTCCTGTTTCTGGGGTGGGTGGTATCGTTAAAAAAAAGTGGTCCTCGCAACCTTGTGATGGAGAGAAAGATCAAGTGGCTCTGTGAAGACTCACTGGGACTCTTGTCCATGCCGTGTTCGTGCCTTTTCAGTGGAGCCTGTGACAAAACTTTGCATTGGGTGTGGAGTGGTAGATGTCAAGGCTGACAGCCGTTCAATATTCTTAAGGGTATAGAGACCTAGGAAATCACCCTGTTGAAGGGCTGCTTTTGTAGATAAGTAAACTGAGGTCCAGATTGGTTGTGTCACTTTCCCAAGGACAATTGGTTAGCTAACATCATGGTCGAGTCTAGAAGTTAGGGTTTCTCATGCTTTCCCATACTTTATGGCCACCGGCTGCATAGTTATTAATGATTGATGTGTATAAAATAAAGTATTAGGCAGAAATTAGTTTATAAGTTTCCATCAAAACTGAGAACATGGGGACACAGGCCTCAAAAAAAAAAAGAAAAAGAGTTTGACCTTTGAACCTTGTTTGCATCTTGATTGCCAGGTGACATCCATCCACTTTCAAAAAGGACTATTGGAAGTTGCCCCGCAGTTCCACTGGAGAAAAGATGTGTTTTCATCAGAGGTTATAGTAATGCCCTGATGCCCCTGCTTCGTGGGAAGTCCATCTGGCGCCCAGCAGAGACTGGACGATAGAAGTGTGGATAACAGAGGCAGTCCGAGTCAAACCCTGGGGCTCTTGGGGAGCCTCTAGTCTTCCTCTCACGCATAAATTAGAGTTGAGTGTTCTTACCTAGGTTGCATGTCATCAAATGACAAGTCCTCCTCAGAATCAGACAAGCACGTTGAGCAAACGTGAAAAGGAAACTTCGCGCATTGTGAACTTTGGATGAGGAAACACTAACACATCTATGGCTGCCAGAGGGAAAGGGAAGCTGGCTTCGGCCAAAGCAGGAAGTAGGAGTCCCATTCACAGTAGGCTGATTTCACAGAGGGCTTTCCAGACAGAGTCCAGGAACCAGAGGAGCTCTGCAAAATGGGTCTCTCAGCCCAGTCCCTATGTGATGAAACTCCATGTTCAGAGAGTATCCTATGAAGCCTGAGAGAAATAAGCACCACACAGAATATTCCCAAGATGCAGGAAATTAAAGTTCAGAAGTGCAGACCTGACTAGAGACAGACCCCCAGAGATTATGTAATTGAGAGAGCTGGAGACAGGACTTCACGAGAAAAATTTGGGGGGCTTTCATTGCATCAGAGCGGAAAGTTCTGGTCACCCTGTCTGGCCTACTGGGAGCATCCCCAAAGAGCTCCATGTGATCATGCCCTTACAGAAAAAGCGGACATAGTACGGCTGTTTCACATTCACGTTGTGACTCTTGGCAAGTCATTTAAAAGTTTTGGTACCTTGCTTTTTTTTTATGGAAAGCAGTTAAATCCTCCTCATCACCAAGCCAAGTGTCTTTCAAAAGGATTTCCCACAGCAGGTAATTGGGAGGCAGTGAGGGAAGATGTTGGGGTTTGGAGTCAAACAGATTTGGGGCCATCGTGTAGAAGCAATCTGTTGCTTATTTTGAGCATTTCATTTTTTGGAATAAAAAACTTCAGGATTTTTGCTTAAAAAAAAAAAATATCAAGATGGGAGAGCAAAATATTGACCTGAAAGACCAGAAGAGATCTTATTTAGGCTTGACTTAGAATCACAATTTTATACTCTTCTTGTAGGAAGGTGACCCAGAACATTTTTACTAGAGGTGACAAAATTTCCCAAGTAAGAAATGTGCTGACTTCTAGATGATGTTTATTCCCTACCAAGTTTGCACATCATAAAATCTGACCTCGGCCACTTGGTGAAGTGTGGCTCTTAGGAAAGAGGAATTCACTAGCTCCATCCTTAAGAGGATATTTGTTATCTAGAGCAAACACTAACAGAAAGTGTGTCACCTCAGAGAACTGATCTAGGTTTGGCTTCTATTTCACTCAGTAGCTATAACCTATCAGTATTAGGTGGCTCAGGACTAATTCTGATTGGGAAGCTTGGAAATTTTTTTTTTCCTTTCTGGAAATGGATAGATTTGAAAGTCAGGGCTTAGATGTTGGTTGGAGTTAAGCTCCAGGTTTCTAGAATTCTGTTTCCTGGCTTTCATCAGCAAGTTGTGCCTTGCTTGAGTCAGGGCCATGGGCCTTGGGCATGTTGTCACTCGGGTGCTGGTTGGACCAATGTCAAAAGATGTTAGAAGAAGTGAGTGTCGCATTCTGGGATGGTCATTTAGCCTGATGACCTTCACGGAAGGGTCAATAAGAATGAAAGTGGGAAAGAGTCATGTCAAGAATGCCTTGAGCCGTGGAGTGGTAGTGGAGTCAATGAACACCAAGGGTAAGGGTGCAAGCCTACTTCTGCTGTGTCCTGGCCTTGTGGATCTTGTGGGTGAACTTTGGCATAAATCAAGCAGTTAAGTGACATTTACTAATTCTCTGCAGGTACACAGTGGTGAACCTGTCAAGACCCACCCACAGCAGTTTAATTTCCTACCAACCTTAATTACAAGTGTTAATTATTATAAAATTTATGGAAATGAGATCTAAGACACCCTTTGGGGTCTACAGCTGCCTTATTTCTATGTTAGAGAATAATTACACGAGTGGTCACCATCTAAAAAGGACTTTGGAAGGTTCTGTATGAAAACCCCGGGGTAGAGCTTCCTGCGAGGCAAAGCTTGGAGACTTGAGGTATAAGTAGTTCTTCATTTTAACTGAGCTCAGAGACAGTGGCTCACAGGGATATTACTGAGCATTTATATCTAGCCTCCTCTAAAAAACATTCCGAGTGGTAGTAACGTGCCATAAAAGGGACCACATTGAGGACTGTCCCAGTTTGGGGGGACATAGGGATTGGTGACCTATGGAGGACAAAAATAGGGCACTGAAAACAAACAAGACTCCAGGCTCCTTCCTCATGTTCCTGGCTGTGTCTGTCATAGATCTCCTGGCACGTTTTGTTTTTGGGACAAAGAACAGCACTGTTTAATCCTCCTGTCCATGCCAAACTGCAAAGGGGATAATTACATTCTGCCTCCTGAAATTCCCTTTGCAATTTCATCTGGACGAAGCACTCTCAATTGCCTGGGGGGTGTTGCTGCACCCTGGGAAGGAGCTGCCATGTTTTCTTCCCAGCTAGGTATTTCGGTCACGGCTGGCGTTAACACCGCAGTTTGATTTTGGCCCCAGTATATAAATCAGACTGGGGTCTTTTGCAGTAAGATGCATTGAGCAGGGCTGCAAATGTCAGCTCACTGGAGCATTATGTGTCTGTCCCCTGTGCAAAATTGGTTTAATTGTGCCTGAAGAGTACAGTCAATTGGCTAATCTTGTTTTTAAGAAAAGAAATTATTTTAGAGCATCTTTTTTTGGACTGGTAAATATAGTATGAGATAATGGTTTTCTGTTCAGGTGAAAAATACATAGTTCAGTTATAATGTTTTGACCCCACTAAAATCATTAAAACCAACTGGAGTTCTATATGTAAGACCCAAAATAGTTCAGTTTGGTTTTCTGGGAAGTAATTATTCTTTTCTAAACAGCGCTGATAGTAATGTCATTGCAAAGGGGATAAAAAGATTATTAGGAAAAGATTATATGTGTTTGTTTAAATTCCTAGAACAGACCCTCATAATATAAGGAAAATGAACCAAGTTTGTTAGAATGAAATCCAGGTGAAACGTTCTATTATTTCTCTGAATCTTTGGAGAAACAGATACTAAGATGATAATTTCAATTCCCCAAGGGAACTAAGAAAACCTGGACAAGATGTTGGTTTTAATAATGGTATTTCAAGCTGTTCCTAACCTTAACTGTAGTATGGGGTGAAGCTATAGTCATGGAGTGGTGTATTTAAAACCCACCAAGAGGTTTCAGCCTGAGAGCGGAACCAACGAAAGGTAATCATTAACCACAGAAGTGACTGAAGTGGTTTAATAATTATGTTATTTCAAGGGAAAAAAGGATCTGCCTAAAGTAAAAGGGGAAAAGAAGGACTGATAAATAGAACATATTTCTACCCTAGGTAGTCAGCTAGTGAGACTACCAGTGGGAAAGGTCTATTAACTAATTGATCTGCTAGACTCGATAGGGAACTCCAGCTGGAGATCAAAGAACATTCTCTGCTACAAAGGCAAGTGGCAACCTTGGACCAGATGTTTTCCTTCCAGCTCTGTCATGCTTGATAACTGTAGAGTGCGGCTGAGTCTGGCCATCGGCCTGGTCCACCCGACCACTGATATGGAAAGCAAGGGGTATGTGTGTGCACACACATGCACACGTGTGAGCACACATGCTTGAAAAAGAGACAGGAGCAGCTTCAAAGTCAAAAAGGTTCAGAATTTAAGATTAGATTGGGAGCTAAGAAATTATTTTTTCTTTCTTTATTTGCCATGTGAAGGGGACCAAAGAATGTATCAACCGCCAGCTTTTAAAAAGTTTCCTATATCTTAATTGTTCTACAATTGCTATTTATAGTAACTTACACAAATGTATAATACGTGTCTGTTACAGTAAAACCAAGTATGTTTTGAATAATGGATGAAATTACAAAAATTCAACTATTAGTGTTAGCTTATGTGTTTTACGTGTAGAATAAAAGAGAGTGTTAACAATGGAAGTGTGGTTTTTCTTTTGATCATTACCCTAGAACTGTTTGTTTACATGTGTTGCCCACCTTTATCCTTTCCAGCTCTATGTATTCTGGTTCTGGTTTTTTCACATCTGGATAAGGTATTATTTATGATCAGGCAGGATATTTGGTTTAGAAGTTTCTTTGAAATGTATGTATGTGTAATTCTTTTCTATGCACTTTTCAAAGATTCCTACAGTATTAGACATTTTGAAAAATGAGATGTCTAAAATTACCTTGATGTGGTTAGCTTCGTATGGTCTATAGCCTTTCTTAAAATACTACCTTGCTTCCCTAGTTGATCAAAAATATCACCAAAAAGTCATTAGTTCATCTGATTGGGAGATGTATTTGGGTTCAGGAATGTTCAGATTGAAAATTCATTGATCGCAGGCAATCAAAGTTCCTATAAAAGGAAAATTCCCCTAAAATGTTTGAATATTTGTACTTTCTTTTTTTTTTTTAAGGTTTATTTATTTTAGAGAGAGAGAGACAGAGTGTGTACACAACCAGGGGTAGGGGCAGAGAGACAGGGAGAGAATCCTTAAGTAGACTCCCTGCTGAGCATGGAGCCCACATGGGGCTCCATCCCAGGACCCTGAGATCATGACCTGAGCCAAAATCAAGAGTCGGCCGCTTACCTGACTAAACCACCCTAGCACCCCTGAAAGTTTGTACCTTCATGGCACCTAAAATTCTAAAGTGATTCTTCATTTTTTTTTAAGCCAAAGGCTTTTGTTTCTATTAAAATTTAGCTTCTAAACTTTTCTATTCTTTTCATGTGTATGTGTGTATGTATATAAAAGAAGCATTTACTAAATGACATATTTATCAGATAATTTCCTGAAAATGTAATTTGATGGGGGGGGGGGAAGGAGGGAAGTGTAAAGATGTCCCCAAAAGACAAATTCTATATACTTTAAACTTTGCTGAGCGTCTGGTTCAAGATGGCAGACTGAGCATATATATCAACCTTCACCCTTTCTCAAGGTCCCATTGAAATGATTAACTGTTCATAGTCTGTCCATGTAAAAATCTATCTAATGAAACCACAACAATGCTGGACATCAATAAAAGAACCATAAAGTGTGAATAAATGCTAGTAGATAGAAAGCAGATGGATTTATATGAAAAGCAAACAACAAAAAAAAGCAGAGAAGGGGATTCCAGAGATAAGGGACCGCTGGAAAAGCTCCAAGCTTGGAGTTATCAAGCATAAAGGACAAGAGTGGGTGGCAGATGGGGGGAAGATACTCATTAATTTAAAGTTCTGAATTCAGATCTTTGAGATACCCTTCTTCAACTAGAGCTCCTCTTCTCCGCTGCTCTTTTCTTCCCCACTCTTCAATCTCAGAACAAACATGGGAAAATTGTGACACTGGATAAAACCAAATAATTTCTCAACACTGAAGAGTAAGACACTGTGGGTGCTAGGCCTAAAGAAAAAAGCTGGATTAACCCCCAGTCTTCCGTAACAAACGCTGGGGTTAGGCAGCTTTGCTCAGACATCTATGCCAAAGTTCTTCAAGCCCTATGCAACCCTAGGGGTCTCCAGATTTCCTGCTCATACACAGTAGTGTCACTGCCTGTCAGTACTTCTGCTTACCTGGGAGCCCACAGAACTCTGTCACTTAACAGAGTCCTGAGAAACTTACACTCCCATGATGGTCAGCTTTGTCCTTCAGTCACAGACATAACACTAGATATTTGATAACACCACTTTCATGAAAGAGAAGGATTAATATGAATAACAGAACAACCAATCCTGAAGAAAACAGATTTAACTCAGAGAACTAAAAAGAACTTAAAAATTATTTTCTGCATTCTTAGAATAATTCAGGATGATATTATATCCTTAAAATAAGAATAAGCTGTGGGGTGCCTGGGTGGCTCAGTTGGTTAAACATCTGGTTTCAGCTCAAGTCATGATCTCAGGGTCCTGAGATGGAGCCCCATGTTGGGCCTCCCGCTCAGTGGGGAGTCTACTTCTCTCCCTCTCTCTCTGCCCCTCCTCCTGCTTGGTCTCTCTCTCTCTCAAATAAATATTTAAAAAAAGGAAGAATAAGTTGTTATGACACAAGAGCAGTAAGAAGACAAGAAGAACTCTGGATAATTAAAATATGATTGTTAAAATAAGAAATCAATAGCTGGATTGAAAAATATGTTGGACTGGACTAATGAAATATCTTGGAAGAAAAATAAAGGAAATCTTCCTATATATGAAGCAAAAAACAAAAAATTTGAATGAGAGAAAAGTTGGCAAGTATGAAGATAGGAGTAGAGATCAATATCCATCTCCTAGGAAAGAGGTAGCTAATAGAAAAAATAAAAAGGATAAATTAAGAAATAGGAGAAGAAGATTTCCTTATATAAAGGAAGACATGAATCTTTAATTGGAAAAGTCTGACCAAATACTAAAACAGGTAAATTAAAAACAAAACAAAACAAAACAAACCAACCCAAAAACCTAGTGATACTTGAGGTATACAAGTGTAAAGAAAAAATTCACAAAAGTTTCCAGAGAGAAAAAAAGCAAGCTTACTATAGATGCTTAATAATCAGACTGACATCAGCAACATAGGACAATAGAGCAGAATCCTTCAAGTCCTCATCAGCAAGGAAACAATGGAGTGGGGACTTGACATTTTGAGGTAGGATTTTAAATAAAGGGAGGCAGACTTTTTCTGTAAGGGGCCAGAAAGTAACTATTTTGGTTTTTGTGGGTCATGTGGTCCCTTACAGCTATTCAACTCTGCAGTTGTAGCATGAAAAGAGACATAAACAATGCTGTGTTCTAACAAAACTTTATTTACAAAAACAGGGGGTGGGCTGGATTTGACCAGTGGGCCATAGTTTGCCAACACCTGCTTCTGAATGTAGGAGTCTATACCCAGCTAAACTATCAACCAAAGATGAGGGCAAAATAAAGATATTTTCAGGCAAGAAGAAACTCAGAAAGTTTCATAACCATGTGAAAAAAAAATTAAGAAGTTTTATTGAAACAAAAGAGAAAAGGAATAAATGAGGATGACATGAAGTAGAAGAAACAGTGGCAGCTAAGCATGACCTAGAAGTTTGGAACATTCTCCTTAAAGTGGCAGTAGTTTATGACCTAGAATTGATCATCTTTCCTTCTCTAAGGACTCAATCATATTAATTAGTTCTGCCTGGAATCATACTTATATAATCCTAATATTGTAAGTACTGTATTACGAGATCAAAATTTTAGAATCAATCAGTGGGTAAAGTACTGATAACATTGTCATAATCACTAAATGAGGTAAATACACAAACTTTAACAACATAAAAGTAATAAAGTTAACAAAATTGGACGATTAAAGTGGGAGGTGAAGTGGAAAGTAGTGTGGGTGCACAAAATGTCTTATGTTTGGTAAAAAGAGAGTGGAATCAAGGAATACATGTACATGTGTACTGTTTAGTGTTATAACGACCATCATCAGGAGGGCCGGGTAACAACACTATTTCCTCTGGTGAATGAAGTGAGGGTGGGCATAGGGAAATGGCAGAACTGAACTTTTCTTTCGTTATACTTTGAATTTTTTATTACATACAAATATTACCTTAATTTACAACACAATACTTAAGAGTAATTCTATGGAAAATCCATTTAGGGCTAGGGACTTCATTAACTTCATTCAATAGCTTAAAGGCTATTAAAAATGTTTCAACTTATCATCAGTAATAAAGTCAGTTTGTGAAAAATATTTTTATAATTTTTCATTGGGCAAGTTCATTGAAAAGAAAATTGACAAGTTTTTTTTAAATTAACATATAATGTATTATTTGTTTCAGGGGTACAGATCTGTGATTCATCAGTCTTACACAGAAAATTAATAAAGTTTTATAAAAAAATTTTTCTGAACCACTCTAACCTTTGCTAATTAAAATCTTTTCCCTCCTAAAAATAAAAAATAAAATCTTTTCCCTCCTTTCTTCCAGGGTCTCCCTTTTTGGTGTGTGTATGATCAAAAACATTTTTTTCTTTTTTATTGAACTATGGTTGATTAAAACTTTTACACTGAGAATATTACCTATCTTTAATAAGGTAAAGTTTTGCCCTAGCTACTTTCAGAACACTTCTTCTTCTTTTTTTTTTAAAGATTTTATTTATTTTTTGCGAGAGAGAGAGAGAGAGAAACAAGCATGAGCAGGGGGGAGAAGCAGAGAGAGAAGCAGGCTCCCCACTGAGCAAGGAACCCGATGCAGGCTCAATCTCAGGACCCTGGGATCACGACCTGAACTGAAGGCTGATGCCCAACAAACTGAGCCACCCAGGTGGCCAGAACACTTCTTATGTAAGAATTACAGAGGTGGGTGGACCCCAGCCCTCAGGTTTGTAAATAAAGTTTGTAAATAAAATTTTGTAAATAAGGCTTTATTGGAACAGTCACATACATTTGTTTGTATGTCTTCTATGGCTGTTTCTGTATATGCCTGCAATTCCAAAATATTTACTCTCTGACTCTTTAGGAAAAAATGACTCCTTTAGAGCATCAGAATCACCTTGGAGACCTTGTTAAACTCCAGATTGTTGGGCCCCACCCCCCAGCGCTGGAATGGGAGTGGAGAATTTGCATTTCTAACAAGTTCCACAGGCTGCTGATGCTTCTGGTCGAGGGTGTAGACAAACCTCACTTTGAATTTTGGCTTTACCCAGTGCAGGTCTGAGTTTGGCCAAGTTACTAAATTTTTATGCATCTGGGTTTGTTCATCTGTGACATAAGGCTTATGATGGTTCTTATCTTCTTGGATTATTGTGAGAATTCAATGAGATAATGCATGTAAAACACTTAGCATGGTATCTAGCATATAGTAATGAGTCAATGAAATGTTTACTGTAATTATGATAAAAGCATACCTCGATGAGGGGCTGATCAGGCATGAGAGACTGTCATACACTGCATAGGATGTCAGCTGTGGAGAAAATGGAATTTGAATAATTTTTCCAAGCCTCTAGATCTCATTCTTTGCATAAAAATTTCCCTAAATGTTGGACCAGCAGAAAAAATAAATGACTGGCTTTAAATCATGTTTCTTGGAATGTAGTACAAATTGAAAAGATCACAAAGGGAAAGTTATAGAAGTGTTTTCATATTTATTGCTCTCTTGCTTGGAGTAATTTCAAGTTTAAAAAGAAGTTTATAATTTTCCACATGTGAAGGTATGTAGTAATCAGTGGTAATCAGGGAGGGGTAAGCAGGGACACACATGTGAAAGGAGTGGAAAATAAACATTTTTGTCCTCAAGGAATTAATAAGCTAATTTCAGATAAGATAGACCCTCATGAAACAGTTACATGGAATGTCAGGCAGAGTCTAGCTAAGAGCCAGGATGAGAAAGACAGGTAGTATGTACTCTCAGGTTATAGACAACAGTCTGGAAGAGTCAGGGGCCACTTGAAGATCAGGTGGGATTGGGGGTTTGTGGGGAATCTCCCCAATTAGTAGGAGAAATGGCTTCAGCAAGGTATGAAGATGAGGCAGTGAACACAGAACGGTTTAAATTTAACTGGGGGGTGGGGGGTGAAAAAATTAGTCACCATTGAAAACGATGCAGGCAAGTAACTCTTAGAAAAACAAATTCCGTTCTTCAAGCATGTGCACATGTTATGACACCTGTTTTTTGGAGGTCGCCTTGAAAATACTAAAGTAGTCTAAAGTTCAGTAATTGTGACTGATAGAGGGTCTGGCTCAAAACCAACAAAAAAGAAAAGCTCGCTAACTTTGAAAACTCCGTCAACAGATTCAGTCTACTCCATGGAGTCATCAGAGGGGATGAGCTGGAACAGGATAAGAATTTTCCTCATCTTTTCCTCTCAAGGCATAAAGGCTGAGACAGACCACATTTGTGGCCAGAGAGAGCAGTGTGCAGTGAAACTTGGCTTGGATCTTGGATCTCGAAGAGGGCAATCATTCATCAATTGGGCTGCAGTTACAGATGACTTTTCCTGAGTGTCAACAAGGGGACGGGTGAGGAGAGTGTTCTGATGGAGCCATTTTACCTCCTCGTGCCTGCGTCAAGGGCTCATAACTATCGTTGTGCTGTGTAGAAAACTGTTCTCAGCAGCTTGGGGTGGGGGAGTGACTGCCTGTCTGAAAGTTGTGGAGCCCAAGCTTGTTCAAGCTTAGTTCACCAAGAAAGCAGTGAGGATTGTCTTTCTGATGCAGAGCAAGACAAGCCACACCTCATCTTTTCTGTAACAGAATCACAATTACGTCAGGGGATAATACTGGAGTGACTAATGATTGTGACCTCATTCAAAGAGAAAGGGGGGCTCCTGGGTGGCTCAGTTGGTTGAGTGTGGGACTCTTCATTTGGGCCCAGGTCATGATCTTGGGGTCTTGAGATCTAACCCCGGTGGGCTCTGCGCTGGGTGTGGAGCCTGCTTGGGATTCTCTCTCCCTCTCCCTCTGGCCCTTCCCCTCACCCCCAGTTCATGCTCTTGCTCCTCTCTCAAATAAATAAATAAAATAAAATAAAATAATAAAAGAGAAAGGATACTACCTTCTGCTACTTAGAGGGATGGTAGCCCTGACTTAGTCACAGCGAACACAGGCATGGTTGGGTCTGTCACTCATTTATCTCTGGTTTTTAAATTGCCAGGAGAGGAGATTTATGGAAAACCTCTGTGACTTCTCTCGGGGAGATCATCTGGTCCACCCTCCCTTCGCAGAACCCACTCCAGGCTAATCGCCTTAGCAGTCAGACAGGATTACTGGAGAACTTGTTTCTTGGAGCCGTCTTTCTTTATCAAAGCAAATATTGTACAGTTTTGGTGCATTTTGTTCTCCCTGTGTTGTAAATTAACTTTAATTTTAAACATGTTTGTAGGTAGAAGACTGGGATGATTTAGAATAACAACCACAGAAGTACTTCAGTGTCATCGACTCAATTGTATGTCACTTTCACGGGCAGCAACTGCTGGTGAATCCCCCCTGGTTTCTAGCAAGGTCTGCAAGGTCGCTCCTTGATCCTGACTTCTCTGCCACACGACCAAAGCTATTGCCGGTTCTTGTCAGCTTTTGTTGCTCTTAATTATTCTTACTGACCTCTCCACCAATAAAATAGATAATGAGGGATAGCTATAGATTCATGTGGTTATCAAAGGCTGTCACCTGCTTTGGGACCTCATTTAAATTATCCATGTCTTAAGTTTCTCAGCGTTTTACCACTGGGCATACTAGAAGAAACTAATCCATGCCTTTCTCTGTAAAATATTTATTTGTGTATATATTTGCATGTACAAAAATGTAACTTTATATTTATATACAAATGAATATATTTTATATAAAATTACATGTATGTTTCCAAATATAAAATATAAATTTATATTTATATATAAATAAAATTATGTATATATTTGCATACATATAACAATATAATTTGTCACTAAATAGTATATGCCCTTCCACAAGGTTCAGTCATATGGTTCAGTCATACACATGATATGGACAGTAAAAAGCATGGGAATGGATCCATATGTATAGAATTCTCGAGTCACTTAACCTCCCTCCCTAGCCTTATTTTCCTGATCAGGAAGCAGAGGTGAATTAGCTGAGTTCCAGTTTCTTTCTTTCTTCTTTCTTTCTTTCTTTCTTTCTTTCTTTCTTTCTTTCTTTCTTTC
>NW_022589791.1:1263838-1435414 GCF_004348235.1 Phoca vitulina
TTCTTTCTTTCTTTCTTTCTTTCTTTCTTTCTTTCTTTCTTTCTTTCTTTCTTTTTCTTTCTTTCTTTCTTTCTTTCCTTCTTTCTTTCCTTCTTTCTTTCTTTTTCTTTCTTTCTTTCTTTCTTTCTTTCTTCTTTCTTTCTTTCTTTCTTTCTTCTTTCTGTCTTTCTTTCTTATTAGCTGAGTTTTCTTAGACACCTCCATATATATTTTCCTTGTATATCTCAGAAATTTTTTAAAAAAACACAACTTCAAATTTACATTTCTTTTGTAGTGCATTCTAATATCTAAGTCATCAAGAGTCAAGATTTGAAAAATGCTGATCCTTTTCCATTTTGAATTTTCCAAGACTATTTTCTTCCTTCAGTGAAGCCCTCTGGGAATACCGTTCAAAGAGGGAGCTCCGCGAGGGCAGAACAGAAGCTCCGGTGTGCTCTTGGGCAGGGAGGGTTGACTGAGAGATTTTGACTGGCCCTTAGCGGCTTCAATCAGGAAATGAGAGGCTGCCCCAAGAGGACACTCTGGGGACTCTCGACAAGGAGGTGGAGGCCCCTGGCTGCAGGCATCACTACACTGGCTTGCTCCATGCTTCTCAAGTTCAAGGGGGGGGCTTTGTGAGGTGACAATGATAGGCTGGAACTTGGAGATGACTTTTTGGGGGCATCTCACCAATAGGTCCTAAAGATGCTTCCTCATGATTAAAGTGAAAACAAGATGGAACAAAGTCCCGCCACTGGACTCTTGAGCTTTCCTGTGAATTGGATCAGGCAAGTCACAGAGGAAAGCAACAGATGATATTAAAATATCATTGAGGAGAGTGACACTCTCAAAAAGGCAGGAGTTTCCTGCCATCTTACCCCACAAAGAACACTCATTTTGACAATGACCACAGAGGAGAGAGCCATGGTGGGGATCTGGGAGTCTGGTGGACAAGCTTTAGCACATTGCTAGAGCAAAACCATCAGTCTGTCAGTAAAGCCTGGAGGAGGTGACTGCTTCTTCAAATGGGAAGACTTCAAGGAACAGGAAAAATGAGGAAATACACCAAATGTTAAAATAATTCAGTTTAGAGAGAGTATGATAAACCTATACATCTCTGAGTCTTCTTAGCAAAATGAGACAGACAAGCCAAATCTACTCCTACTTTTCCTCTGGTGCCTGCCTGCATTCCTACCTGGACCCCACTCTGCGGTTCTACTAGTTCAGCAGGGGCAGAAAGTTTTAGTGGTTTGGAGGTTAATAAGTTTAAATAACCTCAAGGATGGTCTCATATAACAAAATGTTGCTGAACTTGATATTGAGTCAGAGAAGAGTCCGCATTACTGACTTTTGCAATTGAAATTAACACATTGCAAGTTTTTCCAAACTAATTGGTAAAAATTTTTTTCAGAGTGACTTGCACTCGTAAACTAGATTTAATGTTTTTTCTTCAAGAACATTTTGTATAAGTCTAAAACATGTTTTTTTTTTTTTTTAATGAAACTTTTCAGTTGGGAATAAGTGCAAATTCACCTCTGATTTGACAACTTCTAGTTAAATCAGACTAGCTAGACTAAACCAGGGCTTGGCAAAATCTAGCTAGTAGACTAAATCTGGCTTATCACCTGATTTATACAGCCCCTGAGCTGAGACTAAAATTTTTAACTGATTGAGAAAAATAAAAAAAAAAGAATATTTTGTGACATGTGAAAATTATATGAAACTCAAATTTCCATAAATAAGGGTTTATTGGAACACGCAAAAAAATAAAATGTAATTTAAGGATATTTGACAACATTTATTAAAATTTAGGGGAACCTGGCTGGCTCAGCTGGTGGAGCATGGGATTCTTGATCTCAGGGTCAGGAGTTCAAGCCCCACATTGGGTGTAGAGCTTACTTCAAAAAAAAAAGTAATGCAGCAATTTCACTTTTTCTTACAGATGTGCTCACGTGGATATGTACAGGACATTCCTTGCAGCATTATTTGTAATGGTAAAACACAGAAACAATCTCAATGCTCATGAATTATGTTTCAGTCATACACATGATATGGACAGTAAAAAGCACGGGAATGGATCCATATGTATAAAATAATCCCCAGGTATATTAGTTTCCTACTATTCCAGCAACGAAGGACCACAAACTTAGTAGCTTAAAACAAACAATTTTATTATAATTCATATATAGAAGTTAGAAGTCTAGAATCAGTTTTACTGGGCCAGGTTCAAGGTGTTGGCGGTGCCAATTCCTTGCGGAGCCTCCAGGGAAGAATCCTTTTCTTTGTCTTTTCAGCTTCTAGGACTGCCTGTGTTCCTTGGCTCATAGCTCCTTCCTTGATCTTCAAATCTTTGACCTTCTGACCTTCACTTCCATCCTCTGATCTTTTTCTCTGCTTCTCTCCTGCATTGGGCTGCCCGGATAATCCAGGCTAATCCAGAATGATCTCTTTTCAGGATCCTTCATTCAATCATATCTACAAAGTTCTGTTTGCCAAATAAGGTTTACAGGGTCTGGAAATTAGCATGTGGGCATCCTTGGGGAGCTATTACTTAGTCTTACAAACTAGAATATACTTTTAGGCAAGCATAGCAAGGTACATAACGGCATGAATGGAATGCTACCATTTGTGTTTAAAAAAATGGGATAGGTATCTAATCTATGTTCTTGTATATACATAGACTTTCTCTGAAAAGACACCTGGGAATCTGGGAACAGAGAATTTGGGGCTGGATGGGAGTCACAAATGGGAAGAAAGTTTGCCTTTTGTAACTTTTTACTTTTTAAATAGAATAGGATTCTATTCTATACAAATTAAACCATGGTTCTGGTCTCTTTCTTACGAAACCTTCACAAGAATTTTGATTGTCAGGTCCTTGTCGTTTTTACCTTTTGGTTACTAATTTACGATAATAAGAGAGAAAGTAGGGGCACCTGGGTGGCTCAGATGGTTAGGCATCTGCCTTCAGCTCAGGTCATGATCCCAGGGCTCCGCATCGGGCTCCCTGCTCAGCGAGGAGCCTGCTTCTCTCTCTCCCTCTGCCGCTCCCCGCCACCCAGCTCGTGCTCTCTCGCTCTCAAATAAATAAATAAATAAATAAAATCTTTAAAAAAAATAAGAGAGAAAATAAAAGAAAGGTAGAAAAACCAAGTTTGATGATAATCCTTGAACTGGTTTTCAGTACCAGGACAATTGAATATTGACTTGCCTTTCACCTTCAAGACTCCATGTGAGAGTCAACTGAAACCGTGCCCCAGAGGGTTAATGAGGTTGAAACTAGAAGAAAGTTTAAAGCTTGTTTTTCAGAGAACTGTTTCTCCCCAGTCAGCTATTGTATGTCTTTTTTCAGACCCCACTAACAAATCCACTAGCTGTCTCTGCAGAAGCCTGGACTCAAGGTCAACTGATATGGTTCCAGCCTCTGAACAAGCAAGGAGGGCCCTGCATTCCTTACTGGAGATAAGGAGCCCACGACCCCATCTGGTTTATACTGGCTCTCAGAGCATGCCCATAGCCCCTTCTCCTTGTCCTAAAATAATCTCCCGACTCAGGGGCTGAATTTAACCTCCTTCTGATGTTAGGTCTCCACCCCAAATGAACACGGGATGTCTGTTACATATGTTCCTCATGAATCACCATATATCCCCACCATTTTCATCACAATGTTTGTAATCTCAACCCCTGTGATTATAAAAAACTTGTTGCCTCCCCCTGCGGGGTGGCGGACTTGAGACTTGCCCTCCAGTCTCCCCATTGGGCTGCTCCTAGAATAAACTCTTTCCTTGCTACAAACCTGATGTCCAATTGGCTGATTGATGTGATTGGCTTTGCTGCGTGTTGGGCAGAGATTTGGGTTTGGTTACATGACTACTTCCCACCACACGGATCCTCTGTGAAGTCAGTGCTCTTGGGCCCTTCAGCCCAACTTCTCTTGAAAGAGGCTTTTTGCCAAGAATCATCAGAAGACAAAGAAAACCATCTCCTGGGCTCTGGGGGATAGCACCGCTTTTCGAAATTCTTTGAGGAGACGTAGGCAAGACATTTTTTCTAGTTCCCAGTCCATTGGAAGATCTGTTTCTCAGGAGTAATATTTCAGAGCTAGGAGGACTTTGCAATCATCGGGTTCAAACTTCTCCTTTTAAAGCTGAGGAAACAGATGGATATGGATGAGATGAACTCATGGTCAGTGCCAAGTGCAGCCCACGAAACACAGTAAGGACTCACTGCACGGGGACAACATGACAGGCCTTGGGTGAGCCGCAGAGATGAGAAGGGTGGCCTGCTCTCAAGGAGCCCCCGGTTACAAATTGCTGCCGAGAGGGGTGGCGAGGTGGCCTGGTGCGAGAGGCCGAGCTGAGTAAATAAACGATCGGTCTCATGCGGTGCGTGGGGCTGCAAATGAAGTGTGACAGACGCGTTAGCCTGCGTCAGGAGCTGGAGTCCCAGGACAGGGGAGCAGAACAGCGTGAGAACACCTGGCATATCGCAGTCTCCACGGCGGCTCTGTAGCTGCGGAGCAGAAAGAGCAAGGAGGGAAGCAGGTGAGGAAGTTGAGAAGTAGATGGAGCAAGATCATGAAAGATCTTGTACATGGGTGGGTTTTTTGTTCTTTACAGAATTATACGCATTGACAAACTTTCTGTAAAGGGCCATATAATAAATGTTTTAGGTTTGGCAGGCAACATATATCTCTGTATGCACATATTCCTTTTTTATTTTTGTACAACCCATTAAAAATGCAAAAAAACAATTTTTTTTTTTTAAGTAGGCTTCACGCCTGGCATGGAGCCAGAAGTGGGGCTTGAACTCACAACCTGAGCTGAGATCAAGAGTGTGAAGCTTAGCCGACTGAGCCTCCCAGGCGCCCCGCGAAAACCATTCTTAACTTGCAAGCCGGATTTAGCTCACAGGTCATAGTTTGCTAATCTGTGTAGGCAATGAAAAGCCATTGGAGACTTTTTTTTCTACTTTTTAAAAACTGAAGTACAGGGGCGCCTGGGTGGCTCAGTCGTCAAGCGTCTGCCTTCAGCTCAGGTCATGATCCTAGGGTCCTGGGATCAAGCCCCACATTGGGCTCCCTGCTCAGCGGGAAGCCTGCTTCTCCCTCTCCCACTCCCCCTGCTTGTGTTCCCTCTCTCGCTGTCTCTCTCTCTCTGTCAAATAAATAAATAAAATCTTAAAAAAAAAAGTTTAAAAATTGAAATATAAATAACATACCGTGTTATATTAGTTTCAGATGTACAGTATAGCGATTCAATCATTCTATACATTACGCAGTGCTCAACATGATGAGTGTACTTTTAATCCCCATCACCCATTTCACCCATCCCCCCACCCACCTCCCCTCTGGTAACCATCAGTTTGTTCCCTGTAGTTAAGTTCAGGTTTTTTCTTTTCTTATTTTTTTTCGTTTGTCTCTTTTTTTCCTTTGTTCATTTGTTTCGTTTCTTAAATTCCACATATGAGTGAACTCATGGTATTTGTCTCTGACTGACTTAGTTCACTTAGCATTCTATTCTCTGGATCCACCCATGTTGTTGCAAATGGCAAAGTTTCATTCTTTTTTATGGCTGAGAAATACTCCACCATATATATACATATATATATACACCACATCTTCTTTATCCATTTATCTATCAGTGGACACGCGGACTGCTTCCCTAACTTGGCTGTTGTCAATAATGCTGCAGTAAACATAGAGGTGCATATATCTTTTCAAATTAGTGTTTTCATTTTCTTTGGGCAGTAGTGTGATTACGGGCTCATAGGATAATTGTATTTTTAATACTTTGAGGAACCTCCGTGCTGTATTTGGCAGGGGCTGCACCAGCCTGCATTGCCGCTGGACTTCTAATCAGGAAATGATCAGATTTGAGCTTTGGAAAGGGAGCTCTGGTGGCAGAGATTGGGGGCTATAGGGAGAGTTAGGTGGGAGGGCATATGTCAAAAAAGACCTCTAAGGAGGCTCATCATGATAGTCCAGGGAGAAATAATGAGGGCCAGAACCAGGGTGGTAACAGTGACGTCACTTCTTGGCACCTGGGTCGAATACAGACATGCAAGAATGAAAGGATGTGGTGTTACCTTTCTCTCTCCCTCCTTCCCACAAGCTCCCTGGGACACTCTTCTTGTCCACTGGGGATGAGGGGGACAAGTGGTGGAAGGCTGCCATGAGCTTCGGCCCCCTCTGTCCAGGCACAGCTTCACCCTGAGGGACAGTGCAAGCCCTCTGAGCAGGACCCCCCTTTTCCTGGCAGCCCCTGGGGGGGCGGGGTCCAGGTCTCCCGCCTCCTGCTCAGGCTCACACTGGGCTACGCTGACTCTCTTTCCTTTGGGGTCAGAGAGTCTCATTCTCTCTTTGAAATAAGCTTTTCCGCAGAATTATCTTACTGCATCTGCCAGCACCACGTCTGGGTATTTATTCCAACCTCACTCTAACTGCCCGGAGTACAGCTCAAGTGTTATGCTTTTCTCCCCATCTCTTTTGTTTACGGCCAAGAAGTTTCCTGTTTCAGGTGGATCAGGCAGGAACACAGGGACCCTGAGGAGGGTTTAAGTCCTGTCTTTTCCTTCGCTAGGTGCTGATTACATCGTCCCTTCTTGTGGGAATAGGGCTGCCTCCCAACAGACGATTTGTGTACATGCTCTTTGCATGTTTTCTGTCACTTACATTCCTTCTGCTATTTATTGACCCGTTTCCCTTTTATCCCAGAGACCATCTCTTCTTCTCCTTATCTGTTCCTCCCATTTCTCTGTAACTGCCTCTTTCATCTCTTCAGGGTTATCTTTCTTCCCCCAGGACATGGATACTTTTTTCAAGATTTTCTTGCCGTTCCCAGGGTAGAATTCGTGCCCTTTTTACCTCTGTTTCCTCCTCAAATGCTTTATTGCAATTTCTTGAATTACATCTCTAATAAGTGGCTTGCACATCCTGATCAGTATGTGTTTTCGAATGCTCAAATATAGATGACCACAGAAGAGATTTTCTACTTTCCTTTTTTCTGCTATTTCATGGCATAACAATTCATTGTGGGGTTTGGGGATATGAGGATTTCCCTTCAGCTGTACGGGAAAGGGATGCAGACCTCAGGATATGGCCCCTGGTCCTCATTGATGTGTCTTTGTTTTGGGTGTGAGTTCCCTCATTTATGTAATACAGAGCAACGTTTTTGGCCGAGAATGTTCTCTCCTTTTGCCATACCTGCTTTAGTCAGGGCTGGCCTTTATTTTCCTTATTGTTTATGTACTTGATTATTGCTTCCATCATCTGTGGATCATTTTATGAATCTATCCAAACACAGCAGTCAGATGTTCCTATTTGGACCTTAAACTCTTCACCCAAGATGATACAGGTATGGTGACAGAACTCTTACTTAGCCAGGTAAGTTCCAAATTGGAACATTCAGTTCTGTGGTCCTCATGGGTAGCAGTGGTGACAGTAATGATAATGGTGGCCCTAAGAGTTTTCGATGACACTTCAGTGTTTGCCATAGGCCAGATACTGCGCTAAGCTCTTCATTCGTGTACTCTATTTGGCCCTCAAAAATTTTGTTTATTTATTTATTTGAGAGAGAGAGAGAGAGTGAGAGCGAGCATGAGCTGGGGTGGGGGTGGGGGGACACGAGGCAGAGGGAGAGGCAGAAGCAGACTCCCCGCTGAGCAGGGAGCCTGATGCGGGGCTCGATCCCAGGACCCCGAGATCACGACCTGAGCTGAAGGCAGATGCCTAACCAACTGAGCCACCCAGGTGCCCCCAGGTTACAGACTTTTATCCTGTCATTTTACAAATGAGGAAACAGGGTTAGAGAGATTAATGTATTTACCCAAGGCTGGATGATGGCACCAGCATTCAACTGTACTTATCACGACATTTTCACCAGTTTGGGTGGCCATATATGCAGTTGCATTTTCTTTAGGCATCATCAAAGGACTTGTCAAGGCACAAGAATGTTAGTCACAACACTTGGGTTTGTCCCGTTTTGTGTTCTCAGCACCCACCCCTCCCAAGAAGTGTAGTTCAGGATCTCCACTGTTTCTGGGATTAAGCTTCCCTTCGGGTAAGGAGACACTGTAGCCCCCAAAGTGAACCCTGAGTCCACGAGCAACCACTGAAGGCCAACACTTCACCACGAGGCATAGTGCCCAGGAGACTTTTAGGGGCCTGCAACAATGTTGCAATTTCTCTTAAGATCGGAAGAAAAATGAACTTCTAGGACAAAAAAAAAATGTTTTAATATGTAATACTAATATATTTGTCCTTATACCAATGCAATCATAGGTGATAATTTTGATTAATTGATTGATTGAAGAAGAAACCCATGAAGGCAAAAATGCCAGGGCCCGTGACATCACAACATGACCTCTGAGCAGAGCCCACACAGGGCTCTGGGCCTCCCAGCTTTCACTTCTCTTCTCAGTTGTCTCCTCAGCACGGAAGGGAGAGAAGCCTCTGGAGTCACACCCTCTGCCCGGAGCACTTCAATCGGGACAGTTGCTTATCTCCTCGGAGCCTCCTCTTCCTCGCTAGTGTCAATGTGAGGATGGGATGCAACGTTGCTAACCCAGAGTAAGGGTTCCGTTGGTGTTAGCTCTTTTCCAGCAGCTTCCTAGCGGCAGAAGGGGCCAGAAGCCACATCTGAAATACAGAATACACAGAAAAGTACCATGTAAAAGGAAAAGAGATGAATAACCAAACGACATGATTACAGCCACCCAAATAAAAAGGTATTTTATTTTCAGACAACATTGAACTCATGCCCTGAATTCTTGCCTGTAATCTTTTGAAATGTACGTGGGGTCCTGGTTTAGGATTGAGTCACTGGGTCTAGAAGCAGATTGCTTGGGTTGGAACTTGGTTCAATCACTTACAAGCTGTGGAACTTGGGGAGTAAGTAGACCTCTCTGGGCCTCAGTTTTCTCATCTGTGTAGTGGGAGTATTCACTGTAATTGCCTTTCTCAAGTTGTTTTGAGCATTAAATGAGTTAAACAACAAGAGCTTCTAGAATAGAGCCCAGCATATGGTGTGAGCTCAATAAATATTAGTTATATTGTTGCTATTATTATGATAGACCAAGAAAATGAGCTTTCTTCAGAGCTTTGGTTCTCAGACCTTTTCCTCTGTATTTATCTATGATTCTTTGCTTTCTATATCTGGTCATTTACCAATCACGTATAAGACACCACTCTCTCTGATAGTTTATTCTATTTTTAAAAATCTTTATTATGATTATTTTTTTGCAGTCCTTATCAAAACACCAACAGCATTTTTCACAGACTAGAACAAATAATCCTAAAATTTGTATGGGACCACAAAAGACCCCGCATAGCCAAAGCAATCTTGAAAAAGAAGAAACTGGAAGTAACACAATCTCAGATTTCAAGATAAGCTACAAAGTTGTAGTAATTGGGGAGCCTGCCTGGTTCAGTTGGTACAGCATGTGACTCTTGATCTTGGGGCTGTAAGTTTAAGCCCCACAATGGGTGTAGAGATTATTTAAAAAATAAAAAAAAATTATTAAAAAACCCCCACTAAAGTTGTAGTAATCAAAATAGTATGGTACTGGCATATAAATCAATGACCAGAAATAAACCCACAATTATATGGTCAATTAATCTTCAACAAAAGTTGAAGTTGAAAAATGGGAACAAAACAGTCTCTCCAACAAATGGTGTTGGGAAAACTGGACAGCTACATGCCAAAGAATGAAACTGGACCACTTTCTTACACCACACACACAAATAAACTCAAAATGGATTAAGGACTTAAATGTGATAACCGAACCCATAAACATCTCTGTAATTTCTCTGATATCGGCCATATCAACATTTTTTTTAGATATGTCTCTTGAGGCAAGGGAAACAAAAGCAAAAACAAACTATTTGGACTACACCAAAATAAAAAGCTTTCACCTAGCAAAGGAAACAACCAACAAAACTAAAAGACAACTTACCGAATGGGAGAAGATATTTGCAAATGACATATCTGATAAAGGGTTAGTATCTAAAATACACAAGGAACTTATGTAACTCAATACCAAAAAGATAAAAAAAAAATGGGCAGAAGACATGAACATACATTTCTCCAAAGAAGACATCCAGACGGCCAACAGACACATGAAAAGATGCTCAGCATCACTCGACATCAGGGAAATGCAAATCAAAGCCACAATGAGATATCACCTCACATTTGTCAGAATGGCTAAAATAAAAAATTCAAGAAATAACAGGTGTTGGCGAGGATGTAGAGAGAAAGGAAACCTGGTTCACTGTTGGTGGGAATGCAAGCTCGGGCAGCCACTATGGGAGACAGCATGGAGGTTCCTCAAAAAATTAAAAATAGTGGGCACCTGGGTGGTTCAGTCGTTTAGCACCTGCCTGCGGCTCAGGTCATGATCCCAGGGTCCTGGGATCGAGCCCCACATCGGGCTCCTTGCTCAGCGGGAAGCCTGCTTCTCCCTCTCCTGCTCCCCCTGCTTGTGTTCCCTCTCTTGTTGTCTCTCTCCCTGTCAAAAAATAAATAAAATCTTAAAAAAAAAAATAGAACTACCCTACGATCACACTACTGAGTATTTATCCAAAGAATATGAAAACACTAATTCAAAAAGATATATGCGCCCCTACATTTACTGCATTATTTACAATAGCCAAATTATGGAAGCATCCCAAGTGTCCATCAATAGATGAATGGATAAAGAAGATGTGGTGTATATATACAATGGAACTTTTCTCAGCCATAAAAAAGAAAGAAACCTTGCCATTTGCAACAACAGGGATGGAGCTAGAGAGTATAATGCTAAGTGAAATAAGTCAGTCCGAGAAAGACAAATACCATATGATTTCACTCATATGTGGAATTTAAGAAACAAAACAATGAACAAAGAAAAAAAAAAAGAAACCAACAAAACAAAACAAAACAAAAAACCCCAGACTCTTAACTATAGAGAACAAACTGATGGTTCCCAGAGGGGAGGTTGGTGGGGGCTGGGGGAAATAGGTGAAGGGGATTAAGAATACTCATTATGAGCCCTGACTAATGAATAGAATTGTTGAATTGCTATATTGGACACCTGAAACTAATATAACACTGTGTTAACTATACTGGAATTAAAATAAAAAGAGAAAATATAAAAAAATACTTAAAATTATTATTTTTTTAATTGAAGTATAGCTGACATAATATTATATTAGTTTTAGGTATATAACATAGTGACTTGACAATTATATACATTGTAAAATGCTCACCACAGTAAGTGTATTTACCATCTGTTGCCATACAAAATTATATAATACTATTGACTATATTTCCTATGCTGTACTTGTTGTCCCCATGACTTATTTATTTTATATTTGGAAGTTTGAACCTCTTAATCCCCTTCCCCTACTTCTCCAGTCTCCCCACTAGCAAAGGAAGTTTGTTCTCTGTATTTATGAGTCTGTTTCTATTTGTTTGTTTTTTAGATTTCACACATGAGTGAAATACACGGTGTTTGTCTTCTTTGTCTGACTTATTTCACTTAGCATAATGCCCTCAAGGTCCATCCATGTTGTCATAAATGGCAAGATCTCATTCTTTTTTATGGTTGAGTAATATTCCATTGGGTATATATACCACATCTTCTTTACCCCTTCATCTATCAATGCACATTCCATATCTTGGTGATTGTCCATAATGTTGCAATAAACATAGAGGTGCGTATATCTTTTCAAATTAGTGTTTTCATTTTCTTCCTGTAAATACTCAGCGGGGAAATTACTGGATCATATATCAATTCTATTTTTAATTCTTTGAGGAACCCGCATACTGTTTTCCATAGTGGCTGCACCAATCTGCATTCCCACCAACAGTGCACGAGGGTTCTCTTTTTTCCACCTCATCACCAATACCTGTTATTACTTGTCTTTTTGATACCAGCCATTCTGACTGGTGTGAGGTTCTGACAGTTTGTTTTAAATTATTCCTTTTGCAGAGCTTGGACCTACACCCCGGTGCATTTTACTCAGCAGAATGCAACACCCACATTGCATGCCACGCCTGGCTCTTACAGCCGCAGGATAAGATTCTCACTGACACAAACAGAAGGGGGTTTAATGGAAGATGTGGTCATGGAGGGTGGGAGAGTAGGAAAGAGCAGGGAACAGAGAGATCACAGAATCCACAGGATTTGTTCCTTGGAAATGGTCAGGATCCATAAGCACCTCAAAGAATCAAGAAACAAGAAGGTGCATAACTATCTTATAACTAGCACAGCCTGTGGGGCTTTGTCCCTTCCCACCTAGCCACACCCCCCCACCCCCTCCGCCACGCTTTCTCACACGTCGCTGCTGCAGTAACATGGCAGCATTCCCTTACCCTTGCTCATGATTCAGTCTCAGGAGCGAGGTGGCTGAGCTTGGGTCCTTGCCAGTCCTCTGCATCCGCCAGGTTTGTCGGGAGAAGAAACATCGATTCCTGCAACCTCTGGTTCCCAAGTGGGAAGGCACACACAGGGCCCACTCTGCCTTATGTCTGTGTGCCCTCAAGGAGGAGAATGGATGCTCGGGTCCCCAAAGGACAAAGGGTCCCTGGAGTCTGCCAACACCATCATGTTGCGGCAAGTTTACACAAGGCTTTCGTCTGTCGCATGGGCAGGACGGAAGGTTTGTGTGTCTCCTGGCCGTTGGCCCCTCCCCCACTTCACTAGCTGGGTTTTGGAGAGAGCCTTGAAGAGCTGTCCCATCCCAGGCCTTCAGGACGAGCCACACTCGGACCCCTCCTGACACACGCAGACAGACCACAGATCCCAGAGGCACTTGGTCCCCATCCTTTGTTCAAGGATCTTCGCCCTCGGGAGGCAGATCCGTTACATGTAACACAAACACCTTCTGTTGTCACTTAAGACATTCCCCTTTCCTAGACTCACTAAAGGTCACCCCTCTCCTCTTTTCCAAAATCAAGCTGTGTACAGAACACAGTTCCTGGTTCCTTGAGAGTGGAGGCTGGATTTAAGGAATAGAACCAGAGAAGCTGTGGTTTTTGCAGGAAGAGAATCTTCTTTTTCCATTGATGTGGGGCTGGGTCAGGCAGGAGAAAGCTGCAGGGGGGATCTGCCTCTCTCCCTCACCACCCCCAGAGCAAACTCCGGATTGTGCTAGACTTTGGGGGCCTGGGAAGAGCAGCTCAGGCTCACCTGGAACCTTCCTTGCTGCTAAACGATTTGGTCTGGAGCTTGCTGATCAGGGGCTCTTGTTTTGCTGGTGATTTTTCTTTTCTAGGAAAGAACGCCAAGCAAAGGAGAAAGTGTGAATACCTCCTTTGTTTGGATATGGTATATTTCAGTGAGAATTACAGGATTTCATCTTCGTTTGCTCCTTTTGGTTTCCTCAGCTCCGGAGCAGCCACCGCTGGTTTCAGACCTTCCAGAACAGCCCAGCGCTTGGGCACCCCAGCGTGGGAATCGAAGAAACAGCTCTGTGAGCTCACAGTTCTTGGCAGTAATACAGGGATTTTCCTGAGGTTTACCTTTGAAATTCCACTTTTCAACAGAGCACTATAATATTTGAGCAGCAAGAAGATTTTGGAGGTCATCAAATAGAATGTCCACTTCATAGACATGGAAATAGAGACCCAGAAGGATTAGAATATTTGGTCAGGGTCAGGTGCTGAATGATTCTCAAAGCAGGACTTGACCCCTAGATCCCCAAACTCCCACCCTAGTGGTTTCCACGTGGAGACATTCAGATAACGATATTCAGTTTGTTCCCCCTTGTTGTTGCTCACTGGATAATTTACTTAAACTTACTTAAACTTAAAAAAAAGTCTCTAAACTTTTTTTTAAAAAGATTTTATTTATTTATTTATTTGAGAGAGAGAGAGGGAGCAAGTGGGGGGGGGGGAGGAACAGCGGGAGAGGGACAAGCAGACTCCGAGCCGAGTGTGCAGCCCCCTTTGGGGCTCGATCCCAGGATGACCTGGCCGAAATCAAGAGTTGGCCACTTACCCGACTGAGTGACCCAGGTGCCCCTAAACTTTTTTTTTTTTGATTAATCCTTATGTACCTCTTGCTATTGCAGACATTGGATAGCCTACTGTCTTTGAGATGTCGCATGTTATTAGCTGTATTTGGTGGTGTCTCTGATTTTATAGGTAAAATCTATAACCATCATCTTTCCTAACTAGAACTTTTTAAAATAAAAAAAAAAAGCACTCAAAAATAAGTTTCCTGGGGCGCCTGGGTGGCTCAGTCGTTAAGCGTCTGCCTTCAGCTCAGGTCATGATCCCAGGGGTCCTGGGATCGAGCCCCGCATCGGGCTCCCTGCTCGGCGGGAAGCCTGCTTCTCCCTCTCCCACTCCCCCTGCTTGTGTTCCCTCTCTTGCTGTCTCTCTCTCTGTCAAATAAATAATAAAATCTTTCCTGATGCGGGGCTCGATCCCAGGACCCTGGGATCATGACCTGAGCTGAAGGCAGATACTTAACGACTGAGCCACCCAGGCGCCCCAAATAATAAAATCTTTAAAAAAGAAATAAGTTTCCTTTTTTTGTTCTAGTTCTGTTAGAAACTGCCCAATTTCAGATGCATTTCCAGGGAACTTTGTTTCCCCATTTACTGAAATGTGTCAAACATGCTTGGTGCGAGGTGGCGCTTGAGCTGTCAACGTCTTTGCTGCGTATCTTCTGAAGGTCACGCTGTGTCAAGGGCTTCATGACATGGTTGTAGGTCAGGCTGCCAACTGGCGACTTGTCTGAAGCTTCTCCCTCCCACTTGCTTACATTTCTGGGGCTGTCCCTGATCACAAGAGTGGATCAGCCGTATGCTGGTCTAATTCTCTTCCACTACGAATTCGGGGAAACAAGTAAAAGGCACGAGGCGTAGGGCCCCCAGACGAAGGCAATAGTTTGGGTGGCTTCACCGTTAGGGGATTGGGTTTTACTGAGTTACAAGGTGACAGGTAGGGCCAGCTGATTACTTACCATCACGTGCACTTGGCCTAAAGACGGTTTCCTTGCCGGGCTGCTGTACCCTAAGGCATTAGATTGCAGAGTGACCCGGGACTGGGCTTGGCTGGGCTTGGCTCCTGGGATACGGAGGTGTATGAGAAACTAGCTGAAAGCCTAATGAATGGATTTCAGGAATTTCCAGGAATACATATTCAATATGCCACTTTTTGTTGAAAAATGAATAAATACAGCATGTGGGAATGAATGAAGCACTTAGTGAGTGTTTTCTCCATTGGCAAAGCGATGTAGCGTATGTGTGCTCAGAGCCTCAGGGAAATACGGAAACAAGGAATGCTTTGTGAAGAGCTGAGAACACACTGGGATGCTTTCTGTGTATCACACAAGCCTCCGCATCATCACTCTGAATTCAACACATAGATTGTTTTATTTACAGGGTTTTTTTTTTTTTTAAACTCAACACAGCCCTTTGACTTGATTTTAGACCTCAATTTCATGGCCAAAGCATACATCCTGGAGGAATAGTTACCTTTTCTTTACTTAAAACAAGGACAACAACAGTATACTGGCTGAATGTTGCATTTATAAAGTGACATTCCCACATCTGCCTTGTGAATTTCTTTCTTAGTCAAGTGGTCATGAAGAAGGGGAAGATAAAAACGAAAAGAAATAGGAGTAATTTAAGTAAAGAATAACTTCCTTTTTATTAGGTTTAACTTGAAACCAGGTATCATATTTATATAAATACTGTGGAAAATATTTAACCTATTCATAAAGGTTAAGTAACTAACTGATAAGCTTTGTAGGGAAAGTATGTTTAAATGCTCCCATTAAACTCAAACCGTGCCAGGCAATTTATCAAATTTTCAAATGCATAACCATTAGGAAACAGGAAAGAAGTCTGAGGAACAGAAAGAATTTCTGATGAACAAACACAGTTGTTCATTGTAGAAATTGTTACTTTATATATCAGGGGGTGCAAAGTGAGTCAAAAAGTCAAAATAACAGGATTTAGACGAAAGCCTTAAATGATACAATTTAGTCTTCAGTAAAGGCTAAGATAAATTACTTTCGCTGCTGGCTGGAAGAAATCAAAGGGGCACGATATTTTAGCTGGTTCTCTTTCTCTATAAATAGTACATGAAATGATCAGAGTAGCAAGGTTGAGACCTGTGGGGATGCAAATGGAACATCTGGGAGACCAGAAAAAAACTGTTTATAAGAATAAAAATTAGGCAATGATACATTTGTAGGTTTCTTCCTTGACTAGAATGGCCATAAAATTAATCATCCAACCAGGACCCTTGAGAGTGGAGGTGGACAGTTGGAGAGCAGGTGTACCCTAGGGCTATCATGGGGGATCCAGTGCATGTGGTCACCGTTTCTTTGAACACAAGGAATTAGATAGGCCATTTCAGTTTTGTTTCTTTTGGGGGGACCGGGGTTCTTATGAACATTTTAAAGGATTTGTGTTATTTCTGCTGTAATAAAGGAAAATAATGCTCATAAAATCATCAGGCAAAATGTGTAACTAAAAAGTGAAAATCCCACACACATTCGTTTTTTCATCAGGAAGTGAAAGAACACATACAAGTCCATCACCCAGAGGCACCCTTTATGGCCCTTGGTTATCTACCAATTGAATTTTTATTATTCCTTTTATATATGTATGTATAGTTACATAATACTACTAGACCAGTTGTTTAATAACCTGAGCTTGGTCACTTTAATATTGTCAATTTATTAATATTATCAATATTATGAATCTTTCCATTCAATAAATGTTATTTTTAGTGACTGCATAGTTTTCTATTAGTTCAAAAAGTACTATAATTTATTTAACCAGTCCCCTATTTATGGACGTTTGTTTCCAATGTAATATAAACAACATTATATTAAATGCTTGGGATATGCATACTTTTTAAAATATTTATTTGACTATTTCCTTAGGATTTATTCCTAGAAGTGAAATTGCTGGATTCTAACGTATGTGTGTGTGTGTGTGTATGTAAATATATAAATATAAATATATGTGCATATATATATATGTTATTTTTCAACTGCCAATAATCTATTTTCCCATTAAAGGTTTTATAAATTTTCCCATCCATCCATAGAGTATGGGAATTCCTGTTTCATCATATCAGGGCTAACATTAGATAGTAATAATTAAACTTTTTCTGCCAATCTGAAAGGTACAAAAGAGCATTTGGATTTAATATCCATTTCTGTGATTGTTAGTGAAGTGAAACATCTTTTTAAATGTTTATTAGACACCAGTCTTTCTTTTTTTTTGTAAGATTTACTTATTAATTTTAGAGAAGGAGAGAGCATGTGAGTGGGGTGGGGAGGGGCAGAGACAGAGGGAGAGAGAGAATCTCAAGCAGACTCCCTGCTCAGCTCGGAGCCTGACATGGGGCTCAATCTCATGACCACAAGATCATGACCCTGAGATCATGACTTGAGCCGAAATCAAAAGTCGGATGCTCAACAGACTGAGCCACCCAGGCACCTCTAATAAGAAATTAGCATTTCTTGGGGCACCTGGGTGGCTCAGTTGGTTACGCATCTGCCTTAGGCTCAGGTCGTGATCTCGGGGTCCTGGGATTGAGCCCTGCATGGGGCTCCCTGCTCAGCGGGGAGCCTGCTTGTCCTTCTCCCTCTGCCCCTCCACCCCACCCATGCTCTCTCTCTCTCTGAAATAAATAAATAATATCTTTTAAAAAAATTAGTATTTCTTATGTGAGTTGCTTGTACCTGTCCTATAGGAATCTCAAACTTGACAGATCTCAAAAAGAAAAACACTTATTACAGCCCTCTGAGTCAGCGCTGATTTTATTTATTTATTTTTTATTTTGAGTCAGCTCTTATTCTTACATTCTGTTGTCAGCATCACTCTTTATTCTACTGCCAGGATATAGACCTCAGAGATAGATGGCTTTTACTTCTCTCAACTTCTCCAGCCACTCTCACACCAGGTCTGATTTATTTCATTTCCACCATATTTCTCATATAGGTTCCTCTTTTTCACTTCTTTACCTACTGATCTAGTTTGGAACGTTCTCTTGCTTTATTTTAGAAGGCTCCTAACTAGTAACAAAAGGCCAGAAGAGCTGATGCATGCTGGAGGTAGACCTGAGGCTAGAGTTCAAGTTTCTCAGGTCCCGTAAAAGTCATTACTATTTCCCTTGCTAGACTATTACTTATTCATCTTCGTACCCGGTGCCTGACACATAGTAGGTACCTTGATAAACAAAGGATGACATTGTTTTTCTCATCTCTTGTCTCTCTCCTCTCCAATGAATCTTCTATGCTGTTTTCAGAATTAGCTCTCCAAAACACAAATATGACTGTGACACTCTTCTTTTAAGAATTGTTGCCCATGCCCCATTGACTAGCGCAGGGTTTCTCAATCTCAGTACTGTTGACATTTGGCCCAGATAATTCTTTGAATGTGGGGGGCTGTCCTGTACACTGTAGGACTATAGATGTCAGCAGCACCCCCCCCCTTTAGGGTAACAACCAGAAAATGTCTCCAGACATTGACAAATATTCCTTGTAGGATGGGGGTGACGGGCAAAATATCACCACTGGCTCAGAAGCACTGGCCTGTGCGAAAAAGTCAAAACTTAGCATGTCAGTCTTGCTCTGCTACCTTTCCAGCTTCATTTTGGCCTCTCCTGAACTTCTCAAATGTGCCCTCTACCTTAGCACCCATCTGGCTTCTCATGTGCTGTGCCTTCAGCACTTTATTCATAACAAAGGCCAACCACCACATCGAATAGACAAATGCATGTCGGATCAGACATAAGAGAAGTTTGTTTTGTTTCACCCAATAGCAAGGTGTGGCTGAACATGTCTGTAACCAGCCTTTCAGGAACCTAGGCTGGTTGACGTTCTGCCATCTTTGTTATATAGCTTCCAAGATGGCCCTGGGGATCATCTCCATTCTACTCGATGAAAAGAGAAAAGAGCATTGAGGAGTACACCAAGGAGATTTTTATGGTCAGGCCTGAAAGTGATGCACATCCCTTCCACTCTCATTCTACTGGCTGAAACTCAGTCACGTGGCCACACTCAATTGCAAGGGAGGCTGGGAAATGTAGTCTAGCTGTGTGCTTAAGGAAAAAGCAGATCATGGATTTGCATGATTAGCTAGCCATCCTTACCGCAATCAGCTTATGAGTTCAGCAGAACCCTGGTTATCCTTTAAGGCCTGGCTCAAATGTCACTCCTAGAAATGTAAAATCTGATCTCTTCATTATAACCACTTTTATGCCCCTTGTTCATACTAGTGTACATTATGATATGGTTAGTATGGCATAAAAATAATTTCTTAAGTCATTACTATCTAGGATAGTTCCCAGTATGTGGTGGGTATATATTTGCTAAAAAAATGAATGGATAATGTTTGATTATGGGGATGTATCATGGGAATGGCATAGGTATTCACTGAAAGTTTTTTGTTGTTGTTTATTGTTGTTTTTTGATCTCTGTTCCAGAAATCTGCACTAAAGATGAGACAAGGGCATTCCCAATTTCTTGCAGGACACACAGCATCATTTAAGGCCCAGGAAAAATGGAATGGGAATCTTCTCTTTCCTGTAGGCCAAATCTAATTCCTCTCTCAGTCTCCCTGAGCCTCAGATAGTCATCCGCCCCTCCCTGTGTTACACACAGATGATCTTTCCACAGGCTTCCCTGAGTTCTCCCCCACCCCTTCCGGCCCACTTCCTAAGGGCCTAGTGACTTCATCCTCCCACCAGAGATCTGCATTTAAAAAGGGGTGATTGTCAATCCTGAGGCATCATTGACTGATTAGTTATATCGGGAAAGAATTTGGGGTCCCGATTCTGAAAAAAGGCTGCCATGTTGGTGGTGGTGGTTTTTCATCTACACTTGTACATTTCCACAGGGAACAAAAGGAATAGTTAAAGGGAGACCTATGCCTACTACCTATAAATTCTAGAGAGGCTTTTTTTTTTAATTACAAATGGGAATTTTGTACCTTAGAAGCGAACAATCTCCTTTTGAATCCTGACTACATAATTGCCAAGGTAAACAGGAGTAAAGCCTTATGTGCCTTTGAGGCCTGTTGTTCTTATTAGCTAAAATGGGTAAGAATGAAAGCACTTTTGCAACAAATGTTCAGGGGATTTGAGCACCCATTTAAGGCTGTAACCAGGCCAGGGTTTCCTTTTTGGGGCCGTGCAGAATCCGGTCCAAAAACATGAACACAAGAGGAATGTTTCTGGTCATTTTTCTCAAATCCACCGGAGGGTTCCCACTGAAGTTTCTGACACACATAGCCTATGCATTGCATCTGCACGACAAGGGAGCGTTTATGTAAAATGTTTTTTTTTTTTTTTTCCCCTCATTACTTTGACAATTCCAGCCCTCACTTTCTCCTCTGCTCGGATCGACATCTGAGAAGGGAGACCACAACTGCATACCATTTTATAGATCCGCCTGATTAAAACCAGCTCTCCCTATAGGTCCCATCACGTATGAGACACACGGTTTTTGTCAAGAGACCAGCTACTAGCAGAAAGAGTTTTGATGCTATTGCTAGTAAGAAATTAGTAACTAGATCCTCGGTCTGTTTTAAGCCAACTTTATAATTATACTGTTTCAGTGGTAAACCAGACCCTTGAGCCAAGCGTAATTTAGAAATTCTAGATCTCTATTCCTTTCCCCGCTGTCTTAAATGTTCATCTTTGCTGCCTCGCCGTCGTCTTCTTTCAAACATATAATTTTCTTCCATTCCTTCCTCACCCCTGGCTCCTTGTTTATGTGACCTCCTGTCACAAATGGACAAAGGCATCTTGGTCCCCCGCGTCCTGGGACAGTATGGGCAACAAGCGAGGCTGTGTAAGCACAAATCCAGTTCTGGAACGTGTCGCCACTGTGTGAGGGCTCACTGGTTTGCCCCTGGGACTGGAGCCTTAGCCTGTGCTCCAGCTTGCGTGTCCGGGACTTAACCTTTTTTTCCCAAGACCAGAACCACCCCGGAGATTACTTTCTCCAACTCTCGAGCTCTTCCTGATTCTGTAAACTTTTTGTCCTCAGAGCTCTTGTGATATGGGAAGATTTATTAAATATTAAAAATGAAAACCAGGGCTTCCTTGGGGGAAAATTTCAGTCTCCCTTGCCTTTTTACATTGCGTTCTCTCTCCCAGTTCTCTTCTTTCACCTTCCCCTTATTTTATTTTTTTTTCCCGGTACAATTGTTTCTCTGCTCTTTCAAGCTATATTTTGGGATGGTTTTAAAAAAAAAATCTCTTAAGTATACCTTGAAAGCCTACATTTTCATTTCAGCTGAAAGTCATCCAAACCATATGCATTTCAGTCGAACATTCCTCCAGCTGGCCTCTCTCGGCCAAAGACCCTTTTTTATACCTGACCGAATTTCTACAGAATATGGCTGAAATGATATCAATCCAAGATCTCTAAGGGATCCCTGGCACCAGATTCCAGATCCTTCGTTGACACAGCTTGCTGGCGGGAGTTGTTCTGCTGTACTGAGCTTGATAGTGTTTTCCCTCCAGAGTTGCTCTTTCTTGGTTTCTTCCTTTTCGTTTCTCTCTCAAGAACACTAATCCTTTGCGGGGAAAGCAGGCTGGAGGGGTAGCTGCAGCAAGGCTGCCCGTGGTCCATAGGGGCAGCCAAGGTCTCCTTTAAAGACAGCTGCTTTCTATTTCAGGAGTCTCAACATTGTGGCTGTGTGCATAGTCTTTTCACCTCCAGGTCTGGTCTTAGCCCGAGCTGAAACAGAACTACCCATTTTTACCAAGCCCTTGAGGGCCACGGCTTGGGTCTCGTCAGCGGCAAGCCCTCCCTGCAAGTGTCCCCCCACCCAGATGGCATGGGGGTGGGGGTGGGGTCCCTGTAAGCCACACCCCTCCCCCCACCCAGGGGAGAAATGAAGGCAATTCCACGAAGGCCCACTGGTGAGGAGAATTGGCTGATTGAGTTATGACTAAATGGCTTTTCAAATCTTCTCATTATCCGGGGAGAAGGGGGCAAGTTCTGTAGATTGTCAGAGCCTGGTCCCTTGCCCACAGATAAAGCCAAATCCGCAGGAATCCTGTGAATGGGAAGGCTTGGAGGCCATACCTTGGAAACAAACCACACGGCCTCACTCAGCAGGGCTGCCCCTTGGTGCCGAATGCAACCCATTCTTGCCTGTTTTAAGTGAAAACATCCCAGGATGGGAACGTACATTCGAAGAGTGGAATGCTTTGTAGTTACTTGTACTTTGGGGGAAGCATGGCGCGTTCATAAATGAGAGTGCTACTTAAAAGTCCACCCCTTTCTGCTCCCAGACTGCAGCTCCAGAGGGAGCCCAGTGATAAAGATCACTAATATTTTCCCTCTAAGTAAGGGAATCAAAGGGAAGCTTTGCTATCTGCCTTGTCTGGATGCCAAATTAGATTGTGAATTTATTAACTCTTTGATGGCCTCAGTTACCATGGAGACTTTTGCATATATACATATGTATTTATATACAGACTCACATATACATATAATGGAAATATATGGGGAGGTTATAAATACATAATCTCCCTGTGTTATGGATATAAAAATGAACTCTCCTTGCATATTTCCATCTGCTCACATATTTCACCTGGCTCCGATACCCTCGTGATCGTGGACACATCACATAACGTCCCGCCTCTCAGTTCAGGCCTCTGGAAGATAAAGGAGTTGAAGGAGCTGGTGTGCTGGGGGGGTGGGGGGTGTTTCTCCTCCATACCATTCCCCCCCTCTGCTGTGCTGGGCCTGTGGTCGGCTTTCCGTGCAAAAAAGATGTGCTAACGCCTTAGCAGCCACCCAGTTCCTGAGGTTATGTTGAATCCCAACATTCTATGATTCTAATATTTTTAAACAATTCCGTCCTGAAAATACTGGCGGTGGGTGGGGGCAAACAGCCACCAGATCAGCCAGCATGCATATTCTGAGAGACTCCTGTCCTGTGAATAACAACTCACCGGGCTTCATGAGCAAGACCTGGTCAGATGAGCTTTATCTCTTCGTTGGCGATCTTGGTGGGTCTGCTAGGTTAAAGGCCAGGGACAACTTTAATCTAGCTTGACTGTAGTGAGACTTCTGACTCAGTCTTGGGCAACGCACTTATCGATAAACCTTGGAAGAGGTCCTTTCGCCTAGACCCAGATTGCAAATTTACCCATGTTCCAATACATCGTGTGCTTGGCTGCCAGTGTGAGCCTTTTTACATGTCATTCTCTTCTTTGAAAACCTGGAGTGGCTTCTCAGTTGCTTTTTTGATGATCCCTGAGGTCCTCAGCTTGGCATTCAGGCTTCGCTGAGTTTTCAGCCTTTTCCCTCCATCTTTATTTCTAGGAGTCTCCTGGAGACCATTCATCTCTTGCACGAGAAGAGTCTTCCAATTGCTTTATTCCTCCCTGGAGCACCCACACCCCACCCCACATTTGCTCTTGTCCCAGGGCTGCTGTGGGGCAAGCCTGGAATGCATCCTGATACAAAGCCAAGGTCCCCCCCCCCACAGCCTAATCCTTCCTGTCAAGCCCACATCTGGACCTGCCTCCTCCGTTGACGTCTCCCCAGTGGATCCGTGGTGGAGGGAACCCACCTTCCTCTGACTTTCCAAGTCACTCGTAGTCTGCGTGACATTGTCTCGTCCTTGTCCCCACTAGCCCAGTCACTTGGTAGAGATGCCAGGAGGAGTCTCATAGAATTTAAGGGTGTCTGAGGAGCCCAAGGGGGTGGTGAAAGGCTGGAAGCCAAGATGGTTGGGAGTTTGGGAGAAGGAGAGGTACCTCATTGGAAGGAGACAGAGTAGAAGGCAATTTCATGAATCTAAGCATATCGTTAAGTATCAAGTCCACTAACAGAGAGCGATGCATACTGGGGCAGGGGCTGAAATTTCCTTGACTCTGTGTCTTTAAGTTTCATGGAAGCTCTGACTGAAGAGAGAAATTTGAAAACATGACACCCCCCTCCCCCCTCCCCCTGCACTCTGCTCGCCATGATCCCAAACACTTTGGCTTTTAAGATAAGTCAGGCAGATATTTGACTTGATAAAGTGAGAATTAAAAAAAGTAAATTATAAACACTGGTGTTTAGAAACCAATTTCATAATCCCATGAAAATTTTCCTGTGTTTCTTTTAATCAAGCTAGGAAATGACAGCAATATTACATTTGCTTGGTTCATAGATCTCGTACGAACATACGGGTATTTATGGAATTCGTTATAAAACCAGATAATAGATGTGGCAGGACTTTGACAAAGTTAAGAAGTCTCAAAAGGAGAGAGATTTTTATTGCTAGGAATCACTTTTCTGACCTGGGTTTTCTCTCACTTAACCATCAGGTATATGGCAGGCTTCCCTAGAGCAGGGTAGTCAGTGTGCCCCAAGTGATTCACTGTGGCCCTCACTCTATTTGTCTCCAGACAAGACTCAGCAGACTCAGTCTTCCCTCTCTGGCAGGGGGCCTCCTGACCCATCTTCCACTGGAGTCTTGGGTAAGGTTTTTCTCCATCTCCATCACTTTGCCTCCTTTCCTTAGGGAATTCGATTTTGGGACAAAGAAAATCAACAGCAATTTAGGAGAAACAAAGGAAGTGGGAGAGGGAGGCTAAGCTATTTTGGGGGAAGGGTGATTCTAAAATCACGAATCTTAGGGCACCTCGGTAGCATAGCTGGTTAAGCGTCCAACTCTTGGTTTCGGCTCAGGTCGTGATCTCAGGGTCATGAGATCGAGCCCCAAGTGGGGCTCCGCATCCGCACTGAGCGCAGAGCCTGCTTGGGACTTTCTTTCCCTCTCCCTCGCCCCCAGCCCAATCAATAAAATAAATCTTTAAAAAAATCAAATCAAATCATGGATCTCTCAGAATAGCTGGCTTCTGCTGTGAGAACTGGGACAAGGCACAGCCCCTGGGTGTGGAGACGGGGACACAGGAGCCTGCTCTCTAGAATCGAGAGTCTGTTCAGCAGTTCTCAATGCTGACTGTCACAGGGCTACCTGGGTTCCTTTTGAACAACGCAGATGCCTGGGCCTTATTTGATGATTTAACAGGTCCCCTGAGGGTCCTGTGCCTCCCTATTTGAAAAGCCTGACATGTGTCCTGAGCTCAAACAGCATCAAGAACCATTGATTTAGGCTCCTGATATTTAGCAGTCTCCTTAATTTGTTCCCTCTGCCCCACAGATAACATTTTTTCAAAGGGCTCCAAATTAAGAATTTGGTAAATCCCAAAGCCAGTGCCTTGACTTGTGAAAAACAAAGGGAAAATCTACAAAGATGAGATGGCTTCAGAAAATAAGGCTCCATAAATTAAATTATTTTGGAAATGATTTTTCCTTCTTGTACAATTTTCAGGGGATTTTGACACACACACACACACACACACACACACACACACACACACACACAGTCAGGGAGATGAATAAACAGGAAGGAAAAGATTGATTTTTATTGCTCTCTGGTTTAAAGTTAAAAACATTTTTATTCTTTATACTTCAACTTCTTCCTTTTCCCCCTTAGAACTGCATCAAGCTGTTTTCAGGAGGGATAAGTGGTTGGTTTTGGGGAGGGGGGCCGATGAAAAGCATGACATCACCGTGCTGTTCTGGTGGGGTCAGAGCAATCTGCCAGGTTAGGTCGGCTTAGGTTTGGTTCTCTGGATTTAGGAGCTGAATTGCGTCTTTTTCTAATTTGGCTTCAGCTTTTCACTGGAGACGGGAAGGATAATATTTATTCAAAGCTAATTGGTAAACTTCATTTTCAGTTTTAGGTCGGTAATCTAACCTGCCATTCTGTTCTTACAGACGGCAACCCCGAAGCCGGTGGGCTTCTTCCAGGGGCTCGGGTCTCCCCCCACCCCCGAGGACCTACCTGCTCTATTTTAGGTCAACTGTGGGCTATCAGCTTGGAAAGCAAATCCTTCACCTGAACTTTCTGTTGCTGATAAGGGCTCTGCAGATAGCAAGAGGATAACTCACTCATGTATTTAGAATTCGCCGTGGAAACTTCTCCTTGTCCTCCATGTGTGTGTTACTGTCAGCAACTCCTATCCGCTCCCCCCCGCCCTGCCCCGCCGAGGTTTTGAAATGTTCCCTCTGAATGTTAGTATGTTTATTATATTTCTCAAATGGAACTCCTCACTCCTAATAAACAGTCCTCGTTTTGAAAGGACTCACCCCCCACCTTTCATCCCTGGAGACGTACAGACACCTTTGTGTGGATGGTGTCAACAGTGGCCCCGTATGTCCATTATGTTGTTTTCTAAACGAACAGGGATATAGTTGTATTGTTCAAGGAGGCATTTTACTCTGATGTTTCTAACCTATTTATGGGTCCCTGATAGATGGTTATTTTTTGGCAGGCTTGAGATAAGCCTGGGTCAAGGAAACAGCTTGTACTCGTCTTTTCAAGTCGAGCTCGTCTTTGCCATATCATTTCATTATTTCCTTTCCTGTTATCTTCAAACATTCCCCTCAGAGCAGAGCTTGACAAGAACAGGAAGGTTGGCAAAGGTCTGGCAAGGAGGTTGTTTTTCTTCGTGTTCTAAGATGGACGCTCCCCTCCCCCCCATCCTTTCTTCTTTATGACCCACTCCCGGGGGCCCTCTCCAAAGCCCATGGAAAAAAAGTTAAGAACGCCTTCCCCTCTTTAAAGAAGGGTCTCTAAGAGGTTTCTAATCAGCTCACTGTCAGCCTGTTTCCTCTGATCAGCTTAAATAGGTCCACTTGAAGCTCACAACTGCCAAAACCAGTGCTCAGACTGAAAGCATGGGAGCATTTGAGACGCATTTATGAACTTCCACCCAAGATTATCCAGGAGGCTGAAAGCCGAGGGAGAGCGCCTGGCCCACAAACCCTTTCTTCTTGATTAAATTAGCGTTTCCCACTAACAGGAGGAGGAATTCCCATTTCACAGGCTGATTTCTCTTCTCTTTCTAAATCCCCCCCCCCCCCCACCAATTAACATGTAAACTTCATTCCTGAGCCCGGCTTTTGTGACCGACACTCCCTGTAAGCCCATCATACACATCTTGGCACAAATGAACCTTTTAACCTCCCATGGATGGTTTTCTGTCTAACTTTACACATGAACAACCAAAAAAGTAAGACCCGTTACCTCTGGCTGGTACAGACATGTGGGGGTGGGAAGCTGGTTTTGCACTGCGTCCACTCAGGTCCTTTACTGAGATTTTTTCCTGCTCTGTCTTCGGAAAAGAATGGCTTTGTTAACCATTAGCCACTGACAAGAGTGTGTCCATTTCAGCAAAATTAATAAGAGATAGCATTTTTCTTCCTTCTAAATGGCCCATGTCGGTAATTAACATCGCCTTTCATTACTCAACTTGAAAGCAGCCTTCTCGGGCTCCCCTTGACCTTGCCCTGGCTTTGTTAAACTGTGGCCTCCAGCCTGTGAGAGACCTAAATGCAGAAAAAGCATTTAGGAGACCCTTGCCAAGGTGCCTTGAAAGAATCATTCAACAAATATTTATGTGCCTACGATGTTGGGCTACCAAGTTGAATGGGATGTAGACCCTTGTGGAAAGGAAGCTGGGAGAAAAGATAAAACAGGTTTATTTAAAGCAGCCCCCAAATAGCAGAAACCAGTGATCACCAGACAGGACAGGAGCAGAACCAGTGTGTGTTGGGGGGGTGGGGGTGGGGGGGTAGGGGTGGGGGAAGCAGGGGCTAAGAAGGGACCCAGGTGGACATTTTATAGAGGAGGTGACATAAAAATGTTGGGAGTTCATTGCCAAAAAGGAATGCAAAGTTTCAAATGATTTCCTTGCTCTTTTTTTTTCTTTCTTTTTTTTTTTTTCAGATGAAGGGGAAAGAGAACTTTCATAGAGAAAGAGAGAATTTTTTTCATTTTGGTGGCTTGTTTCCATGTATATTTAGCCAATGAGGTGCTAGCTGTTGACATTTTAATAATGGCACTAGATTCTAGTTTAGCCAACTTCCCTAAAAGTGTGTAAAATGTTTTCCTGTCATTTTTTTCCCCCGCATCAGGCCTGTGCCCCAGGAGGATTCTTGGTCACAGAGGTGGAAATGTCACTTTGGGGTGAGTTAAGTTAGACTTTACATCGTTCACAACTTTAGCCATGACCTCCATGTTGACAAGAGCCACCAAGAAAAACCCAAGTGCCCTGTAAGAGGGAATGGATTGAAAACATTCTGATGCAGCTTATGGTGGCATCTAACGGCAACCGTGATGGTGAGGATTTTTAACCATTTACGAAAAAAACAAAAATGGCATGTTCTCATCTTTGGGGAAGAATCTGAACACATACACTGAAAAGTACAGGCCAGAAGACTCAACACTAAAACGTAAATAGTCAATTAAGAACATTAATGGATGAGTGCTGGAAAAGCAAGTGATTTGAATTTTTTCTTCCCTGTGATTTCCAGCATTTTGCAAAATGTCTAAGGGTACATGCATTGCTTCTGTAGTCAGGTCAAATGTTATTAAAGAATAAAGATGCTGAGGGGGAGAGAAAAAAGACTTCTTTATCAAGGTCAGAGTTTAAACAGAGCCGATTATGAAAATGCTGGGACATTCTCCCCTCCCAAGCCACTTTGGGCGTCCTCAGATTTAAAAAAAGAAAAAACATCCTACCCTGCAATCAGGAGTCTCCAAACACAGGAGTCTGTTTTAAGGAACAATGACTATCATTCAGTAAACTCCACGGGAGAGCTCTCTTGGAGCTACTTGGGTTGAAAATTTGTTAGTCGATTCTTTTAGAAATTTGTGTAGTGGAAGAATCATCTCTCTCTCTCTCTCTCTGTGATGAAATTTAGCTCTGCTAGTTTCCGGGTTCGGCATTATTCAAGGGTCAGAAATCTTTTGCAAAGGTTGTGTTGATCACTTTTTTGGGGGGGGGTGGAGATAGTAAAGCCTTTGTTATTGTCCTCTTGCTCAAGCCCAATGATATGAAAACCTAAAGGCCAGTTATTCATCCAGTGACAGCCTTCGTGCATGCACAACAAACCTTTATTTTTATCTGTTATTTTGTAATTTTCTTTTACTCAAATGACATACATCAGATAAGCTCATTTATTTCACAATTGGTGGTAAGTGCGCAAAATATCTCAAATTGTGATGCAGTTGTCTGCAGGCCGGGAGCAGAGGAAATAGCTTCTGCTTTTATTCAAATCCTGTCCCTGATCATTTGCAATAGAAAAGCTAAGTTGGGGGGTGTGGGTGGCGGGGTGGAGACGTGGAAGGGAATGCAGAGAAATGGAAAAATGCAAACGTGTAGCTTAGGTTGAAATCGGTCCCCAGCTTCTTTCAGCATTTTCTGTCTCTCGTATGCTTCACAATATGAAAATCCCCTAAATTAGAGCAACAACCCCTGCGGGTGCCCTTCCCCAAGATCGGAATGGTTTTTTGACGTCTGAGTCACTCAAAATTGTGGGGCCCAAAACACATAAACAGAATGAGAAAAGCTGTTTGCTGTGAGCACGCAGCTTTGAAAACTGTTTTGGGCCTGGAGAGAAGGGTTCCTCCCATTTTTCTCCTTACAAACACTCAGAAAAATGAAAAATAACAACAACAAACAACTCAAGAAAAATGCTGTCTTCACGATGAAAGGATTCAGGGTTGTCTGTCCTTTGTGGTTGCTGACGGAGAAGCCGGAGGTAATTTGGGGCAAGAGGAACAGCCCCGGACAGAAGGCCTCATAGTCAGTACAGAGCAGCCAGGTCTCCCCAAACCTGGGCTGGGCAAAGGTGGGGGGCGCCTGAGACGGGGGCAGAGCTGACTGACCTTGTCCTTGGGAGTCTCAGGAGCTTGAAGGAAAGATCCCCCGCAAATCTGTTTATACCGACTAGTGTCCTCGATGCTGAGAAGTATTTTCTCCTCTTTCCTTGCCCTGCTTCCCAGATCAAGCCATTTCATAGGAAATACACATTAAAAACATGAACAAAAGCAAACACTGGGTCAGGTAGGTGGGGAGAGAGGACTAGGGATAATGCACACTTGCTGTGGTTGACCAAGCAAGTTAACTCTGAACTTCCTGGCATCAGATGCAGAAAAAAAGGCGGGTTGGGGAAGAATATATGCCCTTGCATATTTTGGGTTCTTTGTGAGGAAAAAGCACATGACCACAGGGAAAGCAAAGCCTTTTTCTACCACTCGGTAGTGAAGAAATTTCTACTGTCTGACTTTATAGAGAAGACACTAGAAATGTGCTTGAAAATGTGCTCAAGAAGTTTTTCCGAGTCCTTTGCTTTTCCTTTCAGCTTCCTGGCCCGTGTACCCATCCAACCTTGGTTATTAAAATTTACTCACGGATAGTTCATCCTGTAGCTTCTCTTGTAAGGATTAACAATACTGTTAAGTTCATTAAACAGGGAAGCCATGAGGCAGAGGAGGTTCTGATGCTTTAGTAGCCTATGGAAGCAAAACCAAAACCTAAGCTTGTAAATGCTTCAAGGTTGGGAGATGGAAGCCGAAGGACAACCAGTCACAAATAACCAACTATGGCTTTTCCAAATAAGGAGAACACTTAAACTATAGCCAATTGAATTGTTTTTTTGCTCTGCTTCCATAACGTCTGTGTAAGTCTCTCCCGATCCTGTCAGTGGATCACTCCTGACCACTTCTGGTTTGGCTCGGCCTGATTAGAGTCGATTTCTGCGAAAAGAAGCTCTTAAAATTTTTAATATGCCTCGGTTGATCTTTTAACAACACAAAAATCAATGATTTGTCTGTATGTCAGTGTCCCAGAATGACCATTTAACAGTAGTTGCTGGGTGCATGAAATGGATGAAAATTAGTAATCTCGCGTGACTCCAATACACAATTAGGAAATGTCACAAAAACATCTTAATGACAGTAGTAAAGGAATCTAGAAAAAAACCTAATATGAAGAACACCATAACATCTTATTGAAGGACAGAAGAAAACTTGAACAAAGAGACACATACCATGTTGGACGGTAGACTCAAAATTGTGAAGGTTGTCAGTTCTTTCCTAAGTAATCTATTCATTCAATGCAATTCTCAGAAAAATTACAAGGGGATATTTCATGAAACTTGACAAGCTAATGTACAAGTTCATGTCAAATAGAAGATGCACAGATGAATCAAAAGATTATTAGAAACAAGCTAACAGTGACAGATTTGTCCTACTTTATATCAAAACATACTTTAAAATGGTGGTGATTAAAGCAGTGTGTTCGTACCTCAAGAATAAAGAAATAGATCAATGGAAGGAATCTATACACGGATCCATGTACTATGTTTACATAAGAATTTAGTGTATGACAAAGGTAACACTTCAAAGAAAAGATGACTGATTCAATAAATTGTGTCAGAACAATAAGAAGGAAAGAACATTTCAATCTCCCAATACATATAAAAAAACTTATTTCATATGGATTAAAAAACTAAATCTAGAGGAAAAACTATACAAACATTAGAAAAAATAGCAAAACCATCTTATAATTTTCAGACCGGTAATACCTTTTTTTTTTTTTTTTTAAGATTTTATTTATTTATTTGAGAGAGAGAGAGAGCACAAGCAAGGGGAGCAGGGGGAGTGAGAGAGGGAGAAGCAGGCTCCCCACTGAGCCGGGAGCCTGACGTGGGACTCAATCCCAGGACCCTGGGATCATGACCTGAGTCCAAGGCAGCCGCTTAACCGACTGAGCCACCAAGGAGCCCACTGGTAATGCCTTTTTAAGCAAGGTATAAAACAGAGAAACCATACAGGAGAAAGCTTTTTAAAGCTACATTAAAAATCTGAAGTTTTAATACAGTGAAACGTTTAAGACATGAACAACGGTCTGAGGTAAAATGTTTGCAAAGTTACACAATTAGATAAATATGATTATCCACAATGCATAAAGAGCTCATACCAACAAGTAAGAAAAAGAAAAAAAGTGGAAAGATGGGGAAAATAGAAACAGTGAAGTCACTGACTTAAAAGTTACCAATTCAAATGTGAAAAGATACTTAATCTAATTAGTAAGTAGTGAACAATAATCAAAGTTTCACCCATTTGATTGGAGATCAAAAAGAAAATTCTGTTTCTTTCAACGTTGAGGGAGTATAAAATGGTAGTCTTTTGGAGATCAATTTGGCCGTGTATATCAAAAGTAAAAATGTGTATTTGGCAGGGTATATCAAAAGTAAAAATGAGGGGCACCTGGGTGGCTCAGATGGTTAAGCGTCTGCCTTCAGCTCAGGTCATGATCCCAGCGTCCTGGGATCGAGTCCTGCATCGGGCTCCCTGCTCTTTGGGAGCCTGCTTCTCCCTCTGCCTCTCTCTCTCTCTCTCTCTCTCTGTCTCTCATGAATAAATAAATAAAATCTTTAAAAAAAAAAAAGTAAAAATGATACCATTACTTCCAATTCTATGTTTTTGTCTGAGAGAATTATTTGCACATGTGTACAAAGAAGCATCGATAACCATTTTCAATGCAGCGTTGTTTATAATAAGAAAAAATTAGAAACCATTTAAATGTGCATCATTAGGGAAATAAGTTGTGATATAGATAATACTATGTAATAATATGCCACAGTAGAAGAGAATAAGGTAGATCTATAGTACTGAAACGGAAAGATTTATAAGAAATATTTTTATGTGAAAAAGTGTACAGAGAACCATACATACGGTTTAATTCTATTTATATACCTCCTGTATGTGCACGGATTCATGCATGTGTGTGTGCACATGTCTGTGTGCATGGATGCACATGTACAACCAGAGGGAAAAGTGTCTAGAAGTTACACACTGAACTATTACAGTGGTTACCATGGGGAAGGTAAAGATGGCTCTTTTTTGTACTCCACGGAATTCTGTATTCTGTGAACATTCATTTTCATTTTATTTTTTTTCTTTAAAGATTTTACTTATTTATTTGAGAGAGAGAGGGTGAGAGAGAGAGAGAGAGCATGAGCCGGGGGGGTGAGGGGCAGAGGGAGAAGCAGACTCCCAGCTGAGCAGGGAGTCCCACGATGGCCTAATCCTGGGACTCCAGGGATCATGACCTAGCAGAAGGCAGATGCTTAATCAGCTGAGCCACCCAGGCACCCCTATTCTACCAACACTTAAAAGAATATATTCATTCTTAGTTAAGTAAGTAAACATTGTTTTAAGAAGCAACATATAAATAGCTGGTATGTTTTTTATAAAGAAGACATTTTATCCAAACTTAAGTAATGTAAAAGGCCTCAGGAATTCTTAGTCATTAGGACTTTATGTCTTCTTTTCTAGAAGAATTTATTTCTCTTGAATATCACGACCTCTGGTCCCCCCCCCCCCCCACCACCCCGGGCCTGGGGCCCTTCTTTTCTCCTAATAAGGCTAAGGAAGGCTCCCAGGATCCCAGGAGATGTATTGACCGTCTTGTAAGTTACAGAAGGATCAGCGGATTGAGGATGGTCTTAAATCTTCTGCCCATAACTCTCATTTTAGCTGGTGGATTTCTTTCCTCACTGCCCAAGCTGATGTTTTAAAGCTTCACCTCTTCCTCTCCTGTGCTCTCCTCAGGCTTATGTAATCGGGCGAAGTGGTCATCGAGGGAAAGGATTTGGGCAGCTCACACCAAAGCGGTTAGAGCCTTCGTGATTGAAGGCTGGCTAGTTGGATTTCATTCTCCTTCAAAGGTAACAACCGCATTTCCTAAAAAAAAAAAAAAAAAAAAAAAAAGAAAGAAAGAAAAAGAAGAAAACACCCCAAAACCACAAAAAGTTACATTTGGTGGCCTGGTGCATAAATCAGTATCCGACAAACCTCCCCCTCCCCCAAATGTGTAATGCTCACAAAATGAGACACTTTTGTGGGTCTCTTGGGTATCTTTGTTTGAATGACTCTCCTTTTTTCTCATGACCTGGACTCTCCACACTGTATTTCAGACCCAGAGGCTTTTCTTTTCCCCCCGCATTGGGAAATTCATTTGTGTTTCATTCATTTCGTAAAATCCTTGCTTTTTGGTTCTAAGCAGAAGAGTTTAGTGTCTAAAAAAGTGTCCCTTGAGCAAGACAGCGCTGAAACCAATTCCCAGCCCAGCCCCAGGAGTGTACCTCACAGCTTATACACAGTCTTTAAAAAAAGAAGAGCTAGCTGATCCTAGTAGCTACTCAAGTCACACTTGATTTACATCCCTGTGAAAATGCTTACCTGTATCCTTTCAGATTAATTTTTAAGTTAATACTTTTGCTGGAGTCTGTGTATTTGTGTGTGTGTGTGTAAAGGAAAACTTCCTTTAAACATATTGAAATACCTGCTATCGTTAGAGGTGATGTGTACACAGATACATTGTGATGCCAATTGCCTATCACAGAGAAAAACCATTTTCATACACGAGAATAAGGACCTATATGCAGCAAATGTCTCTTACTCTTTTGTCTGACTCCGATGATGCTTCCCTTCTGGAATTTACCACTCTTGCATGCTGTATCATTCTGGTGGGTGAGTCAATAAAGGACTTGGAATGCCACTCCCACCACGAGGTGACAGGGGACCCAAGCAGGCCAGACAGAAACCTTCCCCAGAGAATGATACGGAGACTGAGAGGGCACAGTCTCTCCAAGGCAGATCAAAGTCCAGAGCTGCTGGGAGTCGTCTTTCTTACCACGTGGGTAGAATCTGCCTGAGAATATCAACACAGAAAAAAGCAAACCACGAGAAAAATAGATGGGTGGATGGGTGGATAGACAACAGATAGACAGATACCTGATGGTGTAATTTGAACTTGAAGGCACCGTACCTGAAGAGTCATGTCTCTGACTTCTCACCTGGTAGGAGGTGTACATTCCCCTTTTTGCTTAAGCTGGTTTGAGGCAGGTTTCTGTTGCTTTCAACTTTGATGCATGCAGGCTATTTTGTATATTTACTGTTCGTTCTATTGGTTGGAGGGGATATTTGGAAGCTGATTCATACTCAGTAGATACACAGCATAGCACCATGGAATAAGATGAATCTACAGTGAAGGGGTCCCATCTTTTTTTTTTCTTTTTTCTTTTTTGGACTATATTTTAGCAAACAGTGTGATTCCAAGGAAGAGAAACCCACTCAAATAAGCCTAAGGAAAAGAACTTTACTGATGGGTTTTATTGATCTTCCAGAGCCCTATTTTATGAAGTAGAGCTGCAGCTGTGGGTTCTGGAACTGAATATTGGACAGTCAGGGACTAAGGCCCCTCTTAAAGGTGAGATGAGCTTTTTACCTCAATTAAAGGCAACTCCCTTCTTCCAGCAACTGTGGCCCAAAAACCTGGGGGTCTTTGTTTCTTCCCTGCAGTTTCTATTGGATCCTGGGTCCCTTTTATATGAGCTGTCTCCCTTTACTTCCAGGGCTGCAAATCGAGGAAGTGTCAGCGTGATGCTGTGTCATTTACAGCCGCAGCTGGCTGTCGGGAAGTGGGACAACCTGTCCTGGTGCAGTGATGGCAATTCTATCCATCCGGAATCCCAGGCCCTGGGAGTCATACTCTGACGCTTCATCCTCAAACCAGAAAACTGTGTTGGCGCTCCCTCCAAAATACACCCAGAGTTCCACCACTCGCCACGGCCGCGCGTGCAGCCGCCTTAGTCTAAAGCACCAGTGTTAGTGCAACGATGTTGTAGCTGATCTCCCTGCTTCTGATACGTCCTCCCCGACAGTCAGAAGAAGGCTTTGATGATAATCAGATCTTGTCTGCTCAAACCTGTCAGTGACTTCCAAGGCCTTTGTGACCTCATTTCCTGTGTGTGTTGCTGATATATAAAAATATATATATTTAAAGATTTATTAATTTTTTAAAAAGATTTTATTTATTTAAGAGAGAGAGAGATAGCAAGAGAGCGCATGAGTGGGGGGCAAGGAGAGGGAGAAGCAGACTCCCTGCTGAGCAAGGAACCTGATGTGGGACTCGATCCCAGGACCCCGGGATAATGACCTGAGCCGAAGGCAGATGCTTAACCGACTGAGCCACCCAGGTGTCCCTCAACTCTTCTTTCTTCACATCACTTCTTTTACTCTTCAAGACAATTGCTCACATTACTTAGTCTCCATTCTCCCAGTCAGTTTCTAGAAGGCCCTTCCTCCCATCACATCTAAATCAGCACCCAGAAGCTCTAGGGCCTGTTGTCTGCAGCATTTCCTTGCACTACATCAATTCATCTTCCATCTTGTCAGAAGCTTCTCGGTAATCTGCAGGTGGTTTCTGGCATGAAATTCCTAATGGAAGGTCTCCATGTTCTGGTGTCAGCTGGTACTTTTGTTACTCCTGTTCACTGTCGAATGGGGCACATACTCATCCCTCTAGATAAGCAAAATTATCTGCAACACCCTGGATCTCACTTATTCACTCTTTTCAAAGAGCTGTCATGTTCAGCCACAACCTTCCTCCCCTTCACTGTCCTTCAAAAGCCTGCCGAACAGGGGAGCCACGTGGAGGGCATCCCCGGGGACAGGGACTGCCTGCTTCTCCCTCTGTCAGCTTTGCTCTCTCTTTCTCTGACAAATAAATAAGATCTTTAAAAAAAAAAAAAAAAAAGAAGAGTTGAATGAAGATGTGAAGAAAAACTGGGAAGAAAATGGATATTAATGCTTCCTGGAAAGTTGAAACAGAGTTTCTATTTATTGAGGAAAATGTCCTGGAGAGGAGTCCTAGGCTCCTTTAAGAGCCAGACCTGCTTTCTAGGTTATCGAGGTATCAGGTCCAGATTCTGTGACTGAACCAAAGGATCTACACCAGGGAGAACCATCGGGTGAGAAATTCTGCCCAACAAGATGGTTCCTTACTGGATGGAGGCAAACTGACCCAACAGATTTCTCTTGGGCCAGGAAAATCAAGTGATGTGGGACTAGAGCTCGGGGTGCATTCCAAACAGCACTGAGCCAGCTCTGCTGGAGCCGCCCTGAGGCCCGAGGTGTACCTCCAAGGGTGCGTGCACCACAATTCTCATGCCTTCATGAGACATTTAGTAGAAAGGAAATTCCCCTCGGCTGCCTCAGTCCTCTGTGTGTTCTTAAAGTCAAGTCCCGTCACCGAAGATGATTTGTGTGTCTCATCCTTCAATGTCAAAGAGTCTAGTTAATTCAGGAGATGATTTTCTCCAAGTTTTATAAGCTTAACGATGGTTTGTAGGTATTGCACAGTGTGCGTGGCTTGTAGATATACAGTATGTGGGGCTTGTAGATATCGGACGGTATGCATTAGGAAGAAAGAGACCAGACCCATTTGAGTATGGATGGCTATTGGTGAAACACTAGTGAACGCGTTTGCCATCTGAAAGAAGGAATGTCAGCTGAGTTGAGTGAGAGGGGTGTGGTCAAGTTGAAAGAGCACTGGAGTGGGATCCCAGAGGACCACAGCTTTACCACTAATGAGCTGTGCGACCTCTTGCTTGGCCCCAGTTTCAATTCGATTCGGAGTTTATGGAGTGCTTCTATGGAAAAGACTCTGTTTTGTCAGGCTCTGGAGGATACAAAACAAGTCAGGCATTGCACCTTCCCTCATGAGCTGGCAGTGTGAAGAGGGCCGAGTTCCAAAGTCAAGCACGCATCTAACTTTACTTCAAGTAGAGTAGGTAGGGCTGAGATGCATGCTCTGTTGGGGTAGAAGTTAAGGGCTATTGAATGCCTACGATGACTGGTGGATCTTGATGGGTCTCTCTAGCTCCATGAGGATGTGCAGCTTACACTTTTCTCTGCCTGAAGCAAGAGTTTATCTTCATTGCTTCCTCATACTGTTGAGGGAGTACCAGGCAGAAGTCGCAGGGTTGGGAGTCTGGGAGATGGGCTGGCTATCTCTGTGCAGGCAGACTACCAGAGTGAGTGAGGGGTGTTCTAGGGGGGCAAGAGAGGATGTGGCACAGGCTCTGAAAACCAAGGTTATTTTATCTTTGAAATTCGCAGATAGCAAGCCAATTTGATGCAAGAGAAAGAAAATGTTTTTTATGTTGTTTCCATTTCTCTATTCCTCTGTATCTTCTCAAAGACACATTTTACAGAGCAAGAAAACATTTGATTCTAAGTTTGTTTTGATTTTCAATCATGGGCAGTAAGTCTTTTTTTTTTCTAAGGAGTCACTGACAGCTTTATCCAATTTTCAACCATCCAAATACTTTTCTTAAGCAAGAGCACTAAGGTTTCTCCTTAAATCACCATTTTTCAAGCAAGGGGGAGGATGCTCCTTTGATGGAATAGACTGGTGGGTAGACTCTCTTGGTTTGGCTTTTATAGGTTAAAACATCGTGGTTTTTGTTTGAGGATAAAACAACAACAAACAAACAAACGAACAACAACAACAAAATAGTAATATAGTTCTTTCTTCAGCCAAAAGCTATTTTGACTGGGTGTCTGTCTGCTCAGGCAGTCAATTAGTTATAATCATCCCTCTGTTCACTCACTGTTTCAACAATAATTTATTCAGTGACTAGTAAGTGGCAAGCTCTGGGATAGGGAGAGAGAGATGCTCACATGGAACATCTTCTTGTTGGTAAGACAAATAAGCAGATAATAAAAAAATAAACCAGATGATTTCAGATGTGCAATGAAGACAATGAAAGGAGTCAATGTGATCCAGACTTCTTCTTCTTCTTTTTTTTTAAGGATTTATTTATTTATTTGAGAGAGAGAGAGAGTGTGTGTGTGCGAGCAGGAGGAGGGGCAGAGGGAGAGGGAGAGAGAGAGAATCTCAAAGAGACTCCCTGCTGAGCATGGAGCCAGATGTGGGGCTCCACCTCACGACCCCGAGACCATGACTTGAGCCGAAACCGAGTTGGACGGGCTCATCAGACTGAGCCACCCAGGTGCCCTTCCAGACTCTTTAAAAAAATAGTATCTCAGGGGCGCCTGGGTGGCTCAGTTGTTAAGCGTCTGCCTTCGGCTCAGGTCATGATCCCAGGGTCCTGGGATCGAGCCCCGCATCGGGCTCCCCGCTCAGCCAGGAGCCTGCTTCTCCCTCTCCCACTCCCCCTGCTTGTGTTTCCTCTCTAGCTGTCTTTCTCTCTCTGTCAAATAAATAAAATCTTAAAAAAAAAAAATAGTATCTCAGAGTGAAATTTGTAGCCTTAAATACTTACATTAGAAAAGAAGGTAGGCTGACAAGGAATGAGCTATGTGTCCATCTTAAGAAGACAGAAAAAAAGAAATAACTGAATAAGCCCCAAAATAGTAGAAAGAAAAAAAATAAGAGTAGAAATAAATGAAATAGCAAACAACACAAAATTGTCAAAGTCAGTGTTGCTTAAAAAGACGAACTTCCCAGCAAGACAGATCAAGAAAAAAAGAGAAGTCACAAAAAATATCAGAATGAATAAAGGTCCTCAGTACTGATGCAGCAAAGGTTAAATTTTAAGGTAATATCATAATCAAGTTGATGTCAAATACTTTACAACTTCAGTGAAATTGAAAAATTCCTAAAGAAGTATAAATTATTAAAGTTGACTTAAGAAGTAATAAGCACCTGAAGGATCCTATAATTTTTCAAGAATTTGAGTCAGTAGTTAAAAATCTTTCCATAGAATAAATACCAGTACCAGATGTTTTTGAATGTAGTTTCTACTATATATTTAAGGAACAGATAATTCCAAGCTTACACAAACTCTTTCAAAGAACAGAAAAAGAGAGAACACTTCCCACTCATATTTATGAGACAAATATAATCTTGATTCCAAAAGCAGACGAGGACATTTAGTAGAAAGGAAATTCACAGACCAATCTCACCCATAGATCTAAAGACAAGAATTCTAAGTAAAGTATTTGCAAACTAGAGCTAGCAATGATCAATCAGCATGCATTTTTGAAAGGATTGATTTGACATTATAAAATGTATTTTGTAATTCATCATATTTACTGTTTAAAGGAGAAAAATCATGATAACAATAGATGGAGATAAGCATCTAGTGAAATTCATCAACAATTTGAGATAAAACCTTAGCAAGCTAGGTTTAGGATGGAACTTCCTTGATCTACAGTGAACATCTTAGTGGATAATTAGGAAGAGCAATCCCTTTAAAATTAGGGATAAACAAGGGTGCCTGCTCTTACCACTGTTAATGAACATTGCTCTGGAGTACAAGTCAGTGTAGTAAGACAATCAGAAAAGGTGTTAGGATCAGAAAAGAAACAACAAAATATCACTATTTGCAGATGATATGATTTTCCCTATAGAAAATGGAAAATAATCTACAAATTATGAGAAATTATACACACACACACACTCACACACACTCACACACACTGTTCTATTGGCTGGGCTCTCTACAGGAAACAGCATTCTCAATGCAGAGTCTAATGACTGCAAAGATATGTGCAGATTACAGAGAAACCAACAAAGATGGTTAAACTCCAAGGGTAAGTAACACCAGAGGACTGAGTGGGTAAAGGTGAGCAGTTCCCAGAACCTGGAGAGTTGCAGGTCTAGGCAAGAGTCGCAGGTGGAGATGTGTGTTTGTTTCAGTAGAAGAGCACAGCTCTGCTGACTGGCTGCCTGAAAGAGAAGGGCTAGGGAATAACATCCAATCTCACTCTCCTCCTGCTTTCCTGGCCATTGCTTCCTTTTTCCAACCCTCCTGGGAGTCAGGACATAGGGACTTGTTGATGTAGTCTATAGAGTTCGTCTCCTGGACTCAGGGCATTATGGGAAGGATGGAAGGTGCACTTAAGGGCAATGGGAGAAAAGAATACCCACCACACATTTAACAAATGCCGTGCAGGTCCTTTATGTAGAAAATTACACAACTACATTCAATTATAATAAAAAACTAAATAAATGGAGTGATAACCATGTTCATGGTAGAAAGATTTATTAAAAAATGTAAATTCTCCCTCAAGTGATTATAGATTTAATGCAATTTTAATTAAAATTCCAACAGAATATTTTTTGCAGAACTTGATTAGCAGATTCTAAAATTTTAACAGAAGATTCTATTGATAAAAATCACCAAGACATTCTTTCTTTTTTTAAGATTTATTCATTTATTTTAGAGAGAGAGCGAGCATGAGTAGGAGGGGCAGAAGAAGACGGAATCTCAAGCAGACTCCGCTCTGAGTGCGGAGCACTATCCCACGACCCTGGGATCACAACCTGAGCTGAAACCAAGAGTTGATGCCCAACCGACTGTGCCACCCAGGTGCCCCAACCAAGACATTCTTAAGAAGAACCAGGCAGGACATATAACTCTATAAGATGTCAAGTCTTCTTATGTAGTTTCAGCAATTAAGATAGTGTCTGTTAGCAAGGGAAACCAAAGGAAGAGAGAGCCTAGCAAGAGGCCCATCAAACAGAAATCCGAGAGATGACAGGAGCTGACAGTTGCTGATCAGTGTGGAAATGATGGATTATTCAACAACTGGTGCCGGGATTGGTTATGCATATGGGCAAATCATAACAGCTGTCTTATAGTCCATATTCAAATGATAATACTGAAGCCAGAGGGCCAGATGGATTAAAATCCAAAATGTAAATGGTAAAACTTAAAATTGCTTAGAGGAAAATATAGGAGACTATCTCTATGACTCTGGGGATAGAGTAGGATCTCTTGAGCACTAAGGGCACAAGCAATAAGGAAAAGATTGATAAATTCAACCACAATAAAATTAAGATCCTTTGTCCTTCAAAAGACATCAGTGCGAGAGTGATAAAGCAAGTTATAATCTGGAACATTTCAACACATAGTTGACAAAGGATTAGTATTCTGAAGATATGTACAAACATTTACAAATTAATAAAGAAACAATAACACCCCAATAAAAAAGAGGCAGGTGATATGAACACAGAAGAGGACATGAGTGACCAATAAACACATGTAAAATGCTTAGCCTCATTATTTATCAGGACAATCCGCAAGGAAATATCATCATATGCCCTCCAGACTGGTTGAAATTAAAATGCCTCATAGTACCAAACATTGTCTGGAGTATGGAACAGAGGAACTTTCAAACAGTGCTGTGTATATGCTAGTTGGTGAAACCATTTTAGAAAACATTTTTAGAAAATGAATTATTAGGCCTGGGTGGCTCAGTCGTTTAAGTGTCTGCCTTTGGCTCAGGTCATGATCTCAGGGTCCTGGAATCGAGTCCCACATCGAGTTCCTTCCTTTGCCTGCTGCTCCCCCTGGTTGTGCTCTCTCTCTCTGACAAATAAATAAATAAAATCTTTTAATTAAAAAAAAGAAAACGATTTATTAGGAATTAGGTCCAATACATGCATCCCCTATACGCCAGTAATTCAACCACTTTGACTTCAACCTAATATACATCCTAAAGAAACTCCTGCACTTTTTGATTGGGAGACATGTATAAGATTACTCATAGCAACATTGCTTGTGATAGCTTTAAAAAGCAAGCAACCTAAGCCCAAGTGTCCTATGACAGTAGGGTGGATAAGTATATTAGGGTGTGTTAAGTAATGGAAGACTTTACATCAGTGGAAACGAAGAGCCTATACTCAACACAGATCAAGTCAAAAACAGTGTGCGCAAAACCAAAATAGAACAAAACTAACAAAAAACTAAACTGTGGAAGAACTTACATAGGATTCAAAAACAGGCAAAACTCAATAGTATGTGATACAGGGATACCTTCACATCTTCACATATCATTTATAAAGACAATAAAGGTATGGTTTATGTAAAACTCAGTAGTTAACTCTTAGAAGGAAGGAGGGGAACGTGGCTGGTTGGAGGCATTCATAGGGCTTTAGGGTAATCCGCCATGTTTGTTTCTTAAGCTGAGTAATCGGTACACAGGTATTTGTTTCATTTATTTTTAAATGATAATTCTTTAAAATGTACATATACATTATATGCATTTTTTTGTATATAGTATATATATACAAAACAAAGGTTAAAAAAATAGAGGTTACAAGGAGAAAAGAAATACATTTGGTCTAACTTCCTTTCTATATTGTAGCTATTGAAATGAGTGTCCCTTCTAAGTCCTATTTTCTTCATGTTATACCTCCTGGTATTGGATTATTCTTTACATGATTTGCAAACCATTTATCTTTCCCAGTGCCTAGAATTGGTCTGTAACATAGTAGGCACTCAATAAATATCTTTCATTTTTTCATCAAAGCACCAAGCTAGCCAAATGAGAAAAAGTAAAAATTTCCTAATAATTAAAAACATTGCAAATCAAAACAATGTGTCATTTTTACCTAGCAAATTGACAAAATTTTAAAAAAATGATCAGTCTTTGCAAGAGTACCAGAAATCACATATGGTTGATGGGAATGTAAAAATATAAGTGGTGGCTAGTCTGGCAGTAAGTTTGGAAAGTCCTAAAAAAATGTATTCTTTGATGTTTTGGGTCTACCTATAAGAATTTATGATCATAAAGCCATCATGGATGTGCTTTCCACTTAACATGGTACTTTACATATTTACATAAAAGGCATATGCTTGACAATGATGGTCTTTAAATAAGCTGTTTTAGGGGCGCCTGCTTGGCTCAGTCAGTAGAGAACACAACTCTTGATCTCAGGGATGTGAGTTTGAGCCCCACACTGGATGCAGAAATTACTTAAAAATAAAATCTTAAAAAAAAAAAAAAGTAAGCAATGGTAAATCTATACACTTAATGGAATGGCATATAACAATAATATGGCGTAAAATAGTTGATGAAATAAAACGTTCTTGATATATTAGTACAAATCAGGTTTAAAAAGTATGCAAATTTATGTGTAGACAAAGGACAGAAAGGATACACACAGCTCCTGGCCCGTAATAGATGCTAAATAAATAAATGAGTAATAGGGGCGCCTGGGTGGCTCAGTTGGTTAAGCATCCAACTCTTGATTTCAGGTCCGGTCATGATCTCAGGGTCATGAGATCGAGCCCGGTGTTGGGCTCCATGCTGGGGGTAGAGCCTGCTTAAGACTCTCTCTCTCTCTGCCCTACACCCCCTCACCCCCACTCATGTTTCCTCTCTCTCTTTTTCAAAGAAAAAAAAAATGAGTAATAAAGGGATAAAGAATAAGTGACATACACCAAAATTCTAACACTGGTTGCCTCTGTATGCTAAGATTAGGGTTGATAATAATTTTCTTTTTTTGCATGTAGGTATTTCCCCAAATTCTGTTATGTTCATGTATTCCTGTTGAAATAAGAAAAGATCCAAATTATTAGAATTAAAACCGAAGACTACTATGTGTATACACATCTTGTTTTACATCATGACTAGTACCACATTGCCACATATGAGCTTACTGAATGTCTTTGAAGTTAAGGTTGACATTAAGATCTGCTCTTCCGCACTCCTCTTAAATGCCTGTTTTTTTCAATATCCTTCAGGTTTGAAACCTTTTAAAACCAATGATTATGGGTTCATACCCAGATGCTGAAAGTGCCCACTTTAAGGTTACTGTTTGGCCAAAATTTAACTAGCTGCCCCATGTGTGCTTGCTCTTGTGGGGCTGCCAACCCGCATGAGCAGAGGGAGGGTTGGGAGGCAGTCACAGGCTCAGAGATACCCCTCTGTGTTTTATCCTGAGGCTGAAAATGGCCCCTGGGGCCAAGAGTTTCAGTTCAGGACCCCTGCAGGCAGGGGGTCTCATTTAGCAATTGGGTGCTGCCTAATATTGTTTAGAAAATTTTGTTTAAGGGTCTAAACTCTCCTAAATGCCCCTAAACTCCCTAACCTGAATGTCCTTAAAACGACCTTGGGTAGATCTTTCCAGGGCTGATTTCTATTAATGTGGCTATTGTTGTTTTCAAATATATTCATGGCGAGACTCGAAGAAATGTTGGATTCCTGTTGAGAATCATGTTATTAGAAACATTACTGTGCTATTGGATACACAGATCCAGGAAATTTGGCAAATCATTCTGGATCTCAAGGTTAGTCTTCTTCCTACAATGTCCTGCGTACACCCTTGGGTGCTGCCTTCCTTCTGGCATTTTTGTGGGTTTGAGGCAGGATCAAGTATTTCCACACCACCCACAGGTTTCATGCTCATTAGTTCCATTACAATTTGAGTCTTCCAGCAATTTACTTTGGAAGAGAAGAAGGAAAAGACAGGGTCTCTGCGATATTCAAGATTATGGGTTGTCTTGAGTGATAGGAATTTAAGAACCTAAAAGGGCATTATTGTTGCGTGGTTTGCTAAATTATGCCAGAGGTTGGAGAACTATCAAAAGCTTCCGTCTTGAAAGGGTTGCAATTGTACTAAAAATATCTCAAAAAACTTGACTTTCCTTTGATGCTTTTAGAATATCTTCCCTGGGTCTTAGGAAGAAATCCCTGACCTGAAAGCCACACTTAAGTAAACTCTTGGAGTTGGATGATAATTTGAAATTGGTGCCTAACAACCTCCTTCTGGAAGAGCTATGAATTTTCTGTTATTTGCATAGGCATGAAATTATTTGGGGCATTAAGGAAAGAGAACTGCCATAGACAGCCTGGGGTAAAATAAAAACCGAAAAACACACTTGTCTTACAGGAAAGACTAAAATCATGAGCTCCCAAATGGCACCAACACAGGAGGCTGAGTATACTATAATAACTTGCTTTGGTGAGCATCAGGAAGAGACACTTGGGAGGCTCACACGGTCCTGCGGATCCGTGATAATGATTTCCAGGATGAAAACTGCATGAACGTGAAGAAGGGAGAACTTTCCAGTGGGTTTTGTTTCAAGAATGTAACATTTACTAGATTATCTGAACCTAGTAAAACGTGTTCAAGTACAGCCACTACGGCATCCTCTCATCTCTCTAGGATCTATGGGGAATATGGTTAAAGCCAGGTCATTAGACCACTGTAGGGCATGCTGGAGAATGTCTGATGAGGAAGCAATGGATATGAGGCTCTGGGAGTGTGGAAATCCACAGGTAATTGACTTGAGACACCAAAAGGAGCCAGCTCAGAAATTAACAAATGCTTATCTTCTCTCACAGGGGTGCCTTCTAGCAAGCAAGCAGCCAGATCAGAAGGGCCCACTTTCCTTTTTAATCTGGGGCCATGTTCTGCTTCTAGTGACTGTTGATGGCCCATCTGAAAGGTAGGAGTCCAGGTTTTGCCTGTAGGCAGATATTTGCAGCCACATCTGGCTTTGCTTTGCCATATTGTTAACCCCCCTTTCCCCTGCTACATTTGTTTTCTTTTTATTAAATTTCCCGTCTGGATCCTTGAGTCTGCATTTCTAATGTCAACAACTGCTTTTATCACAGATAATAACTTCCTTTTACAAAAAGGCTGTATCATCCTACATGCATTTCAAATTACATTTTATGAACAAACACTGAAATAGGGTATTTGGCAGTATGCACAATTGGGTATATTTATAGTAATCTAAATTTAAGTTGCAAGAGCCAAAAACTAAGTTGGTTGCAGTTTTCTCAATAATCTATTTCTTGAGAGTGTTGTTTCTTCTCACCAGAACTTAATTAAGTTCACATTGGGATGTTTATGAAGTAAATCATGCGGTGTGCCCAAACATGCTGTAAAAACAATTATCAAAACACCAGAAATTCTTTAACACTCTAAAATTTTCATAAGCAAGATCATTAAATGTTCCAAAATCGGTTGTTTGTTAATAGGCTGGAATAAGATTACAAATACATGGCTGAGGAATAAAAAGAAAAACCTGATCTTTGCAGTCTTCATGGCACAGGGCTAAGTGAGTGCCTTATATATCTGTTTTTTTTGACTGATTTCTTGTCCTGTCCTGGTGCAGAAGCAGGGATATTGGGAAAGGCCCCACATTCAAGATCTAGGCTCTGCCACTGACTTGCTATGGGTTATTCAAATCTGTCTGATCCTCATTGGCCACTTGAATAAATACAGAGGACAGTTAAGAAGCCCTATGCTTAAATGATATGAAAATGAATGTCTTGTTCCTATTACTAAAGTTATTGACTGTTTATTTACCATATATTATATTTAATCTAGTGACTAATCCTTCATGGCCATGTGAGGGTGCCTGATTCCATACTGAAAGCTGAGCAAATGATACTTCCACTGAAAACTTAAGCCATGAGCTTCTGATGTTTCTAGTTTTGAGATGTGGCCTGACAGGATGATGATAACCATGCAAGAAAAGCACACAATCCATCACAGTGTGGAAACAGATTCGGCAGAATGGATTACATATTTTGTTTTATTTTTAAAGATTTTATTTTTAAGTAATCTCTGCACCCAATGTGGGGCTCAAACTCACGACCCCGAGATCAAGAGTCACATGTTCCACCGACTGAGCCAGCCAGGAACACCCCCCATTTACAAAATATTTTAATCTCAGATTTATATCATAATGTTTAGAAATGCAGACTTCCGTCTCCATTGCTTTCTTCATGGTGCGCAATTGAAAAAAAAAAGAAATGTCCGGGTGTCTGAGACTGGACTGATCCAGCCTCAGGCACCTGTCCTATTTAAGAGGAAATGTAGGTTAGAAGGGTTGCCCTGTGGCAATTAAGAACTTAGATTTCAATGGCTATCAGGTTAGTTCTCAAACCTGTTTGAGCAGGAGTTAGTGTTTAATTTTTAAATTTCAGAAATAAGAACTGGTTGTATCATCCAAAGATACATTTTTACCTGCCCAGCCTGCATCTTGGAGGCGCTCAGAACATAATGGCTGAAATCTTAATTTCTTTTGCTGATTGTTCTGGGAAAATCTTTACTGGTGCAGTCTGTTGTCTACTTACAAGAGAGTTGTTCTGTGTATACAGTTGAACAATGCAGAAGTTAGGGGTACGGACCCTTATGCAGTCGACAATCCATGTATGAGTTTTATTTCCCCAAAACTTAACTACTAATAGCCCATTGTTGGCCAGAAGCCTTACCAATAACGTAAACAACTGATTAACGCATTTTGTACGTTATATGCATTATATACTGTATTCTGACAATAAAGTAAGCTAGAGAAAAGAAAATGTTATTACGAAAATCATAAGGAAGTGGGGTGTCTGGGTGGCACAGTTGGTTAAGCATCAGACTTTTGGCCTCGGCTCAGGTTGTGATCTCAGGGTCATGAGACAGAAACCTGCATCAGGCTCTGTGCTTAGCAGGGAGTTTGCTTGGGACTCTCTCTCCCTCTGCCTCTCCCCCAGTGCTTTCTCTCTCTCTCAAATAAATAAATCTTAAAAAAAGAGAACATCATAAGGAAGAGAAGAGAAAACACATTTACAGTACTGTATTTATATTAAAAAAAATATGTATAAGTGGACCCACACAGTTCAAACCCATGTTGTTCAATGTTCAACTGTACTTTATCTTTATTCTCTTGGAGGAATGAAGACTTAGAACAGTGGTAGAATTTGGATGGATGTTTGCTCACGCAGAGCTCTATCTCTAAAGAGTGAGTATCTGCGTTCCGTTCTATGGCATATGACAGGCATAGTCTTATTTCTGTTTAGGTTCTACCATATTCTATAAAATAACTTAAGCAGCCTTTCTTGACTACTCACTCATTCCACAGACTCCCAAGTTGGGTGTGGTAAGGAGATACAAAGTAAAGACACAGCCCTTCCTTCCAGTTATTTACTCCCTAGGGGGAAAAGGCAGAATGAGCATATGTAAAATACATAAAAACACCATGTACCTACTGAACTATATATGTAAATGTTGTTAGGTACTGGGTTGGAAAATCGAAGTCAGTCAAGTGCATCATGATAGGAATTCAGCAGAAGGAAAGCACATAGCTTGTGGACATAGTATTTAAGCAGTAGTATTTAAAACAAAAATACTGCAAGGAAGATATTGAATGAAATCCAGAAGTTCAGGTATTGACCCTGGAATAAATGAATCGTTTAGCCGAATATTCATTCTGATGATTGGAATTACTGATTGAACTTGACTTAACATCGTTATTAGAAGCTCCAAGTTCAGTAGTGAAAGTGACAGGTGTTGCAGTTTCCAGGAGCCTGGTTGCTGCACGGATGGTGAAAACTCATGCTGGGCTGACTCCATCTGAGCTTGGAGCTTCTTTTCCTAGTACTGGGGAAACACAGGGAGCATTGGATCTTGAGTCTTAGGGTGGGTTTTGGGATGACATAAGAATTTCCAAAAAAGAAGCTGGAGTATTGAACCACCAGCCTGGCTGAGACTAGTGTGTCCCCAGGCTTGGAAACCAATAGTCCTAGAAAGACAAAGTGAGAGAGGAAAGCCACTGGTGTTGGTGGCCAGAGGCCAGTAGTGGGAGGGTGCAGGTCTCACTCTCATAGAGGATCCCAATGGTCATTTGTTAGTGTCATTGGACAACTTCCATAAGTTACAAGCTAGGCTTCATGTTAACATGATTAAATATGACTTTTCATACTCCTTGCAATGAGTAACGAATTCAGACTATGTGGAGATCAATGTGAATGTACAATGGATTTTATAAACCTAACATCTTCTGCCCTCAGAGAAATGACAATCTAGGTGCAGACATAAAACATAGCAAGTGAAAATTAATTTTGAGGTATCAGGGCATCTGACTAGCTAAGTGTGACATGAAGTCAGGCCCCTGGTGGGGTGATATGAGATTAGATTTAGCATCTCAGGCCTTTGTGCTCTACCTGTCACCTACGGCTGGTGGTGTGGCTCTCCCAGCTTCCACTTGGCCATCTGCGCTCCTCCCAATCTTGTTGCCGGGGTCAAAGGAGATGATTTCTTTCATTTCCATAAATAGTTTTGCTGGAACTCAGGTGCACCAGGGAGCACCAGGGAGCGTGCACATCGCTGGCGTTGGAAAGATGAGTGAGGCGAGAAGCGCTCTCGAGCCTTGTGGGAGAGGCAGACACTTAAACGGGATGCCAGTCCCAGGTTAGGACCATAAGGAGGAAATGATGAACTCCGCCTGGAGGAGATAACGTGTATTAAGACACGGTACAAAACCAGATGGGAAATCCTATAAATGTGGCGGAGCCGCCAATGTGTGTTGATTCTATCAGATTATTTTCTAACAATAGAAATGATTCTTAACATCAGGAGGAAGATGGGACATTTCCAGCTGAGATAATACCTATTATCTGATAGATATTTGGGAGGAATCTATAGAAACGTCATGGGTAATCCCATTCTCTTCTATGTTAGATGAGACTCTGACCCTACAAACTACCCTAAAGAAAGTGTGGGGGGAAATCTACCTTTTTAAATGAAATGTGGCACAGCATTTGAGTTTCTTGCAGTGTGCCCTTCAGTTGAGTCTAGTGCTAAGATTAAGAATATAAAGGTTGTTTCTTGAATTAGAAGATCTGAAGCACGTCTTGGGTGGGAGGAAGGAACCGTCTGTAGCAGCATCCAGACACACATACACACACGCGCTGCTTGCCGAGTACCAGCCCGTTAGTGTGATAGTGTCACGTGATATCACATGGGTCCTTTGGTCAATCATTCAACAAGCAGATTTACTAATTTAGAAAATATGAGATCAACTATGGACGAGTTCACTTTGCTTTTGCAGTCCTACCAGGGGCTCGTGGAGAACATTTTCTATGATGGATTCGACGTTGACCATTAGCGACAGTTGAGCTTTACGCTCTAGAAGCCGTATTAGGACCCGGGGTTTAAGACCATTCTGGGGCCAGGACAAGTGATTCACATCTCCTGTGAGATAATGGAGGAGCTGTTGCTAGTGTCTGCTGAGAGATGAGGATCCTCCTGCCGACGGAGGGGCAATAAAAACAAAAACGCTGATTTGGAATTTGGTGTTGTTTCTGAGCTCCCCTGCTGCGCCGCCAGAGCGGTTAAATTTGCTCCCTGGATTAATGAGAAAAATGCCAAGAGAGGCCGAGAAGCAGAGGAAAGAAGTGGAAGGGCGATCAAGCAGTTTCTTCGGATTATGTCATCAGCCTCGTTTAATTACGGAGGCAGAAACGCAGCCTCTGCCAAAAATCAGTGGTACTTGGCGCACGCGCAGCTCCGTGATAAGGGCTGCGCCTAATGGCGAGCAGAACTTCCCACAGACACGCGGGAGGACGTACTAACGTACTGCCAGCACGTGGGGCCTTTGCAAGCCACGCCCATTAAACCTGGGGCTCCCCTGAGGGAGTCTGCAGGGCCTGTCCCTGCACACGTTTTCATTGGCGCATGCTCCCTTTCTCTTCCTGAGTGAAGGGATGAGGAGCCGGCTGGTCTGCCCCCTAGAATCAGTTTCTCAACTCTATCTGGGCTTGGATGCATTTGGACTACCCTTTGGTTTGCGGAATGCTGTGCAACCGTGGCCTTGCTGTGCAAAATTCCTTTTCCAATCCTCTCGATGGGGAGTTTTGACTTGAAGTTGAGAGAAGCCAAGTGAAGAGAGCTCACAGTTATTGTTGATAAGAGTCAGGATTTGGTCTTTACTTGCCTGTTTAATCCAAATTCAGTGGAAGACTCTCTGAACACTTTTCTCTAGGCTGTGTTCTGGCCACTCTGGGGAGCCCCGTCTTGCAAGACAGACATGTAAATCCTGTCCAGAGTTGACCTTTGGAAATGTGTTTCCTCCCCTCAAATGTCAATATTAAAAAAAAAAAAATCCTCTGTGTCATGCATGATGCATGCATGTAGGATTTTTTCCTCACGATTCATGGATTTGAGAAATATCATCTTCTGATAGACTTTTGATACATTTTTTTACAGATCCATTGAGAGATTATTTTAATTCCGTAAAATGAGTTTTAAAGTGATATATGTTCATTCAGAGATTGGAAAGAATCAATGCCTCTGGCATCCTCTGTTGGGCCCTTGGGCAGAGTTCTTTGGGCTAAAATGGAGGCGACTTCCGGGCTCTACCTTCTGTGTTTTTTTGCTTTAATGATTAAATAATTTTTCATCACTCGGAAGCTCTGAGTTGGTTGACTTTGGGTAGGTGAGTATTTATCTTTTGTTCCTTCTGGGGAGTATAACCTACTGCCTTTGCGTGCTGTTGAGCGGTAGGAGAATCATTAGTGCCAAACATTAACCCTGTGACCTGCTTGTTTATATACCTACTGTAACTATGTTTTGCTTGAATTTCTGAGGTTAGTCAAAGCAAATATACATACCATCTAAGATGGCTGTGTGCAAACTAAAACATGTTTTGTCAAAATTGCTGATAATACATTCCTTCAGACAAAAGCCTTAAAGAAAAATAGTTACTGATATTAATGGAACGGATATCTTGAAAGCTTAAGAGGAATGACAGGATCTTTGGGTTACGTCCATATACCATTTATTCTGTAACACACAGGTGCGGTCCTTCCCCTGTCCCGACTGCATGGCAGGGTAATTTGCTATAAAGAGGCGCTATTGGATGAAATAGCAGATATTTAAATAAATACCAAATATTCTAAAATAAGCATTAATTTCGTTAGCCCATCCGGTATTGCCCATGGCATCATGAAGTAGAAATATTTGGTTTCAAAGGAGTTATATAGGCTAAATTTTGTATATGTATATAAATCTAATTATTGGTAAAGGTATTTAAAGTGTTTAGCAAACTATTTTGGGGGGATGATATTAGACAAAACTTTAAAAATCACACTGACATTGTTTTCCCATTAAAAACCCCACAACTTTAGGCTTGGCAACATAATACCTGTATTTCCAGAATGGAGTTTTTCATATTTTAGGATAGGGAGGAATTTGATCTACACTAAAAGAAAGGCCAACCACCAACTATTCTAGAAATCATATAAATAGATTGTTGCTAATAGTGGGCTTCAGTGTTTTTTTTTATTTTAATAAGTACTGCCCCTCCATATCAAAACTGTTAATGACAATAGTCTGAGCCATATTGTTGAAGCCAAAATCATCCTTCATAAGTCTGAGTCTCTATTAATAAAAACAAGGTCACGTTCTTGGAGGTGGACAGCAGTGGATGCTCTCCACTTTGGGAGGTACAGCTGGACCTCAGAAGGTCCCTTTTTTCTTGGGGATTTTTTTTCTCTAATTGCTCCCCAAATTTCCATGTCAAGGATTTCCTTACAGATCTTCATATTAAAATGAACCATCAGGCCAATTGTTATCATTTAATCCTACCTCTGCTTTACTCCTCAAAACTCCAGGAGAATCACCTAGAATTTTCTGCTTTGTCCCTATCATTACGTACATTTGTTTCTCTAGGATGCTACAGAAAGACTTTTTTTTTTTTTTTTTGGTGCCTGAAGTTAGTATATACTGCTGCTGCCAGGAAAGAAATGGCCTTTCCTTTATTTGCAGTTTTGCAGCCAGGGTGTGATTTAGCCCCTTGCAGAATATACCTTTCTGTCCTTGGTTTTCCTATTACATTGGTGCTTGTGCCTCAGTTACAGCAATTTGCTACTTTGTGTTTATAGTTATTTCTTAATTTGCCTTCTCCCTCTACTATATCCACACATCCTCAAGGTAACATAATTGCTTATTTGGTTCCATAGTATGACCGCAATGCTTTGCACATAGTAAATACTCAACACATTTTGTTGAACCCAAGAATGTATTAAAAATGATTGTCTGGGCACCTGGGTGGCTCAGTTGGTTAAGCGACTGCCTTCGGCTCAGGTCATGATCCTGGAGTCCCGGGATCGAGTCCCGCATCGGGCTTCCTGCTCAGCAGGGAGTCTGCTTCTCCCTCTGACCCTCCTCCCTCTCATATGCTCTCTCTCTCTCTCATTCTCGCTCTCTCAAATAAATAAATAAAATCTTTAAAAAAAAAAAAAAAATGATTGTCTGATATTATTAGGCTTGCTTTCTTATTAGGAAATTTAAAAGAGGGTCACTGTATCTCCATGCCTTATCATATCTAAAAATAGATTGTTTACATCAGTCCATTGATAGAAAGAGACCTCTCTTCCTCTGGGCTTGGGGTTTGACACCAAATGTCCCTTCTCTGTTGTGGTTATGTCATCTTTCATTCTGGACATCACTCACTTTGGACTGACCACTAAAAGTCTTAGTTCCTGCCCTTGAGTTCCGGGTGGCAAGGTGGAGGCATTCCAGGAGTTGGGAACGGATGGGAGAGACTTTCAAAATGCAAGATATGCAGAGCCTTCTGGTCACTGGAAAGTGGGGTGGGAGTTGGGGTGCCTTGGGTGGGGGGAAGGGCATGAATGTAAATGTAAAGCACTTAGCCTGCATCTGCAAAGTAGTGAGCTCTCAACAATTGTTAGCTTTTATTAGTTTTGTCACAGGTCAATGAATTATTGAGGGAAAGGATATATCAGAAAAGGATCAATAGCAATACTTCTAACTTCTGATCTATACTTTAGCTTTACATTCAATCAATGTTATCAAAACCTGTACTGGCTCAAAGGATTAGATAAAACTGTTTTGTGATCTAAATGGCTCCCTAAAGGAATGGGGAACTAAAAAACTCGGGCAATACTGGACTTTTCAATAATGCTTATATACTGACTTGCAAAAATAATATTGGAACATTTAAAAAAACTCACACAGTTCCCATCAGGGTAAGGGAAAACAATTTTATTTTGGCATTTCCCCCTTGAGTGGATGTAATTTATTTTTAAAAAACTTACCTTACTTTACAAGGTATTTGGAGGACTATGGGGTGGGGGGGGGGGCGCAGTTTTGTTCACAGTTTCTTATGGCACGCTCCTTTTGTAGAGCAAATTATGTCTGTCATTAATGTTAGGAGAAATAGAACATCTCTGCAGAAATCTTTTCATATCCTAGACTCAGAGCTCTTGGGCCCAGAATCCCATCTGGCATATTTTACTGTTTGAGTAAACCCTTAACTTCAAAAGGAGTAAGAGTGAAGCCTTTCAGATTTAAAAGATAGATTGAAAGATATTTTGGAGGAGATTAAGCCTGTCCCTATTCAGTAAAATTTCTTAGACATTTTCAAATCTCTATGACAACAGAGGTATTTTCCTTCCCCAATTCTTTTCTTTCTTTTTTTTTTTTAAGTTTATGTATTTAGTTTTTTTTAGTAATCTCTACACCCAACATGGGATTCAAACTCATGACCCCGAGATCAAGAGTCACATGTTCTTCCGACTGAGCCAGCCAGGCGCCCCTATTCTTTCCCCAGGTGTGATTTCAGATTTCATACGGACATCCCAGCTAATGTTTCACAGAAGAGGATGTCTCTCAGTTTCACAGCTCAGTGGTGCAAAGGGTCACACCCCGGTTAGAGGAACAGCATCTTCCTCTGGAATGGCACCTCCCACTTCAGTTCGTCAGGATTCTCTGCAACACTGGGCACTGGGTGCCATTTTCTCCTTCAACCTTTCTTTTCTCTTGGCATTTGTGACATTGGTTTCTCCTGATTCTATTCTTATATTTAATTTTCCATCTTGGTTTCCTTCATTGGCCTTGTTCTTCTTTGTATCTCTGAAAATACTATTAACTCATTTAATCATTGTCATGGGCTGTCATCCTCTCCCCCCCCCCCCATTCATATGTTGCCATCCTAACCCCTGGTGCCTCCGAATGTGACTGTGTTTGGAGATGGGGTCTTTAAAGAAGGTAGTTAAGTTGGAATGTGGTCATTAAGTTGGGCCCTAATCCATATGACTGGTGTCTTTATAAGAAGAGGCTGGAGGAGCACAGACCTACACAGAGGGAAGACCATGTGAAGACATAGAGAGAAGATCTACAAGCCAAGGAAAGAGGCCTCAGAAGAAATCAACCCTTGCACCACTTTGATCTTGAACATCCAGCCTCCAGAACTGTGTGAAAATAAATTTCTGATGTTTAATCTGCTCCATCTGTGGTTCTTTGTGATGGCTGCCCTAGCAAACTAAACAGTGATTCATTTGATAAATATTTAGAAGGCCCCGACGAAAAGACCGTGAGACACGGTTCAAGGACAAAATAAATGTGTTGTTTCCTGGGAGAAGACAGATGTGTAAGGATGGGGCATAATTCAGAGCTATGTGCCCTGGAAGCACAGAGAAGAAATGCTGCCCTATCCTCCCAGCTGCTCAAGGCAAACTTCTGGAGGCAAGATTCCTCTGTTGCTGTTACATCTCACATCCAGTTGATCAGGAAATCAGTTTGGCTTAAATGGCTTAAAATACCTCCTGAATGCGGCTACCTCTCCCCAGTTGTCTTTTGCCTGGACTAGTGCAAGCCTCCTGACCGTTGCCTTGTGTCCACATCCCTCAGCCCGTCCTCAGCACGACAACCTGGAGACTCTCAAGCTCAAGTTCAGTCACGTCATGCCTCTACTGAAAGCACTGTACTGACTAGAAGCTGTGAATCCACCTGCCCTCTTTGTCCTCCCACCCTCCCAATTCTGTACTGATCCTTAATACCCCAGCCCTACCCTTGCTTATGGGCTTTTCCTTTAGCTGTTTCTTCTGCCTGGAATTCTCCCACCTTCCATATGTATTCGACTAACTCCCTCCTTTCCTTTAAATCTTTGCTCGTGTGTCACCTTCTCAACAAGGTCCATCCTGATCACCTGATTTCATTTGACAACCTGACCCTGGCCCATGGGCCCTGCTCCCCATTGGTAATCCCATTGCCCCCTAATTTGCTTTTCTTCTTCCTAGGGCATGGAAAATCTAACATGCTTTATATTTTGTGTATTCATTGTCTCTCTCCTTCCCCACCACCACTTAAGAACAGAGACTCCATAGGGAAAAAGCTTAGGGATGCTTGTCTGTTTTGTTCATGGAGGCACCATGGGGAGCCGACATGTGGAGGGGGCTGGATACACACTGTGACTTTTGTGACGACAAGGGTGGATCCCACCCATTGAGGGGGACACATGAAGAGGGAACTGCACCCGCCAAGGTCTGAAAGCCCCCGCGACTGTGAGTTGTTAGTGGGGAGAAGTGAGTGGGGCTGGTGGGCAGGGCCAGGTTCCTGAAGGAGCTCAGGGCAAGATGGAGGATTTGGATTTCATTTTGGAGGCGGGAAGAGTCTTTGGAGGATGTTTTGCAGGTAAGCAACAGGGACAGAGTGGCAGGTTGGGGTGATTATCCTGGTGGCAGAAGGAACGAGACAAGGCAGGGAGACGGGGGAGGAGGCTGATGCAGGAATTCAGACAAAAATGGGGCTGTGCTTGGGGCCCATCTCCTTGGACACTGCTCTCAAAGACACAGACTGGCAGGGCTCCTGTTGAGCTTTAACTCCTTCTGTGGCTTCCCTTGACCCCAGAGGGTGAATTTCAATCTCCTTAACACAGCCTTCAAGATTTGGCCTCTCCCTAGAGCTCCCCTTCCTAGACTCCGGGATCCAGGAAACAAACAAATCAAATCAAACCAACCAACAAAAAAACCCTCAACTAACGTTTATTGAGAACTCAAGTCCAAGTGACGTGTTAACATGTTTATATTTATCTCACTTAAATCTGCAAAGCATGCGGCTGAGCTAAGGACTCTTACTATCATTGTCCCTGCAGGGGATTTGTATGGCAGGGACAGTCTCCTTATTGAGAGGTTAAGGAATGTGCCCAAGATTGCAAAGCTAGTCAGTGGCAGAACTCAAATTCAAAGTCAGCAAAGTTTTTTTGATGCCCAAAGCCTTGTAATTCTCAGAAAACACAGAATTACTTCACATCTCTGATTCTTGTATTTACCCTCTTATTCTTATCACACTCAATTGCGATAGATTTATTTACGTACCTACCGTTCCTTCTGGATTGTGGATTCCTTGAGACCAAGGATGAGTCTTATTCATAGGGTGACCGCACATTCCAGTTTTCCCAGGACAGTCCAGGCTTACACCTGGACAAGTGTTAAGCGCCCTCTTCCTCTCTTAAAAGTGTCCGGGTTTGGATGATGAATTCTATGGCTGCCTACTTACTCATCTTCGTTCTCTTAGAGCATGCATTGTTCCTGGTATATAGGAGGTGCTTAAGTTATGTCTTTGAAGATGATGAGCCGTTTTATTCTGTGAAGATGGTGTAGGGACCATATCATCATTTTAGTTATTGGTATATGAATAGGGAAAGATGAGGATATGCCAACTGCTTTATCTGACAGAAAGCACTCAAATCAGAATCTCACCAGTTAGCCCCATAGCCATATGGCAGCCATGGAGGCAGGAGGCTGGATCTCTCTTTAAGAAAGAGCCTGTATCCATTGCAAAGAGCTATTGGAGCCTCCAGCATTTTCCGCTTTCAAGCCACGACCACACATTCCCCGGGCAGCTGCCAGGCAGTGGCGGAACATGGCAGGGACTCTGGGTGCCCAATAAAGGACCCCAGTGGTCGTCTCTGGCTGAGACTCTATCAACTCTGCATTGTGGGCACCCCAGTCACAAGTGTCAGATCTATATCCTGATCTGGGGGCTTCTGCTGCTGGAGTCTGATCACACCCCATATTTTTCACAGTTGCTCCCTGAATAAGCCTCTTGTACTCCTCACTTCCTAGTGTCTGCTTCCTGAAGGACCCAACCTGATACAGCTGGTACTAGGCACGAACCAGAGGAGAGGGGTGGCGGGATGGTGTTCGGGACTGGGTCACTCACTCAACTGCCAATGAGCACGGGTGATCTCTGGCACAAGGTGGGACTCAATCACTTAAACTTTCATGATGGTCGCTTGGGAGAATATTCCAGCAGAGGGGGCAGCCTTGGCTGGAGAAAGGATGTAGGCATTTGAGAAGCCGAAGATGTGCAAGGACCATGGAATCAGCTGGCTGTTGCTAAGTTGCATTGAGGCCCTACAGTGGGCTAACAAGAAGCTGCAGACAGTTAGGGAATAATTGAAAACAAAGTGTGAAGGCCAGTGGAGAGGCCTGTTCCTGGAGTCAGGGTAGAAAAAGGAGAAGACCAAACTCAGGACTTAATGGACTTGCTTAGGTTCAAGGACAACTGAACCATTACGCCAAGGTCAGGGCCCTGGATGGGAACATGTAGGACTCTTACACCTGGGATGGGGACCTCTGGGTGCATGCCTCCAAACATTTTGGCTCCCCAGACCCTCTGAACCCTTGCAGCCTGCAGAGATGTTTCACTCTTTCCTTTTACAAGCTAGGACTCCCCCAGTGAGGGATGACACCACAGAGTCCTGTCCCCACAAGGCAAAAAGGGCCTCCTTAGTGTCCCCACTTCCTGGTAAGTTAGAGAGAGAATATGCCCCTTCCCCCTCGACTGCAAAAATTAGCCAACATCCTTTGTCAGGAATTGGGATTGGATTTTGAGGATGCTTGATCAAGGGGGCTGGAACATAAGACTGGGTAAGAGAGAGTTTATGGATTTTGGAGCCCGTTCTCAGGATTTGGGACTTAACACCCTGGCAAAGCCCCCGGGGGATGGTGCAGACTTGCCATTTGTCTGGTTTCTAAAAGACAGGCCCATGATGAGCAGAGTTAGAAAGTCTAAAATGTCATGGCCAAGAGTATAGAAAAGGGTTAAAAGACTCAGGGAAGTAGATATGCTGGAGAGGAGAGATTAGGTAAAGCAGAAGGTCCATCGGAGGATTATGATGGGTATGAAGGCCAGGCCTTGGGAAATTTGGTGGTGGTTCCTTCCTGCCTGGTGGGGGCATGGGGTGTCACTGAGCTGAGTCCATGGATAGCAGTGATGATGGGGCAAAACAGATCTAGTGAGGATACTTCTTAATATATATAGATCAAAAGAAAGCAAGAATGGATATCTAGGAGGCTGAGGGTTGCTCTGTCAAACACTTGCAATTCCTTGTCTAGTTTTGGATCTCTAGGTAGATCTGGAACCCACTAATTGAAAAGGTAGCTGGGTTCCTCAGAGGAAGGACCCAGCAACACCATACAAGGTCTGTCATGGGATGATCCCAGTGTCCTTCCCCCAAGACCATGTATTCAGGTGATTCTGCTTTGGAGAAAAATTCCTAAATATTTTGAGGATTATTAGACACAGGTTCTGAGCAGGCACTAATGCCTTGGAGATGTTCTGTGTCATCGTAACCCCACTGTTAGAAAAATGGCAGAGGCGACCCAGGTAATAAATGGAGTTCTGGCCAAAGTCCAGCTTACAGTGGCACATGGACCTCCTGCCCTGTGATCATTTGTCCAGGCTCTGAATATAAAATTGGTCTTGATACACTTGGCAGTTTGAATCATCCTGCCACTGGGTCTTTGGCTGAACTTTGGTCATAGTGGGAAAGGTCAAGTTGAAGCTGCCGAAAGTGTTTCTTTTGGCTAAAATAGGAAAAATAAAACAATATTGCATCTTGAGGTTCTATTAACAATGTCTTTTATTTCCTGTATTCTGATACTTTGACATCTTGGGGCCTGGAACGACTGTCCCTCCCCTCCCAGGGCTAGCCAATTTCTAGTGGCAGTAAACACCTTGTCTACGAGAGTGCTTTTCAAGTGCAAAGCAACCAATCCACAACCCACCACCCAACCATCTCCTTTATCAGGTTGTCACATTCCAGGCCACCATCCACCTATCACAGTGATCCCAGAGCCAGGGATTGCACCACTAGGGACAGCCCTTAGATCCCAGAGCCCACTGAAATTATTCAAGCTAGCCAATCCTGAGCCTGCTTTCCCTGCCTCACCCATTCCTTCTCGTGGGAACTAAAATAAAGGCTCTTGTCCCCAATTTTCCCCTCTCCCTCTGCCTCCTGACTGACCCAGGGGCTTCTCTGTGGGGCCCCCTGTGATGGCTTGTGCCCATTTCTCATATAGGAACTGAATTAGAAACTATTTTTTCAATGGCAGTTGTCTTTTGATCTGTTGGCCTTTATGAACTTCACATTTGCTATTAACACAGGAGTGGAAGGATAATGGGGATTAATATCATCTGTCAGGATCTCAGTGACATTATGTGACATTATGTCACATCATGACATAGGAGTGGTAACTCTTCACTCACTTGACCACCGCAGGAACTGGCTAGATCCTGAAAAATGATTGTAAACTGCCAAGTGTTCAACCAAGTAGTAGTGATCACAGCTGTGCGTCCGAGGGGATATTTCTGCTACCACAGAATAATGTGGCCTCAGGGACCTTGTGTGCAACCATTGATCTGGCAAATGCCTTCTTTTCTATCCCAATCAAGAAGGAGGATCAGAAACAGGTACTAATCATATGGAACAGCTAAAAAGATACAGTGACTGATTTTCCCTCAGGCTATGTTAACCGTCCCACACATCTTGTCATAATATAGTCTTTAGATCTGGGCCATGTAGTTATCCTTGAAAACACCATATTAACCCATGACATCAAAACTAGCAAGCTGGCAATGCAGAATAAACAAGAGATGGCTGGAAATGTGCTCCAGAGGTTGAGAGATAAACTTTTAAGATTTAAAGCCCTGCCATGTCAGTAAAGTTTTTATTTTTAATTTATTTTTAATTTTTAATTTTTATTTTTTGTCAGTAAGGTTTTTAAAGGTTCAGTGGTCAGACACATATTCTCTCTTGCTCTCTCTCTGTGTATATATATGTATATATATGCACACACATATATGTATCTCAAACTCTATATATGTTCTCTCTCTATATATATTCCTATTGGTTCTGTTTTTCTGGAGAACTCTGACTAACACAGGGCCTATACAACCAACTGAAAGAAAAGGAAGAAATCCAAGCTTGGTTTCTAGTTGGGTTGGCTACTTTGTGTGGAAGAAGTGTTCTGAGGTGAAACTCATGAGCAAAGGCCTAGAAAGTCAAAGACTGGAAACCAGAGGCAAAGAAGTCTTGGAGGTAAAGGCATATGGGTGGACATGGGGAAGAAGGCATGAAGTCTGAAGAGTTTGTATCACACGTTAATGGCTGCCAGAAACATTCACCATGGAAGGGACACTGAACCAAGTAGACAAAATGGCGGGGCTAGTTGACATTAGCCTGCTTTTGTAATCAGCCACCCTAGAAGTGCCATAATGGGCATGTGGATGAAGTGGCCCTGGTGGCAGAGATGGAAGATGCACATAGGCCCACCCTCATGGATTCCCACTTCCCAAGACTGATCTAACTATTGCTGCCTCTTCCAGCAACAGAGACGGATGCTGAGCCCCTAGCATGGCACAATTCCTTGAGAAGACCAACCAGCCACTTGGCAACAAACTGACCACATTAGTCTCCTTTCCTGGAAAGGCTAATGATCTGTTATCACAAGAATAGACCCGTATTTCAGGTATATGAAGTTGCTTCTCTTGTTCATAAAGTTTTAGCTAGCACCACTATCTGGGGACTTACGAGATGGTTGATCTGCAAGCATAAAATCCCACACAACATAACATCCATCAGGGAACACCTTCACAGCAAAGGAGGCACAGAAATGGGTCCATAGTGAGGGATCCACTGGTCTTACGAAATGTCACACTGTCCAGAAGCTGCTGACTAGGGCTCCAGCTTGGAGGCCATGCTCTGGTAGAGTGGCATGCATTCCTTGCAGACAATGCTGAGACCTACTGATTTGGAGACCTCTTTCTGGCATTGTGTCCCCAGTAGGAAGAATACCTGGGATCCAGAACCAAGGGGTGGTGGCAAGAGTGACCCTACTTGTTATCATTCACAATGACCCAGTGGGATACTTTGCGTTTCTTATCTCCAGAACCCCTCAGGGTTAGAGGTTCCTTGCTAGGGGACACAGCAATGTTCTTATTGAACCACAAGCCATGGTTTCTGTCTGGGCAAGAAAAGGAGTCACCATCCTGGCAGGGATAATTGAGCCTGACCAGAAGAAAGAGGTAGGGCTGCTGATACCCAGCAGAGGCAGAGAGGAATTATGTGTAGAACTCAGGTGAATGACTCAGGTGCCTCTTTGTATTTCTTAGCCCATGAACAGACAAGTGCAGTCATCCTAGCCTGAGAATCCTCTGGCTACCCAGGATCCCTCAGGAAATGAGAGTTTGGGTCATACCCCCAGCGAAGCCACGAAGATCAGTGGAGGTAATAGGTCAGGGTGAGGGGGAATTCAAATGGATAATGAAGGGGAGAGAAGAGAGGTGCTGGGGGCAGTCCTGGGACCGACTGCAGTTTGTACCACTAACTCCCTCTCTTAGGTTTCCCTCAAAAAGAGAGCCCCAAGGGATTTTTGGAGGAGCTGCTCCAAAAACTTGTATGGAGAAATAAATCCATGAAGCAGAGGGATGGACTGTGGCAGGCATTGGGCTGTGCTGTTCAGATCTTCATTCAAAAGAGAACACCCTGGGGGCACCTGGGTGGCTCAGTTGGTTAAGTGACTGCCTTCGGCTCAGGTCATAATCCCGGAGTCCTAGGATGGATCCTGCACTGGACTCCCTGCTCAGCGGGCAGTCTGCTTCTCCCTCTGACCCTCTCCCCTCTCATGCTCTCTCTCACACTTTTTCTCTCAAATAAATAAATAAAATCTTAAAAAAGAAAAAAAGAACACCCTGGGCAGCAGGGGTGCAGTCAGTGAGAACTCCCAGCTGCAGCATCTTTAGGATCTGCCTCCACTTCTGAGCCAATACCACACATTTCCCAGCCACTGACTGTGTGCAGTGGTCATGGCTGTCCAATGCAGGGCGCCTCCAAGAGGTGATTTTTTTTTTTTTTTTATAAGAGAGAGAGAGCGAGCATGAGGGGAGTGGGAAGGGAGGGCAGAGGGAGAAGAGGGAGAGAATCTCAAGCAGGTTCCATGCCCAGCACAGAGCCGGACGTGGGGCTCGATCTCACAACCCTGAGATCATGATCCGAGAGGAAATCCAGAGTGGGGTACTTAACCGACTAAGCCACCCAGGCGCCCCTCCAATAGGTAATCTTTGCTCCAGAGCTCCCTATCAGGTGGGCCAGGTCTTCATCAGACCCACCATGGTTCGAGGCTCTCCCGGCTCCATCTGGTTTCCTCCCCCCTCCCCTTATACAGGTGTCAGATCTGAACCATGGTCTGAACCACCGGCCATCTTCATTCTCCGCTCTGTGTTTTTCACAAACATCACTCCCCCCATCCTCTGAACTTCTTGCCCTTCTGATTCTACCTCACTGTCTGCTTTCCCCGAGCCCCACGACACAATGCTCAGGTCAGCTGGTTATAGTCAGTTTAGCCACGGGTAAGAGCAGTAAGATGCAGTAAGTGGCTAGCAGAGGCATGCTAACACATGGAAATATTTATGCCCATTTAAAAAGTTGATTCACAAAGTAGTACCAGATTTTCTTATTACAGTTATTTTTTTCTTTAAATTCAGGGGCTTTTACTGTTAAAATATTCTGGACGTTGAACAGGAAAACTAAATTGAAAGTATATCCAAGTTAATTACAGATGCAAAATTTTTGTTTTAAATGTAAGCATCTACCCCACTTCTTTTACCCAGAGTTGGGTTAGTGTTCTGTGAGTTGCACACAGACTTTTCTTGCTTATTATGGAATTTGCTTTTTATATTTCTGAAGCAGCTAAATTCAGGGGCAACAAACCCAAACTGGTCTCACATTTCGATTCAACGCCTTCTGTGGCTGAGCCACTTCCTCTGGAAGGTTTGCTAGTCACCCCAAATTAAAAATGGTAGTGGACGAACTCCTTGCCTTCCATTTCAACCTCTTGCCTTTCTGATTTCCTGGTACTGTTGTGGCGCTATGATCTTCAACACTCAGTAGGGTTCAGACACTAGCATTAAAAGTGGCTGCCATTCTGCTCTGGGATCCTTGACAAGAGTCAGTCTCTTGGGTTCCTTACAATGCGTGTGACAGGAGGGGAGGTGGGCAGCTCTGTTTTGTGTTTCTTCATTTCATCCTGGATGAAATCAGTTTTCCAAAATGACTTTTATACAAAAACATTATCGTTTACTTCATATCATTTCATTGTCTTCCCACGATCCAATTTCTTTTCCCTTTATAGCTTCAAGCTATGGTGTCTTAGTCCGTTTGGGCTGGGTAGCCTGTGAACAACAGAAATTGATCGCTCACCATTCTGAAGGCTGGAAGTCCAAGATCAGGGCACCAGCATAGTCGGGTGAGGGTTCCCTTCTGGGCCACAGACCTCTTATTGTGTCCTTACATGGCAGATGGGCGAGGGAGCTCCCTGGAGTCTTTTATAAGAGCATTAATCTCATTCACAAGACCTCCACTCTCATGACCTAATTACCTCCCACCTAAACTGTTCTCTTCCCACCTCCTGGTACCATCACAGTAGACATAAGTTTTCAACATATGAATTTGGGGGGCGGGACACAAACATTCAGATGATAGCACATGGACTTTGAAATGTATTGCATCTTTACATATCAATCTCTTCCCTGTTTCTGTATTAATGGGTTTTTTCAGATCTTACATTCTAGCCAAGCCAACATCCTCAACATCCCGTTTTTTCTTCTGATGCTGAATATTCCCAGATTGTTTTCCAGTGCTCCTTGGTTTATCAATATCTCTTCCAGTGTTTGGATTCCTTCTTAGGACCCATTTTCTCCCAAAGGTCTATTCTAACTGCCTCTGAATTATTTCTTCTTCTTTAGTCATTATCTTAATGCTTCCTTATTCTTCCGCTTGTTTGTACAAGTGTAATGCCATAGGTACTTGGCCAGAGCATAATGCCCGTACTTGAGACAAGCAACTGGCAAAATCACCCATTTCTTGTTCTGTGTAACTACAGCCAAACTACCCTGGCTTCATTATCATTACAGGTATGTGTGTGTGAATACATGAGAAATTGCTTGAAAAGCACCATCTTTTGGAGCCCTGGGGGGGGGGGGGTTCAGTCTGTTAAGCATCTGATTCCCGATTTCCGCTCAGGTAGTGATCTCAGGGTCATAAGATTAAGCCCTGCATTGGGCTCTGCGCTCAGCAGGGAGTCTGCTTGAGATTCCCTCTCCCTCTCCCTCTGCCCTTCCCTCCCCTCCCCACTAAATAAATAAATAACATCGTAAAGAAAGAAAGAAAGAAAGAAAAGCACCATCTTTTATTTGTAGATTGAAGATTGAGGGAATAATTTGTCTTGTTTATGAGGATTATCGAGTTGTTTGCTGTTAGAACCGAGGGCTCTATTTAAGTTAACAAGTAACTATACTATAAGTATCCAGAGCACGAATACTTCTGTTCTGAGGTGTTAGCTGCTGCGTCCTCTGTACTTAGAACACACCTATGAACACATGCACACGGAAGCTTCTGAAACTTTCATCTATACTGATGTGTTTCTATGTACTGGTTTTACTCATATTCTGCTAAGCCAGACCTCTGGCGTCCTTTGTTGCTTTTTTGTTCCTAGTTCTTGCTCACAGACTGAATATTTGTGCCTGCCCAAAGTTCATGTTGACTTCTAATCCCCAGTGTGATGGTAGTGTGGGGCGGGACCTTGAGGGGGTGATTAGGGCATGAGGGCGGAACCTTCATGAAGGGAGGTGGCGCCCTTGGGAAGAGACCCCAGAGAACGCTTTCATTCCTTCCACCACGTGGTGGCGCAGCGAGAGGAGGGTGGTCTGTGAACCAGGAAGTGAGTCCTCCCCAGACACCAAGTCCTCCAGCACCTTGATCTTGGACCTCTCAGGCTCCAGAACTCTAAGAAATAAATTTAGGTTTTGTATAAGCCACCCTGTTTATGGTATTTTTGTTATAACAGCTTGAATGGACTAAGACACTGTCATAATTCAGTAGATGTTTCTTTCTAAATTTTACTTCTTGACTTCTGTTCCATGTAACACTCTGTCATTCTGCACACCAGAATTGCCTGAAAGTCAGCTTCGAATTAAACAGTAATGAGAAAAATCTAGATCCCAGTGTTTACTCACAGCCCTAGCATCTGCATCTCAGGAACAGAAGGCAGACGTTTTAAGTGTTCTGTCAACTGCAATCAGATGAAATGCTCAGTTATTCATAAGACAGTTAGGTGATGATGGTTCTAAAGCTGGCTTCTGTGTAAATGTAATGCCCGTTTCCTTTCCTGGTTTGTTCTTCTTTCAGTAAAGAAGTCACAATCAGAGTGCCTTTTAGCCTAAGTGCTAAACTGTTCTCTTGCCTTTTTGTCTATTGTAATAATTGTTGCATTGGGCAAGGATTAAATTGGATTTGTGTGTTGTGACCTACTTCAGAGCAAGGGAAGAAATGTTTCTGTCTTCCTGAGAGTCACCACTCTGTGAAACACTTAAAACTCTAGTAGACAAAATGCTGGAGAACATTCCATAGAGGACTCTTTTAATTGGTGATCTGCCTCCTTCCCATTTAAAATTACAAAGTGGATATGGGTTTTGCAGCGTTTAGGCTCCAGACCTCTTTTAAATCTCAATCCCCAAATCCTAATGAGGCTAAATAGTCTTTTGTTTTTACAAGTATATAAAAGTTTTTCCGAAACTTTTAGTTTTCACAGACCAATACATTTTCAAAAAAATGTTTTGAACATATGCATAAGGTTTTCTTTTCTTTTCTTTTCTTTTTTTTTACAGCCAGGTAAGAACAGATATTTATTGTGGCAGATATTATTCCTTCCTTCCTTGTTGACAAAACTCTAATTTTGTTTGTGGGTCTACCCCTCTCCCATGTGAGTTAAAATTAAATGTGAGTTAAAGTTAAATCTTGATTAGTCTAAGGCTCTAAATCAACATCCTTGACAGTGATTGGTTTAAGGATAGGCACGCGATCCCATTCTGGACAACAATGTGTGTTGGGGAAGTCTGCTAGGGGATATGCTGGTCATTTTCCATTTGCTTCTCTCCTTCCAGAATAATTTTCTGTCTTTGTCTGCCTTTCTGAGTGCTCCGGGAGGCCAGCCTCTAAAGATTTCACGAAGGCTCCCTTGTCTGCTCTTTTGCACTGGGTTTGGCTAACGGAGGCAGTGCCGCGAGCTAAGAGTTTTTATGACTCTCTATTCCCCTCTTCCTGGCTGCAATCTTGCCCGCAGCTTCATCCCTCTGAGGCATAGGCTTTGTTGGGCCACCTCCCTGCCTCTGAGATAGCTCTCCTTACAGGGGTAGGAACTTCAGTTCTTCTTGTCCCTTCAGGACCTGAAGTAGTAATAGCTCCCTGATATTACTGATCCTTGGCACTTCACCATCTCTTGTTGGTCTGTCCCCTGAACTCTGCCCATGGTCTACACATTGTCGCTCCATCAAATGCACTTCAGTTAAATTCTGTGAATGCAGCAGTTCTTCCCTACCCAAACCTTGACTGATAGAGGGGCCTTTTGGTAGGGGTTGTTAAAAAGAGACATGGAGGGAGACCCAGTTTTTTTGTTTGTTTGTTTGTTTAAAGATTTTACCTATTTATTTGAGAAAGGGAGAGTGTGAGAGATGGGGCAGGGGGAGGGAGAAGCAGACTCCCTGCCGAGCAGGGAGCCCCACATGAGGCTTGATCCCAGGACTCCAGGATCATGACGTGAGCTGAAGACAGACGCTCAACCAGCTGAGCCACCCAGGCACCCCAGACCCAGTTCTTTTTGTACTGGAAGTTGTTGTGTCTGCAGGTGACCTCGGGAGCTTTGTGGCCGCCATCTTGAAAAATGAGGGAGCTAGGTTGAGGGAAACCAACAAACTAGTGAAGCAGGAAGATGGAAGGAGCTGTGTCCTTGAGGCTACTGTGCCTTTGAATGAAGCAATTTTGGAGATGCTCTGCAATGAGACAGCATGCTGTAGGAGCTAAGACATTTCCTTCTTGTTTATGCCACTTTGAATGGTGGTCTCATGTTCCACCAAGCGGAGAGTTTTCTCAAGGTGGATGAAACACTTGAACAGGATGCAATAACAGAATAATGGGGCGAGTGTGGGGGGGAATCTGTTCAAGTAGAGTGAACAGAGATACATTAGGAATGACTTGGACAATGGAAAGAGATGAACAGTGTTCATCAAGAGATGAGCAGATGGGAAAACGATCAGCACTATTTCAAACAGAAGAGGGAACATTTCAACTCTAAACATATAGAAAGAGCAGAAACGGAATAAATGGCAGGTGAGAAATTTAAATAGAATATTTGAGACACTGGTCTGATTTTTCTCAGTGTTTGGTAAGTACTGGTATATATAGTGTCTTTATCCATGGTTTATTCACACTGGTGAAGAAATAACAAAACACTCATTGCAGTCTTATAGGAGGGATTTCACCCATTTTAGACATGGGGTGAAGTCAGTGAAGCTTGGCCATGGCTTCCTGTCCCTACAAGACTGTCCACAGGAAATCACATCCAGTTTCTCCAATCTGGCCCAGTAGGCCCACTCTGGTCTCTGCCTCACCTTGCTCTTGACTGCTCTGTTGTGGCCCTGCTCACAGGCTCTGGTTTCTCTCCCACCCTGGCCCTCCAGGTTGGCTTGCTCTGTGCTCTCTGACATGTGATCTGGGGCTGTGGCTTCCCCCTGTTCTTCTTTACCCTTCTACCTGACTTTTCCCCCTTGGGATTCCCTAGAGCCTCCTCCCACCATCCTTGAACCATCATTGCTGTGATTTTTGTTTGGTAAGCTCTACTCCTCAGAAAAATACTGTAATTTTCAAAAACCAATCTTTTCAAACTTATTTTAAGCCAATTTTTAATGTAATCTCTATACCCAGCATGGGGTATGAATTCATGACCTGAAGATCAAGAGTCTCGTGCTCTACCCACTGAGCCAGCCCGATACCCTTATTTTAAGATGATTTTAATTTCAAAAACTATTGTCTATAAGAGTATTTTTCCTAAGTTACACATGCTGCCTGAGCTGACATAATGGGATAAATTGCCCTTATTCTGGGCCTCCATCTTTCCATACCCACTTGCGTCTTGTCACTTCTCTGACTCCCTGCCTTCTCAATTCTGACTCCTTTGACCCTTCCCTACTCAACCTCAGAAGGGAAGTGGGAAGGAGAAATGAGAACATAGGAGGAGAAAGAGAGACTAAAATGATCATTTTCTAATGAAAGTCTCAGAGACTCAGGAGAGAAGATCTGTGAGGCTTTGCTGTTTTTGTGACCCCACTAACCTAACGTTAGACTGGAGGAAGGAACACAGGGTGTGGTATTCCTACTTGGGGGTGCTGTTTGCATGAGCAATCCTGGATTTGGAGGCCATGGGATGAAAATTATTCTATGAAAATTATAGATTAATCCCTATTCACCCAATTTAGTGGGTAAGTCAAGGAAAATGATCCATTCATCCCCTGTAAAGAAATTATTTCCATTGGAAGATAGTGCATAGGTTGGCACTGAATTAAAGCTTTCTGAAGGGGTGGGTGCAGGCAGGCCAGGAGCCACTGAGGTCTGGAGGCCTTTCCAGTTGGGCAGTTGGGGAGTTCTTGGGCAAGAACACATGTGCTGAGAATCCATGGAGTCAGATACTTTTGCTGTAGGGGAGGATGTTAAAGGGTATGGCTCTCAAATGAGAAACGTGCTCCTTGCCATATATAATGCAAAATGAGGGAGAGCACTGAGAGCCCCCAGTCACAAAGATCTTGACCATTGTCTTGGGGCCCTCTCTTTTACCTGGCTTTGGGAACTTCAAGAATTTGCTTAGCCTCTCTAGACTTTCAATGTCATTATCCATAACACTCACATAATCCTGTTTTGCCCACCTCTTTGGGTGGCCGGGTTCAAGCGATACAAAATGATTTCATGAAATCAATTTCATGATTTCTGAAATGGAGCATTCTACATACACACATGGTACCATTGAGGTTTTTCTATGATGTGTGACCCATTTACAGGTTCCAGGGGATTATGACCTCTACTGGTCAGCACCTCCTGCAGGAACGAACTGGAACAAAGGCAGCCCTATCCCAGAGGAGTTTCCTTTGGCTGGAAGAAATCACTTAACCAAGGCTGTGCACGCAGCACTGTGCTGAAGAGTGAGGGGAAGCCGAGAGACAGCTTAACCAGGCCATTTATAGAGAGCTGCCTGCTTATATGGTCAGACTTAACAGAGGACACAGAGTTTAATAAATTTGATAATATAGCTACCTGGCATTTTAAAATCAAGTAGTGATTGTTTAAGAACATCATAAGTGGTTTGATTTTTGATTCAAATTTTGTTGGCTCCTCCTAAGTATTTCTTAACTGCCCCCCCTCCTAACCCTGCTTCTCTCCATCACTACCACCACTTGATTCTGGACCTGCATCACCTCCCATGTTGATCATGTTGGCCTCTGGCCTGGTATCTTCCCTCCAGCAAGCTACTGCCATGCCCACCCAGAATCTTCTCTAGGACTCCAGTCTGATTATGTCCCTTCCCTGCTTAACACCCTCCAAAATCTCCCCCATTGCCTTCAGGATAAAACCAAAATTCCTTACCATGGCATACAAAGCCCTTACTTACTTCTCCAGCCACTCATCTCACTCCTATCCCAATGCACATGCAGGCCATCCTGAATGCTCTCAGCCCCCAGTCTTTCCATGCCCTGGCTTGTCTCAGACAGTCACATATGCTGTCTTTCTCTGCCTTGCTCTACTTAGCCAAACTCCACTCCTCCTTCCCTATGGAGTTCAGCTTTCCTGCATCCCCAAGGCTGGGCTAGGTTGCTCCCTTGTGCTTCCTGAACATGCTCGCCCTATCTTCCGCTTCACCCTCAGCTGATGGCCTCACCTCATGTTTCTTTGAAGAGTGGGAACTCTTAACTTCTTACCAGATCCACAGTCCAGCCACCTTGTCTCTTCCTTCTTTCATCCAGTTACAACTGTCTAAGTGTCCCTCCCTGTCCCCTCACCTTCTCAAGGCTCCTGCATTTATTCTTCCCTCCATCTCCAACCTTGTCATTCCCTCTCTTTCTACTGGATAGTTCCCATCAGAATGCAAACATTCTTAACGTTTTCCTTGGTTCTTTAGAGGATCTCCAGCTGCCGTTCCATTTTTCTGCCTTTTCTGCCTAAAATTCTCACGGGTCAGGCTCCCTGCCCCCCAGCCCCACGGGAGGTAAGCAGTGACCTCCGCTTTGCACACTCTGGGCTCGGTTTTCTGCCTCATTAGGCTGCACCCCCTGCAGCAGTCACCACCTTGCCTGGACTTCCTTCTGGCTCCTCTCCTGCAACCCGCCTAAACCCTGTGCCCATGTCTCTTCTTCTCTTGCCGTGCTCCCGCTGGGTGGTCTCAACTTGACCCATAGCTTTACATAACATTTATTTGCTGGTGATTCCTGAGTTTAAAGCCTCAACTCAGACTGCTTTTCTGAACTCCTGACGTGTGCATCCAACTGCCTCCTCCACGTTCCCATTTGACAAGCATCTCGAATTTAATATATCCCAGAATGAACTCCTGATCCTTGCCATTTCAATCGCTGGCTGCCTTGTCTTCTCCATTTCAACCAATCACACTTCACCCATCCAGAAACCCGGATGATCTGCTAGGCTCTTCACTTACCTTCGGAGTCCATTTGTCAGAAATTCCTGCCTTGTCCAGCTCCAAAATATATCTGAGTCTGTTCACTTAGCTTTCACTCCAGCCTGAGCCACCTTCAGCTTTACAAGGGGCCCCCACTTCCACCTGGGGGAGGCAGCTCTAATCTACTGCTGCATAGCATCCAGGAGAAGTGTGATGCCTGAATAAAACCTTCTATGGCTCGCACTGTACCACTTACACTGGGTCTGGCCCTTACCTTTCTTCAAGCCCTCCTTCTATTCCCTTGGCCCTGCCCTTCTTCAGCACCCGCAACCTGTGGCTGGTTCCCCTCATGTCTGCTCGGCTCACTGAGGCATACTCAGCCGCCGGTAACTGGCCCTGGCACAGAGATCGTGCAGATAAATATTTGCTTTGATTGTTGAATTTATTGCTATGCTCTAGATCCTAAAGTAACTAAGATGAGTGAAAGAAAGTCCTTGCTAAACAGGAGCTCTCAGTCTAGTGAGTGACACAAATGTGGACACAGAGAATATTTGCCATTTGATGTGATAGGTGTGATCAATGGGGAAGCCAACTCTGGGGCCACAAAAGGCTTAGGAAAAATTTCTCAGGGAAGGGAACATTTGAAGTGAGTTGATGAACCTCTACAGAAATCTAAACAGCGTATAAAAACAATAACTATAAGCAGTCGAATAATAGAAAAATATGTTAAAATAGTAATATTGGTGGCCTTTGGCTTTTAGCTTGGTGGAAGTTGTTTTTTTCTATTTTGATATCTCCAAATATTCCATCATGAATTTATTATTTTTTATAATAAAAAAATAAAAAATAACTTGGTGGGAAATAGTTTTTACACACACACACACACACACACACACACATGCCCACAAAACAAACAAAAACAAGAAAAAAGGCCCTGACATACAACTTCTTGAGCAATACAAACACACACACACACACACGCACATACACACACCAACATGCACATATTTTTATTGTAACACAAGACAAACGGAGGCATCTCACTGTGAGTTTTCTTGTCTGTTTTTGGAAGTCAGCTACAGGTCCTGGAAATAAAAATTTTTTCTTGAAATAAATTTTCCCAAAACAAGAAAAAAAAACTAGAGGAGAAAAATAAGGAAACTGACCAGAAATCCTTTTACTGAGTTTACGAGTTGAGTGGGTAGCAGGCAAGGGATAGGAGGAGAAAAGAAAATAGGATTTTCTTGTGATGTTCCACTTGTAAAAGTCAGTGGATATTTTTACAGGTACCAGCTAGTCCTTCCTGAAAATCCTCTAATGGGGACAGGCTGTGAAGTGGCAATAGGAAAGATAAATGCTTTTCTGGAGAGTAATTTTAGTGCAGTGTGGAAAATGTGAAGAGAAAAAAATTAAAGATCGAATGGAAAATCCATCCACAGGCCAACCCACACCACAGAAGCGTTGAAGACCATGTGTCCTAATTAGCCCTTGCACCAGGCAGAAGCTTTTCCCTGGGCCAGTGCCCCCTCCTCGTGGAGGGGGAGGGCAGCCTGGGAGGGGGGCATTCAATTACATTACATGCCCTGCCAGTGGCTATCATTTTGGGGGAACAGAACAACTGGAAAGTATAAGAAACCAAGACCACCAAGCTGTGACCTTTCCCCGTTATTCAACAATGCAAGTATAGTTTTCTATAATGGGCTCTTAGATGTTTCCAGAGGTAGTATTCAGAACGTAGGTACTGCTGGTTGGGGAGGGAGGGTCTGTGTTCAATCTCTGGTCCCTCCCCCACTCAGCTTCTTTTTCTACCCTAGTCCATTTTCTTGTAATAACTACAAAGGGCACACAGAGCTTACTAAGACTTACGTCTTCTTCTGTTTTTTTCTCCATGCTGAGAAGATCCCCATTTAGGGCTCTTCTGAAGTTCAGCATTTTCCATGTTCCTCATGGCAAGCTTTAGTATTTCCAGTTGCCCTGAATTATAGTTGCCAATAACCACCCAGCCCTGGGAAGCTAAAGGGGAACGGGTGGTGCTCTATGTAATGAGCTACACCCTGTTAGCATGGGGGGATTTGGAGCTTTCTCTCCCACCCCTTTGCTCACCTAGCTTCCTTGTCTCCTCAGGGGCTTCACAGAGAATCTGAAGTGACAGAATATTCTGGAGAATTGCTGAGGGCTCTATACCTGGACTTCCTTAAATACCTAAGAGAAATAGGGGACTCCCTAACTTCCTTCCTGGGGTGGGCTCCCTGGATGATATGGTCTGTTTCAAGAGTAGACAATGGATGAAGACAAAAGTCACATCCCATATCTGGAGCTGTGTCATTTTGAGCATAGAGGTCTTTCTCTTCCAGTCAAAGGGACTTTTTACTTCCACACTGGCAATCTGTAGATTCTAATGGTTGACTTTGAAGACACAAACAATAAGATCTATAGCAATAATTTCATATTTAATCAAAAACAGTAGATAATCCCAAAGCATTTAGCATAAAAGAGGTGGTCACTGGTCCAATGTTAAGCCACTTGCTGGATGTCCCCCAGACCCTGTTTGGTGGAGACTGTGCAGGTAATAATAGGAACAGTCACTCCTCCCCTTTAATTCCCAGCCCGCAAGTTCATCTGTTTCTTTGTTTTAATTGTGTCTTTTGAGAGGTTTAGTCAGATCTGGTTAGAACCTGGCTTAGAGGGGCTTTATTTATTTATTTATTTTTACTTTGTTTATAATTTAAAATGGTAGAAGGGGGTCAGGGGAGTGCAAACCAGATTGCTATTCTGTCCTCTTGTTGCCAAGAACCTGATCTGATAAAGCAGTGTTTTGAGATGATTGCTTTTGAAATCATGAACTCAGGTAAGCTTCCTTTTTTTTTTTTTTTTTTTTAAAGATTTTATTTATTTATTTGACACAGAGAGAGAAATAGTGAGAGAGAGAGCACAAGCAGGGGGAGTGGCAGGCAGAGGGAGAGGGAGAAGCAGGCTTCTCAAGCAGGGAGCCCGATGCGGGGCTCGATCCCAAGACCCTGGGATCATGACCTGAGTTGAAGGCAGACGCTTAACCGACTGAACCACCCAGGCGGCCCTCAGGTAAGCTTCCTTACAGAAAACAGGCATGAGCTGCAAGATTGCAAGAACCCACTGCTGCCCAACCGACTTAGGGTGGCCCGTATTCCTAGTGTGCCTGGGGGCCTTCCTGGTTTTATTGATTGATTGATTTAAAGATTTTATTTATTTATTTGACAGAGAGAGAGAGACAGTTAGAGAGGGAGCACAAACAGGGGGAGTGAGAGAGGGAGAAGCAGGCTCCCTACAGGGAGCCTGACATGGGGCTGGATCCCAGGACCCTGGGATCACGACCTGAGCCCAAGGCAGGCGCTTACCGATTGAGCCACCCAGGTGCCCCGCCTTCCTGGTTTTGCCAGGGGGAGGTCTTGAGTCCTGGGAAACCCTTCAGTCCTGAGAAAATTGAGCTGGTTGGTCACCTCCTTGGAAGTTTGAATGAATCAAAAGCACTAGACACCTGGGGACACACACTTGATACCTGGTTTTCTCTTTCTTTTTGTGTGTGGGACGGATCCTGCTCACGATTATTTCACCAGAGGGCACTTGGGTGGAGAAGGCAAGGAGAAGAAGAGCTAGAGAAAGAAAGTAGAGATGAAATATTTTTTTGCACTGAGACTCTCTGCTTTCAAGGTAGCTTCTTTTTAATAGTGGCCAAATGTACATAATGAATGAGAAGTGATTGCAACAGAGGTCAGGCCTCAGCCAAAGAAAGCAATTTCTGCTCAAAAATAATGGCTGGAGAGTGAGTCTCAGTGTAGAGAATCTTCCTGAATTCGCAGGCTGACTTAGACACTTCTTTGCCTTGTGTGTCTGCGTGTCGTACCCTATTCCACGTCAGCAAACATAAACACTCTGATTTCTGTATGTGCATATAAACTCTTGGTGAGGAGAGACACGTCTTTTCATCTGGGTATTTCCAGCATCAGGAACATAGTGGGTACTTAGTAAATTGAAAAATGAATGAATAAATGCAAACGCAGGGGTATGGGGTTTGTTCAAGGAAAATGGAACATTCTCACCTTCTCTTTCAACTCCAATGTGGACCAAGATAGAAGCATTTGCCTTGTGCATTTAATTTGTATTTTGATTTCTCCCTTAGATACATTCAATGGCAATGCAAAGTGTTTATCTTTTTTTTTGCTGAGTTAGAAAAAAATTATTTTCCTCTGGCAACGGGTGGGGAGAGAAAGGCAGGTGGGAACAGTGAGGCTCCCTTCTCGGTAACTGCCCACCTGGCTGCCATCACTGCCCCATGAGGACACCATTCCTGATATGCCTCTGGGACGCTGGGAAAATGCAGAGGAGAGTGTATGGAGAGCTCTCCTGCCTTACCGGGGAACTGAGGTGAGCATACTAGAGTCCCTCCCTCCCTCCTTCCCATCGTCCTCCATCCCTTCCTCGTTCCTTGCTGCCTGCCTTCCATTTTTCCTCTTTTAGGTGTTTTTCTTTTTTTTTTAATTTCAGAAGTAATGTATGCTTTGTGTACAGAAAGGCTCAAACTATCAGAATGTAGTTCCCCAGAGGAACTGCCTTGTACTCTGTAGCACTAGATGTGATTTCTCCCTTAGATACATTCAATGGTAATACAATATGTTTATCTTTTCTTTGCTGAGTTAGAAAAAAATTATTTTTTTGTGTCTGGAGATTACTGAGTTACCGAGAGCACTGGGAAAAGATGGAACGACATCCCCTCACTTTCATGGAACTCCGAAGGATAGTGAAGGCTGGTGGTTGGCCTGATGGACACATACTTGCCTGATCTCTTCCCAGAAGGCAGGACAGAAATTAAATAATCTAGATGTGAAGGGACATTTTCTGTCTAGCTCTCTGGAAGACTGAACTTGACTCCAGAGCTGTGGTCAGCCTCAGCAATATAACTGCCTTTTGTGTTGCTTCTGTGTGTTTGTGACTCTGACTTTGTCAAGCTTGGGAAGCTTTCTGTAGCTGCTTCTCCGCTTGGTGCATCCTCCACACCAGGACTTTTTCTTTTGCCTCTCGCCTGTGGCCACGCTCCCCTGAGAACTGCTGCCTGACAGACCGGGTAGAAGCCCCACCGCCCTTCCTCCGTTCTGTTTAAGGAGCTTCCTTGCAAACCTTGAAGCTTTACAACCATTTCTCATCTGGGAAATTAAATTGAATCCAAGTAATGTGTTCTTTTTTTTTTTTTTTTTAAGAGCGGGGAGGGGCAGAGGGAGAAGGAGAGAGAGAATCTTAAGCAGGTTCCACCCCCAGCGCAGAGCCCAACACGGGGCTCAATCCCAGGACCCTGAGATCATGACCTGAGCTGAAACCAAGAGTCAGACACTTAACCAACTGAGCCACCCCGGTGCCCCCCACCCCAAGTAGTGGGTTCCTAATGGTTATTTCTCCCCACCTTGACCTTATCAAAAGTGACAGCATTGCCCATTAAACCCCGTTAGTAACAAAACTGAAATATTCCAGGATTTCTAAATTGGGAGATTTTTTTTTTCCCTGAGGACAAAAGTGGCAGTACTGAGGTCAGGCCACACACTTAAATTGCAGTTCAAACAAATGCTAAGGGACAATAGAAAGGATATAGATTTACAAATGAACATGAAGTTAAATAATCTGGTCATAAAATTATATTATTTTATTTTTAGATTGATGTCTCTGCATGGTTGTCTCCTCACAGAGCTTTTCTCCCGCTTTCTCTGGTCAGTGGGCACGTTGGAGTCTACTTCCGGGAAGGACTCTGACGCATTGAAAGATTGCTCAAAGTAGAGAACCAAGAGTCACACCCAGAACATCAGAGGTGTTCCTTCTAGCAGGGGAATCTTGGGGTTCTGTTTTATTTCTCCTCCCCAGTCCTAGAATGTTCCCCCCCCTTCCCCACCCCGCTACAGGGAGAAGCTCACTTGTATCCCGGGCTTGTCCCCTGTGTTCTCAGGAGGACAAGCATCAGACTCCAGCAGAACAGGACTGATCGCCACGTAGAAGGTGCACAGCCCCCTTAGAAGAGGAACTGTTGTATAGCATACAACCCTTTCCTCCTTTCCAGAATGCCGGATATAGATTTTTTTAAACCGAAACCTGGAAACGGAGAAATTAAATTGCTGCACGTGTGTGACTCTATGACACCTAGAAGTCCCTTTACCCTTTTCTCGTAACAAAATCATATGGATGATGTCACCTCGAAGGGTTATTGAAATTTGCAGACTCTGAGCCGACCATGGAGATCTTCCCTCACGAAGCTATTTCCCAGCTGATTAACTTCTTGATAGATTATGAAAACATGGCACCAAGCAATGACTTCGACACCAAAACAAAATGATGAGGCCCTGTGTGCCCTTGACCTGGGAAGTTCTGGGGAGGTCTGTTCTCAAGATGGTGTGCATTTTGTTTTAAGTTGACCTAAAGATAATAAAAATATACTTCACAATATAGAGTGTCCATTGCTTCAGTGATCAAAAGGAGAAAGGATTTGTTTTGAATGCGTGATCTGGTTTACACTGTGGTAGGACTGCAGATCTGCCCAGACCTGGTTATTTTGTACCCTCAGTCAACACTCCAGAAACTGCAAGGGTCTGAAGCCGGAAAGAGAGCAACAAAGCCCTCAAAGCTGGTGTGAATCTGACACCACAACAGATTGTGGCCATACTTAAGAAAAAAATTCACTAGGCCAGACATGTTTGAACTATGGGGATGCCTCGTGGAGCCACAATGAAGAGAGATCAGACAGAGGCATTCCGTGTCCCTATCGTAAAACCCAGACTCTAGTTTGCGAGGAGAGTTGGGTGATAGGTTCGTTATTCTGGCTAATTCTCACTTTGAACTGTGAACCAATGTTAAAATGTTAGGATTATTCGGAGGTCTGAATTAATCGATATTGAGTTTCCAAGAAATTGTTAGGGACATGTTTTATTTCCTTTATTAAAAAATTCAGATATTTCTTAAATAAGGTTGATCTCCCCTGGGTTTCCCATAGAAGCAACTGATGACTGAACAGCAACATCCAACAGTTAATTCGAAGAAATGGTATGGCCCAGACATAGAGTGGAGAGTGAGTTACAATATATGTATCTAAAGGTGGGAACTGTCATGGAGTCTGACGGGAATCTGGCAATTCTGGGCCTAGATGTGGTCCACAAATGAGTGTCATTGAAGTTTTCCCTGCATCTTGAAATCAAAGTGTCTTAAAGAGTATTTAAAAATTTAATGAAAATCAGAATTTACTAAAAACTTCGACAAGTGAGTAGTTTTTGTCATGATTTGGTAGGCATAAGGCAGGACAAACTTTGCTTAATTGGACTTCTTTCTAAAGGAATCTACAGAATTAAAATAATAATAGTAATAGTAATAATAATAATAATAATACATAGCAGAAGAAAAATACTTGAAAATGAACTTGGAATGACCAACTTTAAGGAATTTCTTGGTAGTCTTATGACCTTGGACATGGGATTATTGCAAAATCGTTCTTGGGATTATTGTGGGGAAAATTGGAACTTCAAATATCAGACATTCTAAATTGTAAGATTTCCTTTTCTAGGTTTCTGTGATAAATTGTTAACATAGTGCTATTTAAAATACCTGGTTATTAAATAGAGCACTAAGTTGTACAATAATAATAAATGTAGCATCATTTTTTATAATCTTCAGAGGACTATTACCAAAAATGCTTAGTTTAACCACACAAAACCCTTGAAGGCTGGCAGTGCACACATATTCTCTTTTTACAGAAGATATAAGAAATGCAAGTTTTGGACTTGCCTAAAGCTGGGAACTGCTAGGAGCAGGACCAGTTCTTCTGAACCCTGGATCCATGCTTACTATATTTCGATGATTGAAGAAGACATTTCTGGTTTGGGTTTTCTTCTGAATGAGACCTAAAACATTAAAAATATTCTTTGCCTGGTTCCAGGTTACGAAATAACACACCATTCTTCCCTGGCGTTTCCTGGTGAATCAATGGAATATGATTCTTCATTTTAATCTATAATTCATTTTAAATTTATAAATTCTAGGCCCCATTTTGTATTATATCTTTGGAATTGTCTGATTCATTTCATTTGCATTATATTTCAATCTGAGAGAATTCACATGTTGCTTCTATGAACAATGAATAGTTTATTAGTTACTATCACTGATTGAGCATAGGCTGAAAACAGGTGAAATTGGCAAAGAAATGAGAAGGGACTCCATATATTTAAAGAGCTTTTAGAGTAATTGGGATTCTTTTTTTTTTTTTTTTTTAAGATTTTATTTATTTGAGAGAGAGAGAGCAGAGCAGGGGTGAGGGGCAGAGGGAGAGAGAGAAACAGACTCCCTGCTGACCTGAGCTGAAGGCAGGCACTTAACCGACTGAGCCACCCAGGCGCCCCAGGAAGGGGGATTGTTATTGTCAAAAGGACTTTTTGGAAATTGTTTTTCATTCAAAGAGGTTTTGCCTAGTAGGCAGTGAGGTATATAATGTATGGAGTTTGGGGGGAAGGTAAGGTGGAGCTGTACACCTGAGAGCCACCAGCATGGGACCCATCATCTAGGGGGTGGGTATGGATGGAGAAGGTCAGAGCCACCCAAGCACCTTCGGCTAGTGCATGCCCACGTGTGGAGCACTGGTTCTTCCCTGACTCCACAGCACAATCATCTTCAGAGATTTTTAAAAACACATAGTGATATCGGGGCCTCCTCCTCAGGCTCAAATGTCTAGCATAGGACCGGGGGATCAGAAGTTTGTAGACCCTACCCAAGTGGTTCTGATGTGCAAGTGGGGCTGAGAACTGCTCTAATGAAGTCAGGAAGGGAGAAGGGAACCCTCAAAGGGGACTGAGAGATAGGAGGAGAAATAAAGAAGAACGGCATCTCGTAAGCCAAATGCAGAAAGTGTTCAGGAAAGGCGTGTTCTACTGCCCGCTGCTGATACAAGAAGGAAGATGAGGCCGTTGATCATCCATGTTGTCAGTGTGGAGGTCACTGTCAACTTGACAAGGACAGTTTTTGTGGAATGGTGAGGATGCAAGTCTCAATGGGGCAGATTCAGGAGACCATGAGAGAGGAGAATATAGGCAATTCTTCAGAGAGGTTTTGTTGTAAAGGGGAACAGAAATATGAGAATGTAGTTGGAAGGGGTTGAAAGTAAGGGAGTGTTTGTTTGTTTTTGTTATTTTAAAGATGGCAGAAATGGCAGCATGTTTTCAAGCCAATGGTAATGACCCAGTAGGGAAGAGGAAATAATGGTGAGGAAATAAAGCACAGTTGCGGGAGATCCTGAGCGTAAGGGGATGGGCCACCAGGAGCGGAGCAGGCAGCTCACCCTTTGAACTAGGAAGACAGGCAGCATAGGTAAGAATCAAAGTGGCAGAGTTGCGGGGGGGAGTGCCCCCAAAGGCAACAGGGCCATTGCTTGCAAGTGAGCAGAGGGCAGGAGGGATTGGAGGTCTGAAAAGAGAGGACACTTGAAATAGGCCCCCCAAGAAATTGGCAGGCAGCTTTAAGGACTCATTGGAGCTGTGTGGTCATGGAATTCAGTGACACTGGTGGTCATGGTTGACTGTTTTTCCCCCACACGTCCCGCTCCTGGGACTAGGTGCGGAGGAGGCAGAGAGCTGAGTTTAACTAGAGTTGGATGGATACAGTAGACAATTAATCCTACATGGTGACGGGTTGAATAGAGTAACTGCAGTGTATACACGGTTGTCTGAAAAAAAAAAAAAAAAAGATCCGTTATTAATTGCTTTAGAACAGAAGCTGAAAGTTGTAGATCTGGGAGCTGAATCATACCTGTAGATGTGCTTTCTTAAAAATATTTTGAATAAGGTGACAGTATCAAGAAATTGGGAGGTTTTACATTAAATAATCTGATTTCTGGCTTCTCTTGGCATCACTGGGTCTGTTCTCAAAGAGCAGAGCCAGCTGGGGCCCACTTGGCTTTCTCCCTTTGGTGGTGGGCAGTTTGATTCCTTCCCTAGCTCACCTTTCTGTTACCTGCTCAGTGTGTTCATCCTCTGCTGGAGGAACATTCCAGCTCTCCAGTCTGATGTGTTCATGGTCACAGCCTCCATGTGGGGAATGTGTCTGAGGATGTCCCTGCCCCTCTGATGCCCACGTGTCTCCCAGTTTCCTGAAGCAGACCCATATTTAGGAACCTGGTTTCTGCTTTGAGTTCAGCTTTATTCTGAGAATTCATCTTACTTTTTTGGGTGTCAGGCTTCTTGTTTATAAAAATAAATGGTCTGGACAGATCTGTAAGGTATTGATTGTCTGTGATTACCGTGAATTTATTCTGAAATGTCTCTGAGTATAATATGTCCTCTAGCTGAAAGATCCAGAACCGGCAGGAAGGGGATCCTAGTGGGAGTCTTGCCTGACACAGGGATAATGGCCTGTCACCCTCTTGTCAAACCCCAGTGCCGAGTCAATGACTTAGCAGTGAAGGGCATTTCTGAAATACTGGACAAGCTCTCTTGGCTAACGGCTCTGTGTCAGCTGTAAAATGCACACTCAACACTTGATACTTTTCATTAAGATTAAAGAACTCTCAAGTGCAAGTGACAGAGTATGTTGATATATGATTACCGTCATAACACTGTGCTTTTTTGTCTTCAGAAGAAAATTTCCCAGTCATGGCTTTCACCTGACATTCAGACAACAAAGCTCCCTGATTACATTTAATAAGAAAATTTAATAACCCCCTTATTGAGTATTTTTGCTGCAGCTTTGGATTAACCTTTAACAAATGAAGCTTTAGTTGCCACACTGCCCCAAGATTGTTTCCCTGTGATGAATGTGTCTAAGTCTGTATGTACTCGAGGACGCTGGGGGCTGGGAGAGTCACACTGTGGTTGGAATGACCCCTAGGAAGCCAGTTCTACTGAACTAACCACGCTCGGATACTAGGAATAACTTCCAGGACCCAGAGCCTCCTGATGGCCCTCTGTCACCAAACTACAAAATACAGAAAAACCTATTTCTCCAGAAATATAAATACTAGACACATCTAAATGGCAGAATAGTCCCCAACAGGTTTCTTTATAAATGGTCATCTGTTCAAAAATTGAATGATGGCTTGCTGAGGCTCATGGCATTTTTGGGGGCGATGATGTGACTGGTATTGTCATGGAAACAAATTTACCTAACACAGACAGGAGAAAATGGATCAAAAATGTCCCTATTTCATGTGGTGAGTATCCTGTAAGGGTTATGAAACAATGCTTAATTACTGCTTAGCGGAAGATAGCCCAGATATACAAGCTTGAAGAGGATTTGAAAGAATTTAAAGGAAAACCTGTAGAAAGAATAGGCAATACTGCAGAATCTTTCCAAATGCTTGTTCTATTGCTCTTTCCTCTGGTTTTGTTAGATATTACAGCAAATCCTCCTTCCAGATTTTGCCATACCACTCCCTGTAGATCAGCAGGAATTTTGATTTACTATCTTTTTTATAATGATGGTTTTGAAGATCTTTTAAAGAAATGAGTGTGTCATGCAAATTTGTATATTTTTAAAAAGAGTTATTTATTTGAGAGAGAAGGAGAGCAGGTGCGAGCATGGGGAGGGGCAGAGGGGGAGGGAGAAAGAATCCCAAGCAGATCCCCACTGAACTTGGAGCCCAACGCGGGGCTCGATCTCACGACCCTGAAATCATGACCTGAGCCAAAACCAAGGGTCAGACACTCAACCGACTGAGCCACCCAGGTGCCCCCAAATTTGTATTTTTTTGTGGTTAAATTGGATAAATATAAAGTTTGAGTCACATTTAGTCTCTAATATTTAGAGTTTAATGTTATGAATTTTTTTCATTTTCAGGTAAGTTTAGAATTTTATGATTGACACAAAATAACAGTAAGTACTTATATGCTTCAGTGCATTTGCATGATACAAAAAAGTTTTCTAGTATATATATATATAGTATATCTATATCTATATATATACATAGTATATATAAAATATTTAATATATAATATATATAGTTAACGCATGTTCTAACAAAACCTTATATCCTTTATTATGTACTAGGTCTTCTGTGCTAAAAGTTCTTTTTCGTATCATTGGGTCTGTTTGAAATCAAGATCTCTGGCTTCCAGATATATTTTTAATTGAGAACAGATGTGCCCCTGGACATTCTGGGTAAATTATTTTTGCCTGTGGTCTGTGCTCCTCTAGACTCTGCACCCAAATGCCTTTTTTTCTGCTCCTCCAGGGAGGTGACTGCAAGTTTTAGGGAGGGGCCAGCTCAAAGGTCCCAAGGCCTGGGGAAGACAAGTTATGGTTCAAGTGAACATGAAACATCACCCAATAAACGCCAACCTTCCAGACTGGGCAGACAGTGAGGAAGGAGCCAGCCTTCCCTCAAGAAGGAGTCTGCCCCTATGTGTCTGTCCTTGTCATATAAACCAGGGGACTATTGCCGAGACTAGACAAGCCCCGGAGCAGAGTCTTCCCTTTAGTTTCCAGATTCAATGTCCACATCGTTGACTCTGGGAAACTCTGCTGACCTGCATTCTACACAACGTGCTGACAATGAACAGATGTCCAGATCCTGTTTTTTCCTCTGTCAAGCACAAGCACAAGCCTGCAGCAGAACCAGGCCAAGTGGGTGGTGAGGCTTTGGGTAAAGAGGAAAACAAAACCAAGGTCAGTGGAGGCAATCACTTTATGGCTCAGTGGTCCCTAGAAGATGGAAGGAAAACGGGCGCATGCATTCTGGCCCCTGATGTGGCCCTGCCTGGGACTTTGGGATCGTTAGTCCCCTTGGTGACTGTGACAGCGTCTGAGACCAGCTAGGTGACAAGAAAGCAGCAGTCTTCTGAGCTGGGTCGCACCTTCTGCTGTACTCACTCACACAGCCAAGTGCGTGGGGTGTGGGTGGGGCGTGGGTGGTGGGATCCCCCAGTCTCAGGTCCCATGGAGGGTACATGGGTGGGGGGCTGCCCATGGCCTCCTCCAGTCTTCCCCCAAGTTCCCACTTGCTGATTCAGGTCACAGACACTGATGCGGACTTCTTTCTCCTCTTTGCTCCCCACTTTAACTTAAAAACCCAAACCAACACCAAGAACACACCTTTCATTCCCTTGCAGAAGGAGCTGCAAGGCCAGATGTCAGGAGCAAAGCTGGCTAGTTGAAAGTTATGGTGCCCAAGGGAGGAAAAAGCCTCACCACCCCCGGGATATGGTAACAGAACTGTGGGAGTTTACGCCTAGACACACTTGTCCCGAGTTACTCAATGAAGCAGCCTGGCCTCCCTGTCTGCAGGCTGCTAGCGCGCCCTGTCCTCCGCTCGGCCTGGGGTTGCGTGGCGGCCGCAGAGCAATGCCAAGGCCACAGCGACCTATTCCGGAGCCCAGTGGGGGTGGGGCAGCGGGCACCGAGCTGTGCAGCTCCAGCCAGCCCAGTGGGGCCAGCAAGCCCATCCCTAGCTGCCTGCTGTCTGTCAAGTGGCCCAGTAAAGAGTAAAGAGAAACGGTCATCTTACATGAGCAGAGGGCATTCCCCAGTTGCCAGAGAGATCTGGTCCCAGGGTCCGGCTTGAAGTGGCTGAAGGTGGAATCGTGAAGCAAAACGGGAGGTACAAGTGCACCGGAGCAGGGATTAAACGGTTGATATTTCTTTGACAGGCTCTCTCTTTGTTGGCGGGGACTCTCGACTTGAGCTGACTTAATGGCTTAAGGTTAGGGATGTGGGCTGCTCAGTTTCAGAAGTGTGAAAGACATCCACCGCCCGGGGGGGTGCTTGCATTTACAAGGCTGATGCTCCAGTGTGATTTCAATTTTCTTCAGCCTAAGAAACACCACACATGTGAAAGGAAACACTTTATCAGTAGGTATTTACCCACTAATGACGCATGCCGGTGATGCATTCTGGTTGAAGCAACAGAAGCATTGAGGAAAAAACTGTCAATAATTATGTATGTGCATATAAATATGTTATCTATAGATAGATAATGCCTATCTATCTATCTCAATCTATCGATCTATTGATAGATTGATATATCAATATATCTATATACCCAAAAGCAGCTGCATGTTTTATAGATTTGCTGTTCAATTGGCCAAGGGCAGTTAAGCTTTATTAATGTGAACTTAGCCCCTTAAATTAATAAACTCTTGTATGGAGCTATGTGTTGAGACGGTGAAAGGAAGCTATTTAATTGCCAAGATGATGACGAATGCTCTCTTATTGTACCGTTTTCTAGATTTTGCATACTAATAATGAAGTATGGCTTTGATTTCTTTTTTAATTGAGATTTAAGACTTTTTTTTGTTTCGTAAAACTAAAAAAGTAATTCATATACTTTTTTTTTTGAAGTGAACATAACCTCAAGATTTTATTGTCTTCATAATATTAACAAAATATGAAGCTTAGAACTGGATCACTTGGCCCTTTCTCTTCTTATCTCCTCCCAGTTCAAAATGCTTGCATCTCTTAATAGCCAGCATTCTCTTAGATCTGCAATTGGGCTCAACACATTCAAGCCTCAGCACAATCTTCTTTGTAGTTTTAGCCTTTTTCCGGAAAATCGGCTTAGTCTGCCCACCATAGCCTCTCTGCTTCCTGTCATAACGCCGCTTTCCCTGGGCATAAAGAGAATCTTTGCCCTTCTTGTACTGTGTCACTTTGTGGGGCTGGTGCTTGCCATACTTCTTGCAGAAAGTCTGGTGGGTTTTAGGAACGTTCACCATGTTTGCGAGAGCGCTATCGGCATGGAAAGCCTAAAAAAGTAATTCATACACCTCTTACTGGAGATTTGAGTTTTTTGTTTCTTCTTGTTTTCTGGCTTAAAATTCAACATTTAGCTAAGCATGCTTCTTGTGCCTGTAACCCAAAAAGGAAACATATTCGTTTTGGATTGCCTACGCTTTGACTGATTTTGATACATAGTATTCCAATGAAGGTGAAGGAAAGCGCCATAAAGAGGTCTGTGAAAGTCCGGGTTCCCTTGCCCCCAAGGCTGTTCTTAGTAATGAGTGAAGAGCTTACAGATCTGGCTTCTGCCCCAATATATGACAGAGTTAAGGAACTTCTTTAGGTGCCTAATTTCCTGCCAGGGAGGGAGCTTAAAACTCAAAATTTTAGGCATTTACATGTACTTACTGATTTAAATCCAGTTGTGGGCAAACAAAGGAGAACATTTGAGAATTCTCTCTATATAATCATGTGACCATCAGTATCAAACATCTTTTATAACACTTTACTGAGGTAAATTTAAAATATAGTGAAGTGAACAAATCTCAAGACTAAAGCTCAATGTCATTATACGTATGTATACTGCCGCGTGACCACCACCATAGATCAAGATTTAGAACTTTTTTGTCACCCTAGACAATTCCCTTTTTCATGTAATGTCACCACCCCATTTTAACTACTATTTTGATTTCTTTGAATATAGATTAGTTTGGTCTGTTTTTGTGACTTCAGATAAAAGGAATGGTATACTATGCTTTCTTTTGTGTGTCTGGCTTCTTGCACTCAGTGTATGTGGTTTTAAATTTACATGCAGTTGTGTTTATTTTTTTCTTTTTTCTTTTTTTAAAGATTCATTTATTTATTTTGGAGAGAGAGAGAGCAAGTGCATGTGCATGTGTGGGTAGGGAGAAGGGCAGAGGGAGAGAATCTTTAAGCAGACTCTGTGCTGAGATTCCCGGATCCTGAGATCATGACCTGAGCTGACCCCGAGAGTAGACTGCTTAACCGACTGAGCCACCCAGGTACCCCTCACTTTTTCTATGTATACAGTTCTATGAGCTGCAACACATATATAGATTACCACCAGAGTCAGGATGCAGTCCCAAATCTCCCTTTAGAATCTAATGTTCATCCTCCTCAATCCCTGGCAACCAGTGATCTGTTCTCTATTCCTATGGTTTTGTCTTTTCCCAAAATGTCATATAAATTATACATATGTAAACTTTGTTACTGTTTTTTTAAAGATTTTATTTATTTATCCGAGAGAGAGAGAAAGAGGAGGGAATGAGAAATTGAGAAATCACAAGCAGGGGTGGAGGGGTAGAGAGAGAAGCAGGCTCCCCGCTGAGCAGGGAGCCCAGTGAGACTTGCTCTCAAGACCCTGGGATCATGACCTGAGCTGAAGGCAGACACTTAGTCAACTGAGCCACCCAGGCGCCCTGTTACTGTTTTTTTTTTGTCACAATGCCTTTGAGATTCTTCCACATGTAGCAACAGTTTGTTCCTTTTTATTGCTCAGTAGTATTCCACTGCATGACTCTATCACAATTATTCATTCTGCTGTTGATGTGCTTACCATTTTTTGTCTTTATGCATAAAGCTGCTATGAACATTTCTGTGCAAGTTTTTTGTGGATACATAGATGAATTTCTTTTGGTATGTATCTAAGATGCAATTACTAAATCATAATCAAATGTAAATTTGACTTTATTAGCAACTGTTAACCACGTTTCCAAACTCTCATCAGCAATGTTCAAAATATCCAACTCCCCTATGTCCTCACCAACACTTGGTATTACCAGTCTTTTTAAGTTTTGTCATTCTGGTGGGTGTCTTTTGATATCTAGCTGTGGTTTAATTTATTTTCTCTGATGATTAATGATGTTGAGTATCTTTGCATGTATGTATTAGCCATTCTTACATTTTTTACAACTGCGTTTTTATTGTTGGTCTATAAGAACTTTTATGTATTCCTCATACAAATCCTGTGTAAAATATATGCATTGTGAATGTTTTTTCCAGTGTGGACATTGACTTTTCACCCTCTTAATGATGTCTTTTGATGAACAAAAATTTTAAATTTTGATGAAGTCCATTTTATCCTATTTTCCACTTACAATCAGTACTTTTTATGTCTTAGCCGAGAAATTCTTGCCACAGTTCCCAAAGACATCATTCTATGATTTCTTCCAAAAGCTTTATAGTTTAGCCTTCACATTTAGGTATTAGATCCATATCCATTGAGAATTATTTGTGAGCATGTGTGTGTGTGTGTGCGCACACAGTGTGAGGTAATAAGACATCTAGTTGATACCCACAATTGCTCCCATAATAGATGGAGGAGTTTTCTTTCCCACCAGTGCCTTTGTTGAAAATCAAGTGAGCATATGTGTATGGGTCTATTTTGGGGCTTTTTATTCTGTTCCATTGATCTAGTTGTCTATTCTTATGCCAATACCACACAGTTTGAATTACTATAATTTTACAGCATGTCTTGAAATACGGTAGTGCAAAATCCTCCTCCGCTTCCTACTTTTCCTCCTCACCCTTCTCTTCCTTCTTCTTCAAGATTCTTTTGGCTATTTAGATTGTTTTTATTTCACATAAATTTTATGATCTGCTTGTTTACTACAAAAAAAAAGTCCTGCAGGGATTGTAACAGAAATTGCATTGATCAACTCAGGCAGCCTTGACATCTTAATAATATTGACTCTGTCTATTCACAGATGTGGTAATTCTTTCCATTTATTTAGGCCCTTTAAAAATTCCCCTTGCGATGTTTCTAGTATTCAGTGTAGAGGACTTGCACATCTGTAATTAATTTTATTCCTAGGTATGCGATGATATTGTAAATGGTATTTTTTATTGTGATAAGAAAGACATAATGCAAATTTTACCATTTTGACCATTTTAAAATGTACCATTCAGTGGCATTAAGTACATTCCCATTGTGGTGCAATGGTCACCACCTCTGTCTGCAGAACTTTTTTTGAACTGACACTCTGTCCCCATTAAACAATAACTGCCCATTCCTTTCCCCCAGCTTTTGGCAATCACAGTTCTCCTTTCTGTCTAGGAATTTGACCACTGTGGGTGCCTCATATAAGTAGAATCATACAGTATTTATCCCTTTGTGTCTGCTTTCTTTCACTTAGCACAGTATCTTCAATGTCCATCCATGTTGTAGCAGGTGTCAGAATTTCACTCCTTGCTCAGGCCGAATAACATTCCATTGCACGTATATATCACATCTTGTTTATGCACTCATCTATCAATGGAGATTTAGCGTATTTCCATCTTTTGTCGATTATGAATAATGCTGCATGAACATTGATGGCAAATATCTGCTCGAGTCCTTGTGTTCAGTTCTTTTGTTTATAGACCAGAGGTGGAATTGCTGGATCATATGGTCATTCTATGTTTAATTTTTTGAGGATGTAAATGATATTTTAAAATTTTATTTTTTCAATTGTCTTTGTTAGTATTTTGAAGTAAAATGGATTTTTCATGTTGACTTGCTAAGTTCACTCACTGGTTTTAACATACTGTAGATTCCTTTTGATTTTCTATGTGAACAATCATGTCATCTTTGAATAAAAATAATTTAGCTTTGTTTTTGTTAATATGTATGCTTTTTAATTTTTTCCCTTATTTCACTAGTTAGGACCTTGAGTGCAATGTTGAACAGAAATGGTGACAGTGGACATCCTTGCATTCTCAACCGTAGGGAGAAGGAATCCAATATTTCACTATTAAGTGTTATGTTGCTATAGAACATTTTTTGAGATACCCTTTATCAGATTAAGAGAGTTCCCTTATAGTCCCAGTTTGCTAAAGCTTTTTAAAAATATCATAAGTGGGTATTAAATTCAGTAAATTTTTAGTGTTTTGGATTCTATTCAGATACTCAGTATTGAGTATCTACTATATGCTAGTATATAGCAGTAAACAAAGCTCATAAAACTATCCTCTTGGAGCTTATATTACAATGTATAAAGACAAACTAAACTAAAATAAGCAGATACAATATATATTATACTGGAAGGTAGTAATTGATGGAAACAGAAATAAAGCAGTGAATCTCCTGTTCCCCTTCATCTGCAATCTCAAGTTCCTCAGCAGTATGCCAGTCTAGTCTTTAAGAGGTTTGTTTGTCTTTGAAAACAACATGATGTTTAAAGGAAAGCCAAGTTTTTCATCTGATATGCTCTACCATAGAGCTAAGACTCTATTCATGCTGAGGAAAAATAGGCTGTGATGGGCCTTGCCAATAAATAGTAAATTGGACTTCATTTTGTACCTTCTTAAGGAATTTTGAAGGGTAATTGTGGCCATACGCAAGTTCTGCTATAAGGATGACCTTACTCCATCAAAAGAAATGTTTCCACTATGATATCAGAGCAAACGATAGTCCTTTAAACAGAATATTTCAGCCTATGGAAACATATCTCATCGCCTTTATTTTTCTCATTTTGCTGTAGATGGGTAAAAATTTCATTATGGATATTCATCAATTCTCAGAACTGTAATTAAAAATCAGTAATTTAAGGGAATGGTTCAGTGTTTCTATTTGTAAAAACACTTGGGATCTTGGTGTATGAGTTATTTCCTGACCCAGGTCTCAGACAGTGGATGTATCATCTCCTTCTTTGCTGGTTTAAAAGCAGTAAGATGTGTAAGGGCTGGGCACAGAGCCAGGCACATAACGAGGGGAGAAACAAATGTCAGGCCCTTCCTCTTGCTTCATCATCCTTGCCCTCCTCGATCCCACTTCTAAATGTCATAGCTGGATATTTGTAGCTGTGGCTAGATCAAGACATGCCAGAGGGTGGACATAGGTGAGTCTTGAATCAAAGCACAGGTCTTTTTGACCCCTGGTGTCAGAGTGGAGATGGTAGGCAAATTCAGGGTCTAGAAGGAGAGTTGAGCTGATCTCCTAGGATATAAGCCTTGATGGCAAATGTGGGCAAGAGAAGGTCCAAGTGATGGGTGCTGCTCGATATTAGGGACCAACCTGGTATTAGGAAACAGGGAAGCAATGCATATCAGCTGAGAACAGCGGTTCCATTCATTTGAACAAACAGTTATGGAAATCACCCCTATGTGCAACCAAGTGCTCTAAGATTTCTGAATTTGGAACAGCCTAGCATGTGGCAAGTATAACTGATGTTTGATTGGTGACCTTGGGCAAGGACAAGTCTCTGCTCTGGCTGTAGTAACCTGTCTGGGCCAATAAGTCTTACGGTGAGAATTGTGTTGGAGGTGGGGGTGGGAATGATAAATTTCTGCATGTGCTGATGGTTGTAACCAAAGACAGGGCCCCTGGGAGACCCACAGTTTAAATGCTCCATCTGGGTGGACTATGCCCATTTGTGTCTGTCTCCCTCTGGTGCCAGAATTTTTTGTTTTTAGTTTTTTTTTGTTCTATGTATCTCTAAAACTAGAGTTTAGGTTGGAAGGGACATGGTGTTGTAGTTTGGCATTTGACAATCATATTATTAAGTTCCATTATTTGACTTGTATGCTATCCCCCTATGTGAAGCAGTCACTGAGTTCAAGACATTACAGAATATTACGCACAAGGAAGAAAACAGTTCAATTTTCTTTCCTTTTTCCTTCCTTTCTTTCTTTCTTTCTTTCTTTTTTCTTTCTCTCTTTCTTTCTTTCTCTCTCTTTCTTTCTTTCTTTCTTTCTTTCTTTCTTCTTTCTTTCTTCTTTCTTCTTTCTTTCTTCTTTCTTTCTTACTGCTTACCGCATAAACAACTAACCACTTTAGAAGTAGAACTGAAATAATCCCACCAAGAATCGGCATTGAGTTTCTGGAAGCCCCAGGGCCAGCAACCTTTTTTTGTACAGTGTGTTTGTCTAGGAATTGGGGCGAGAGAAACTTGAATGTTGGTTTATTTTATGTTTCAAACTAAGAGTAATTTGTAAATACTTGAAATTTTGCAGGGGGAAAAACCCTCTTTTCACTAAATGATTGATCTTTAAGAGATGTTTGGATGTGTGGAGACTCAGATTCTTTGAACTTTTTGCATGTAGAACTTTGTATTCAGAAGCAATCCCCAACATTTGGGAATTTGTTCCTGGTAAGAAACCTACTCTTCAGCCTAGTGCTGCATCCTCATTATAACAATCCCCATCGTTGCGTACCTGCTGGAACCATCAAGAGCGGTGTTCTTCGTCCTATTCACCTGTGGAGGGCTAGCCAACCTATGAACGGGGGTCCCACTGCACACCCACCTCTAGGCTGAGAGGCCTTCCTGGTAGTAAGGCTGACGTTGTTTTTCGAAGACAGGGAACGATTTGCAAAATCTGATTTAGGAACCAATAAGCTAAATTTAAGATTATGAAAATAGATGGAAAGAAAAGCATTTGGCGAGCAAGTTTAACCCGTGGGAGGGGAAACCCTTCTGTGCCATGGGGCCCTCCCTCGCAGAGGCCCAGTGAGAACCACTGAGGAGCGGAAGGCGAGGCCTGTGCCCTGGCCCACCCCCCGGCTCCAGGCCTCCAGCCCGGGGAGTGCCCATCCTGTCCTGGCAGCGAGCGCTCCGCGGTGACGTCACCGCACAGGGTTTGCCCCTTGAGCCGGCTTTGCCAGGAGGCGGCTCAACATTCTGCATCCCCGGCCCGCACCGAGGGAGGCCTGCAGAGCGTTTCCAGGGGCACTTCCGTTTCAGCTTGTTTCTATTTTAAAGCCTGGAGACAATTAAAGACCAGTGTCTGGTGCCAGTATTTTTTTTTTTTTTTCCACAGTTCACGCTATTCTTAGAAACAGTTGAGCCAGTGGTGGAGTCTCAAGGCTCTGGAATCTTTTCCTTCGTGTGGCCAACAACTTATTTTTCCTGTGGAGGCTCAGTGGTGCTTTTCTTGGGCTCAGCAGTGCGGCTGGTGCGGCCTGGATTACATAGGCGCTGGGAGGACACACACACCACCCTTTGGAAATGCAGCAGGGCAAGGATCAGGGACAGGCAAAGAGGAAAGAGCAGAACTGGCTCCCATAGGCAGCTGCTTTATTTATAGCTCCTAAAATGGTGTTTGTTCAACTATGCTGAACGCTGGTGGAAGTTCAAATGTGGGCACTGTGATCAAAATGCTGAAGTAGAGCGATAAAAATTGTATTTAAAAATTATTTTTAACTGCCTGTGAAGCTAAGGCTGTGTTTTGGTAAAATAAGTTGTTTTTAGTATGGTCATACGGAATGAAAAAGTCATTCAGCCAGATTTTGTTGCGCACTTACTACGTATGACACAAGGTTATTTAACCTATGGTTTTTGTCTTCAAGAAGAAATAAGACATGCCCATGGATTTTTATAATAAAAATAACCAGGGACCACTTTTACCCAAAGACATGTATTAGAAAGGCCATTCGCATGTTGAACTAGGAACTTTCCAGAATGATTCAATGGGAAGCAATATTCCCTTTTGTATATGTTTGAAGTTTTCCCTAATAAAAATTAAAAACTATGAGAACAAAAGAAAGAATAATCTCTATTTTGAAATAATTAAAGATGAACAGGAAAAAAACCCCTGTAGAGTGCAGCCTAAGTGAGACTTTAAATGAATATTTATAACCTTAGTTGCATCCATTAGAAAAGGAGAAAGATTGAAACCTCGTGAGCTAAGTGCTGAACATAATACAGTAAAAAAACAACCACAGAGCAAGCAGAAAGAATGCAGAAGGAAGGAAACCATAAAGATAAGGTTGGCAATTAATGAGCTAGAAAACAAAGTAATAACACAGAAAATCAACTAAAGGAAAAACTAGTTCCTTGAAAAAAGTGATAAAGACTTCTGGTGAAAATGACCAAAGACAGGAGGAGGGAGGGCACGAAAGAGACATGACGTAGTTGCAGATGGAGATTTAAAAGCCTATCAGAGAATATTATGGATGAGTTCCTGACAAAATGTTTGGACACTTAGAAATTGGACGATTTCCTAGGAAAATATCAATGACAAAAATTAATGAAATGAAAAAGACTGAATATACCACAAAAGAAGAGAACTGAGTAAAAAAAAAAATCTATGGCTTTCCCCTGGCCCCTTCCCCTCTTTAGAACACAAGCCAGAAGCAGCCAAGATTACAAAATCTTCAAAGAACAGATAAGCACTACTTTGTATAAACGTTTCTGAAGAAGGGAACAAGGACAACTCCCTACATCATTTTATATGTTTAAACCTGACAACAAAACTGAACAAGAAAGATAAAACAAGAAAGATAAAAAGCAAAATCGGAGCCCACTGAAAATTGTGAACATGAATGTAATGATCTGAAATAAAATATTAGCAAACCAAATCTATCAAAATATTTTAAAAAGACATTTTTGCCCAATTGGTGTTTATCCCTAGTGTTGCAGGATGGCTTATGTTAGGAAACCTTGTAATTGACCTCATTTGTACACTTAAAGGTATAGGAATTGCTTCAAGTTTTTTTTCCCCCAATGATTTATTTTATTTTAATTTTAATTTTTTTATTTAAATTCAATTAGCCAACATATAATACATCATTAGTTTTTGATGTAGTGTTCATTGATTCATTCATTGTGTATAACACCCAGTGCTCATTACATCAAGTGCCCTCCTTAATGCCCATCACCCACCCACCTCCCTTTACATAACCCTCAGCTTGTTTCCTGGAGTTAAGTTTTATGTCTCGGTAAAATATGAAACACAATCACCTTCTTCTCTGTTTCTGGGGATGAAAACCGAGGGATGAAATGAGGTGCTTCAATTGTTGCTAAAATGTCTTATCTCTTAAAACAGAAAAAGATCACTGGAGAAAAGTTTCAGTTAAGGGTAATGTTTCTTAGAACCAGTGGATGAGCCCATTGCTAATTGTCGTTTTTTTCTCTATTTTTTTCTGTCAGAGAAAAATTGTGGAAATAGAACACAACTAAACTTTTTTAATTTCAGAAAAAAAGAAAAGAGACAAAATCCACAGCAAATAAATGATGACTGGCACTGTTCTATGCATCTTTTCCATTTTTGTTTGCTTATGCACTAGAAAATGTTCAGTTTATACTTTAATTTGCTCGTAAGACTAAGAAACTGAAGGGAATGTCTTCTTGCCTTTGGTCTTCTATAAAATGTGTGACTGATACTTTTGATTTCTTGTTTTCCACCTAAGAAAAAAATCAAAGTGGCACAGATATATGCAAGAGAAATCAATCTTCTCATCAGTAGCTACCATGACTACACCAGATACAAACCTTCTATTCTCTCTGCACCTTTTCACTTCCTCCAGTCCCCCCACCGTCATCAAAGTGCTTCTGAGATGGAGTTTATTTCTCTCTACTTTCTGATCTCTCTTAAAATTTCATCTGCTTCGTCTCTTTTTTATTCCCAACACCTCTCCTTTCATAATTATCTCCAACAGGGAGGACTCACGGGTCGCATATATTAGAATGTTTTACCTAATTGTTGAGGTGAAGTTTCAGGCAAGTACATTTGCATACAGTAGTATTTGTACACAGTTGATCTTTGGACAATGGGGGGGGAGGGTTAGAGATGCCAACCCCTCCCCCACTGGGAAATCTGCACATAACTTTCAACTCGCCCCAAACTTAACTAATAGCCAACTAGTGACCGGAAGCCTTACCGATAACAGAAACAGTGGATTAACACATATTTTGTATGTTATATGTGTCTTATATCCTGTATTCTTAAAATAAAGTAAGCTAGAAAAGAAAATATTAAGAAAAGAAAGAGAAAATACATTTAAGTACTGTCCTGTTTTTATTAAAAGAAATCTGCCTGTAAGCGGACCCACGCGGTTCAAACTTGTGTAGTTCAGGGTCAACTATATATACAGATATTATGTAGAAAGGAGAAGAGGTCTATGTCTGCACCTGCGCGGCCCGCTGCTGGTCCCGGGCTCCACCACCTGCAGGCGGGGGGGGGGGGGGGGGGGGGGGGGGGGGGGGGGGGGGGGGGGGGGGGCTGTCCTACTGGTCACGGAGTCGGGCACCGGCAGCCACGAGATCCTGCAGGGACTGAAAAGGAGCAGGCTGCTGCTGAAAAGGCTGTGACCCAGGAGGAATTTTGGGGTGAACGGACTGCTCCAGCTCCCGAGTTCACGGCTACTCAGCCTGAAGTCGCAGCTGGGTCTGAGGGCGCGCAGGTGGCCTGGGTGCCCGGGCGCTCAGCCGCCACCGAAGGCTGCTCTTGTGGCTCAGGCCACCGAATGGGTCAGAACAACTGCAGAGTGTGGCTTTAAGCTTTAAGCTTTCTTCTCCAGACTTTTATTTTTTATTTTTATTTTTTAAAGATGAACAATTATTATTATTATTTTTTAAAGATTTTATTTATTTATTTGACAGAGAGACACAGCGAGAGAGGGAACACAAGCAGGGGGAGTGGGAGAAGGAGAAGCAGGCTTCCCGCGGAGCAGGGAGCCCGATGTGGGGCTCGATCCCAGGACCCCAGGATCATGACCTGAGCCGAAGGGAAGGCAGACGCTTAATGACTGAGCCACCCAGGCGCCCCTCCAGACTTTTAAACAACAAATGGAAATAAAGTTGATGGAACATAAAGTTTCTAAAAAAAAAAAGAAAAAAACCAAAAAACCAAAAAAAAACCCACCAAAAAACAGAGAGAGATTAGCATTGGGGGAACGTGGCAAAAGGAATAGGATGTATGAAAATGATAAATGTATGGGATGTGTGCAGAGGGGAGCATCCCATCTCCTTTGCCTGCAAAAATGAAGGAAGATAACGTGAAAGAAAAGACATTTGGGCTGAAGAATGGATAAATTCGAGCAGGCAAAAGGGCATGGAAGAAGTACGCCTGTCAGGGGTGACGGTGGGGATAACAAGGGTCAAGGCAAGAAATCAAAACAGCAATGCAAAAGAATGGTTTGGTTTGAAGCCCTCCAAATAGGAGACCCTGGTCCCCTCCCAGGAAGCCCGTGCTATCTCTTTCTTTGTGCTGAACAATTCCTTCTATGAAGCCCAGATCTGTTTCCGGAAGCTTCCCGGATCTAGTCTTCGAGATCATGAATAGCAAGTTCCTTCTGCTGGAGATATTTAAAGATAGCTATCATGATCTGGCACTCTGCACACACACTAAAGAGGGCCATACATCCCTCTAGCCTCTACTCTTTCTTTCTTTCTTTCTTTCTTCTTTTTAAAAGATTTCATTTATTTGAGAGAGAGAGAGAGCACAAGCAGGGGGAAGGGGTAGAGGGAGAAACAGACTCCCCACTGAGCAGGAAGCCCGATGCAGGGCTCGATCCCAGGACCCTGGGATCATGACCTGAGCTGAAGGCAGACGCCTAACGACCGAGCCACCCAGGCGCCCACCTTGACTCTTTCTTAGATGCTATGTTTTCTCATCTCTTCTGATGCTTTCTGGTTTGCAGTTTCCCTTCGCCGCATGTGCCTTTGAACACCTAACACCCTGGAATGGACGAGAGGCTGTAGGTACTGGAGTGATGAAGAATGGGATACGCCCACCTCCATCGTTCTAAGATTTTAAGTATCTGTCATCACAGCCTGACACTGTTTTAGTTTTTAGATCAGTGACATCACACTGGTAACCTGAGAGTTCACTGTCAATAAAGGCAAAGATGTCTCTTTTTATTGATATATTTCCACGTGATATGTGTGCTGGGTCATCAACATGTAATGTTGGCGTATGAATTAGAAAAAGTCGCCCTCTCTGGATGGACTCTGAGGAAAAAGGCATCTCTATGGGCTGATGTAGACGATGGCCACAGCGTGGCAGACAAAACAGGGCTGGGTTGGGGCCCCTGTTTGCTCGCTCACTCTGGAACTTCTGTGCAGCGCACATACCTCCCAGCTGAGCAGTGTCTGATGGTGCCCTCTTACTGTGTCGGTAAAATTTTTTTCTTCCTTCCCTCTCTTTTTTCTTTCCTTCTTTCCTTATAGCTTTAGAATAAAAGGCCTTACATTTCTGGTCCTTATATTTCATTTTGTTATAGTACATCCATTTTTCAACCTTTAAAGACAGTTTTGTCTTCTTCTTTGCATATATTTGCACCTCTTCTGCATCCCATTACCAGTCAACTTGATGAACCTTCCCTTTCCTTGTGCTTCTGAATTTCTGTTTCTGACTTTCCCCTCTGTAAGTGATATTTAAGTAAATATCTTTCGAGCTGAGAACTTAAATTCTCTCTAGACTTAGGGTTCAAGAAAATTGACTTCTTTTGAAAACTTCTGTCTGAATTGCTGCAGAGATTAGCAGAAAAATTTAAAAATTGAAAAGATCCAAGGTGATAAGAGACAAAAGTTAAATAAATACCCCAGCGTTCTCACGGATACTGTTCTAGTCTCTGGCTCCCAACTGCCGTGTGAAGGGGAAGTTCCACTAGACTTCTGCTTCCTCCCTCAACTTTTTAGCTTGTTGCCATCCACCCTCTCTGTTCCCAGGGGGCGGCCTTGATGGTGCCCACTAATACCTGGGTGGGCGCTGGGGCATTCACATAGGGCAGTGAGTGAGCAAACAGCTTGGAGGCCTGCAGGGAGCAGACACTGGGCTAGATGCTTCCTCCTATGCTGTGTCATTTAATATTCAGATCAATCCTGGGAGATACCACTCCCATTGTACAGAGAAGTAAACAGGCTCAAAGAGGTGCGTGATCTGTCCAGCCTCTAAGTGACAGATCTCCTGGTTCCAGATGTGAGCTCATTTTCACTAATTGAAATATTTGGTCCATTGAAGTTCACTTGTGCTCACTTTCGCCCAGTTCTTGAAACTTTGAGGTCCCACCTGGAAAGAAGTGGTCCAATGCATTGTCAACACTCACAGTGATGGTAAAGTCACCCATCACTGCCCCCAGTCTCAGTACGGTTTTAACAGTGCTTTCTCTATTTCTGACAGGAGGTAATATTTTGAGTATAGTATCAAAGGAATGAGGAAAGAGCTTTCTGAGGGTGAAAGTGTGGAGAAGACCCTGAGGAGTGTCCAGGAAGACGGTTTTGCCTTTATCTCTGGAGTTTTAAGAAAATCTCTCCTTTTGAAGTAGGATCATTTGAGTCCCATCCCAATCGGCGACAAGATGAGGGACTCTGAGAGTCTCATGAGCCCTAACTGCTCTCAAAGAACAATCCTCTCCCAACCTGTGAGTAAAAAAGAACCCTGTGTGCGGTCCGACCAGGACACAAAGGCCAGACACTTCAGGAGTGTGGGAGGGGCCTTTCTTTTATTCCTTTCTCTTTTCTGTCTGGTGAAGGAGCATTTTGCATTCTTCATTCCTACTGCTGTGATCTAGATTGCCCTGCATAGAACAGATTTTCTTCTTGGTTTTAAGTTTTTCCTCAACTTCCCTTCTGTCCCACAGTTACTAAGGTGACTTCATCCAGCATTTGCCAAAACTAAAATTGATTATAAGCTGTTGACTGGGATCCTTTGGTCTGTTCCTGCTCCCCTCAGAGAATGTTCCCAGCCAAAGGTTTGCAACGTTCAGGTTTGTTGGTAATGACTGGGTCAGCGGTTTTCTTTCTGGTGTGGACTCAAGGTCCTGGGTTCTCCTTCAGTTTGCTTAGGACGAAGGAGGGAGGAACCATCCTCAACCTTTGGGCCAGTGGTGTGACTTTTGCTCAACAGAGACTCAGTAAAACAAAGGACACTCTTCCCACCGAGGCTGAGGCTGGCTAGCCACGTGGGACAAGAGGCCAGAAGGAGAAGGGATGCGTTCATTGGATAAATCTGTCAAATTTCCGTACTTCCAATTTCCTAGCTGTTCATTTAAATTTTTTTAAAAATTAATTAATTAATTAATTTGACAGAGAGAGCACAGCGAGAGAGGGAACACAAGCAGGGGGAGTGGGAGAGGGAGAAGCAGGCTTCCCGCCGAGCAGGGAGCCCGATGCGGGGCCCGATCCCAGGATCCTGGGATCATGACCTGAGCTGAAGGCAGACGCTTAATGACTGAGCCACCCAGGTGCCCCTCCCAGCTGTTCATTTAGATAAAATCTTTTCTTCTCCCCCTCCGCCACGTCACATGAGGCTCTCTCAGTCACAGCTAGGTCTCTCTGCATTTGTCAAGCTCAACACATACTTCTTGAGTGTGCTGCGATCCACCTACTCTACTCTCCTAAAAATGGTGTAGAGAATAAGACCTGCAACGGGGCCTTGTGGAATTTGCCATTTTATGGGTGAGACTGGTAAACCCTGAAGTTAGAGCCTATTTCTGCCACTACTGCCTTTTTCATAGGATTTGTGGTCTATGTGTTTCTTCCATCTTAATTCAGACTCCAGCTTTCTTGGGAAGACTTCCCAGATTCACCTCTCCTCTGGGCTCAAACAGGCATGCGTTCATGTTGTTACTGGGCCTCAATCCACCCTGCAGGCTTTGGGGGGAAGACCAGGGATGCGCAAAGGGACCTGGGTCTGCTCCCTCATCCCACATCTTCTTGGTTATGTGACTGTGCTTCAACTCTAGTCCACTGTCCGATCATTGCAAACGGAGGGTAACACGTGTCCTTCACAGAGCAGTCATGAGAACCAAGGGAGAGAAGATATATGAGATTATGCGCCATACATTATCTGCTTTATAGTAGCTGGTCGTTAGAGATTAGTTTTTTCCTTTTTTCCGTATCTTTATTTCCTCATTTGTTAAAGGCTTCATCTATAATTTCTAATTCCTCCTCTGCCTCCAAGAGGCTGAGATTCTGATATACTGTTATTCGATGATTATAAAAATAGTTATCTCATGTGTCTGTTTTCTTTTTCCAGGAATATTAGAAGTTTCTTGAGACTTGTTATAATTTTGGCATCCCTTGTGATGGTCAAGGCAGTGGAGGAGGGCTCTCTGTATGTATTCAGTGGATATCATTCATATATGTGTCATTATATATCCATCATGTCCGTTTGTTTGGTGTTCCATCATGAAGCCCAGACTCTTTGAGACAGTCTCCTGGCCCCATCCTTTCGGTGCCCTGCTACACTTATCCAAAGGGGTGTTTGATAAACCTCAAGTATGGATGTAAATTACCAACTATACTCCACCTTGGGTCATGTTTTCTTTACACATCAACTCTAGAATTACTTATATTCACTATAATTCATCTTCCATAGAGACTTTTGATTAAAGTGAAACGTTCTTCAGATATCCCGTTCTGATAATAACATGATTCCAAGAGGTCGTCATTTTATCCATCTTATATATTTGTGAAGGGGTGCACCCATGAGGTGTTGAAATTCAAGTACTTGCCATAATTGAATTTCAAATCTTATCTCTCTATTATAATCTGATATATTTCTACTGTGCTTTGGCTCCGAATATAATAAAAATCACATTTCAGGAATCCAGATTTGACCTCAAGGGATATTTCTGCTCTTGTTAATGAACGGTGTGTGTACATTGAACTCTTCTGAAAAAGTTTAGTCAAATGGGCCTTGAGCCTCTTACTTTTTGAAAACTCATTATAGCACATACTAAATACAAAACAAACAGCCCATCTTTTGTTATTAGAAATTCTCCCTGGGGCTGAGTGAGATAAATATTTTAAAAATGACGCTCTGCCATTGCACAGAAAACTTAATTCTATCAGCATACACATACTCAAGTATTGTTTTCATAGACAGCAAATATGATGAAGGTATTACAGCATCTCCTTGTTTGTACTCAAATCATAAAAGTACTACCTCCTTAAATGAGATCTTATTCCCTGTTAACAATTTAATTAATAAGTAGTTAGTTTAAACCTCTCCTAGCACTTAACACTTGATTTAAGTAGGCCCTTGGCCCCTGGGAGTCTTGAAGATATATCTGGAGACTTAAAAAAAAAAAAATTTAAAGTTTAAGAACATCTAAGAAGAGTGCAGTCACATGGGAACTTTTTTTTCTTTTAAAAGAATAATAGAAGTTTGTTGGAGAAATAATCAAGCTGTAGATTACATCTCTAAATTGCCTTGAAGTCACTCAGCTTCTGTCAAAGACTGATTCTGAATTCTTTGGCTTCTAATGGCTATAACTGATAGCTTGAAAAGATTGTGGTTCATTGTGTGTGTGTGTACTAGATATTAAAATAGATGATTTGGGGCTAGTTTGAGATATTAAGGGTTAAATTATGCACTTAAAAATATTTATTTATTTGAGACAGAGAGCATGCCAGCTAGCATGCAAACAGGAGGGAGGGGCAGAGGGAGAGGGAGAAGCAGACTCCTCACTGAGCAGGGAGCCCAACGTGGGGCTCCATCCCAGGACCCTGGGACCATGACCTGAGCCGAAGGCAGGTGCTTAACCGACTGAGCCACCCAGGCGCCCCTAATTATGCACTTTAATAATTAAGCATGCTTAACTCCAGGTTCCTAAAAAAAAGAAATGAGTCCTTTTTATTAGATGAAAAAAGGAAAAGTCCTGGCTCACCCCCATCTCCCATCCCTCCGTACTCTCATGGCCTGAGCATTCTTCCCCAGGAGGGAGCAGGCTCAGGACTTTGAAGGTCCATGCCTTTTGGGTCATGACCTGCTGTCCTGAGCACCCATGGTTTGGAATCCTTTGCATGGTCTTACGAGAAAAAATTTCAGGGTTGAGATATGGTCATTTATTTCTTATAACCGCCTCTGTGATTAGGAACCATCATCTTTCCCATTTTATAGATGAGGAAATTGAGGCTCAGGTTCAATAATTTGCCTCAGGTGCTAAATACTGAGGCTGAAATTTAAAAAAAGTGAACCTTGCCTCAAATCCCTGATCGCAACCATTTTGTCACAGATGATACACAATATACTTGAATTGAATTTTCCCCTGACCCTTCCCTCCCAGAAGCACCTGCTCTTAAGAATTTTCCAAATCTTCATTTTTATTGTGGGATTTAAAAAATACAAGCCACATCGCACTGTATGTTTTAATCCGTAACTTAGCTTTTAAACATAAAAACACTTTTTAGAGATTTCTCTAGTTCATTTCAAAAGTGGGACTTTATTATTATATTTTTAATGGTTGCAATGTCCTATGTTGTGGATATGCATTAGAATATTAATCATTTTTCTCCCGGCAGATGGTGATTAGACTTTTTTTTTTAATAAAGTGCTGCAATAAGCATCCTTATGTGGGCTCCCTATGCAGACTCCTCATTATCTTTATGAGGGTAATATGCTAACATTCTGTAGTGTGATCCTGAAAGCACTCACTCACTTCCCCTTTTCTTGTCTTTCCAACAAAAGAAATTCAGTGAGAACCTTAGAAAAGTTGCCTATTCAGGTGATCGATCAATTGATTGATTTTTAAATTCTTGCCCCTTACTGCCATAGGGTGGTAGAGTATATCTGGCCCAACACGAGACTTAACACATGGCCACAATGAGGTGAGTCCCTTGCCCTTGGCCAAAAGCTCACTGGTTTCTTCTGCCTGGAGGAGAAAATGATCTTGGGAACAAACCCCTCGTGTACACGCATCTTGTGTATATTCTATATTATGCAAGGAAGACTGGCTTCTGACCTTCTCCATCTCATCTGTGGATGGTTCAGTAGCAGATCAGTGGATTTGCTCCCTGTGATTTCACTGAAATGGGCGAGAAGATCCTTGGCTTCTTTTGAAATCACATTTTCATGGAGAATCACGCATTTCCACTCCGTATCTTCACACCAGAAAATTTTCAACTTTCACTAAATTTTTTTTCATCCAATGAACAGTTTTTCACACTGGCTGGACCACTTCTAAAGCAGTTCTCTAAAGCATTTTTTTTTTTTTAAATGTCATTGTAAAGACTAAATAAGACTCTTTTATACTATAGATCTGAGCTAACTGCAGAGCTTTGCATCCTACTCTTCAATTTATCTAAAACTGCTTATTAGGACCCTTGACTTTCTGAAGTATTGTCACCACTTTAATTATCACTAATGCTAATACTAATAACTCTCTAAAAACTAGCTAATTTGACCTCTCTAAAAACTAGCTAATTTGACCTCTCCTCTTTTAAGAAGGGCAGTTTTATTTGCTTTTATGCTACTCCTCAGGGCTTTGTCAATCTATGTAGAATATTCTAGTATCCTAGATTTGGTCATTTTTTTAGAGAATCATAGAATTTGCAAGCCAGGCATTGTTTTAGCTATCATTTACTTTCCATACGAATTTGGTTACATGAATCACCTCATGATGAGCTCAGCGCACCTCATTCCGGGTCAGTGCTGTTCCATCCCACTTCCCCTGAGCTGAGTTACTGAGCTGGAACTTGATGAAGAGTTAACCTAGAAGGAGATCCAAGTTCATTTGGCCAGTGGCTAGGGTTTTCTGAGGGGGGAGAATGGGGCTGCAGGGAAGAAAAGAATCTATGGGGATTATAACACACAGCCAAGCCCTAAACAAAAGTAAAGGGCGCCTATAGGTTGTGGTAGCTGGTGGGTATTAAGGGCATCTAGAGCCACACCGGGCCACTTTTCTCTTACTGGTGGGAAATTTTGGAGGGCTAGAGGCACGGAGAAAAGGAAGCAAGGCAGGAGGAAGCAATCAAGGAATCAGACACTACTGTTAATGCCAAGTTTAGGAGGCGACACCACATCCTAGAGCAAAGGGAAAAGCATATATAATAGCTGCCTCCAATATCTTTGTTTTTTTAATCTGTCCTGGGGCTCATAAGTAGGTGAGCATTTTCTCTTCAATATTGACAATATTATAACTGCATCGAAAGATACATTTTCCTCCAGCTCGACCACAAAAGAAACTATTAATGATATGACTTTGAGGAGATGATACATCCCAGCATATTCTTCTGGTGATTAGCCTTTGTTCTCCAGGCCACAGTGACCTCCGCCACTTTTGGACAAGGGACGAAGGCCTTTCCCGAAAGCACAGAGCGCTGTGTCAGGGTGTGAATGTGGGCTAAAAGTAAATGTTTCTTTAATTAGTATGAAATCACAAGTCTGATTGTGCAAAGCATGGCCTTTGCGGCCACTCCAGATTCTTCATTATTGGGTCTATTCTCTGTGGCTTTTTGGCCCCAGAAGACTCTTTTCTCAATTTCTCTTTCCCACTGAGCCTAGTGGGCAGGATATAGTGTATCCTGGATTCACCAGTTATGGCTTTTGAGGTAAAATTTAAAAATGAAACATGGCTTCTCTGAGACTCTGGGAAATTGAGTATATTGATTTGCCTTTACCATGTCGTAAAAGGCTTTGATTTATCTACCTTTTTAATCTTCTAATTTTGGCACCAAATAGAGGTGACAGACAACTGAGCTCTGAAAGGAGCGTTTTTCCATCCCCTTCTGGGCTGTGTAGGGGGAAAGGGCTGATGGGAACTGACAACCTCAAAATGTCATGACAATGCAGGGGACTGACGGCAGGACCCTGGCAAAGAGGCAGAGCAAGGGGCTGCTCAGTTCTGGAATGTGGTTTGTGGGGGCACAAGGGAGGAAAGCCATTCTGCCCCCACGCTTTCTCCTGCCAAGTCCCACGGCATCTAAAAAGCTGAAATTTGAGATGATTTCTCCTAGGTTAAGTACGTTTGCCCCTGTGTCCTTCTTGGAAGAGGCAAAATGCAGATATTGGAATATATTATCACAGTGCTTTGGTGTAAGTTTATTTCTCAGCCTTAATAGCTGAAAACATCATGGGAAGTAGTTAGAAATGGATCGACGAAGCTAAAGCAGCCCCCTGTTTTTGCAAATCAAATCTCCTTGGAACACAACCGTGCCCATTAGTTTATATATTGTCTGTGGCTGCTTTTTGCCCTGCGGTACAGGATTGAGTAGTTGTGAGAGAGACCACACCACCCTTGAAGCCTGAAATATTGATTATCTGACCCTTTATAGGAAAACTATGCCAACCCTTTGTCCAAAGTTGTGATCTCCAATAGGATAGCCACTAATAACATGTGCCTATTCAATTGTAAGTTCCTTAAACTGAATATAATGAAAAATTCAATTCCTCATTTGCCCTAGCCACATTTCAAGTGCTTATTAGCCACTTGTGGCTCGTGGCTACCATACTGTACAGTGTAGATATAGAACATTTTCATCACGGCAGAAAGTTCTAGCGAAACTTATATATTAGGGCACCTGCGTGGCTCAGTCAGTTAAGCGTCTGCCTTCGGCTCAGGTCATGATCCCAGTGTCCTGGGATCGAGCCCCACATCGGGCTCCCTGCTCTGCCTCTGCCTCTCCCCTGGCTTGTGCGCTCTCTCTTGCTCACTTTCTCTCTCAAATAAATAAATAAAATCTAAAAAAAAAAAGAAACTTATATATTAGTTAATAAGTTATATATTAACATATATCAATCTTTTATGTTAATCCACTCATAACCCAAACATATCAAGTTCTTTGATCTCCATCACTTTCTTTGATCCAAGATAAAAGTCATGTCTGGGAGTGATAGTTAAACCCATTGACTGTCTCTGGGCGGTATGGTATGCCTTGTCCCAGTAGTAATTGTGCATTCAGAATTCCCTCCAGTGCACTCATGATCTAATTCGTAAAAGTGATTATCTTCTTCCTCTTCTTCTTTTTTTTTAAGATTTCATTTATTCATTTGAGTGAGAGAGAGAGAGGGAACATGAGCAGGGGGGAAGGGCAGAAGCAGAGGGAGAAGCAGGCTCCCTGATGAGCAGGGAGCCCGATTCAGGACTAGATCCCAGGACTCGGAGATCATGACCTGAGCTAAAGGCAGACGCCCAACCGACTGAGCCACCCAGGTGCCCCGATTATTTTCTTTTTCTATGTGAGTCTAAGAGCTGTAAGCATTTTAGTGGTTCCCATATATTTCCTCTGCTCCTGCATTCACAATTCCTTGCTGGCCTTTTGGTGAAAGAAACAGACTCCCTGGGCCATGGACCGGACTTCCCTCGCTCGGCAGGAAGGTCACTCCGGGCCTCAGCCTGAGAACCTGGGCCTGTGCCCTAGATGAGAACACACACTTTTCCAGAGGGAGTGCTGAAGATATCACTGCATCTAAAGTGAGCTGCTTTCCTGAGGAAAGATGGTTGAGGCTGGGGGAATCATTGCCTTCAGTCTGGGCAAAGGTTTCACTCTCTGCGAGACATTATGTGATATATTGAGAACAGGCAAAGACTGGAGTGGGACCTGGGGAAACCCCCTCTGATCCAATCTGAAAACCATGTCTATATTAGGGCAGAAGGCTAAGAGACTCAACAGAGCAAGTGGCTTAAAAGACAAGTGTATTTTTTTCAGAAGATGGTCCAAGGTGAAAGTTCCAGATGTGGAATGCTCTATTCCATAGCTATTTGAGGACACAGGTTCCTTCCCCATCTTTGCTCTGTCTTCCACCGTCCTTGGCTCCCTGGAAGACTTGTCATCTGCATGGTTGAAGGTGGTTGTAGGCATGTCCAAGTTTCAAGGTGTGAGAAGGGGAGCAAGTATGGAGGTGGTAGGCCCTCTCCGCAGAGGCCTGGGCCAGCCGTGTAGCTTCTCGCCTGCTCACGGTCCAGATGCCCAACTCCAAGCAGGGCTGGGAAGTGCAGCCTGGACCTGTGTGGAGAAGTGCAGAGTGGGTCTGGGGACACCGCTGACTCTCTGCTTGATATTTTCTCCACATCCACCAAGGAAATGTATCATTTCTTTTTTTCCTTTCCCTTTCTTTTTTTTAAAAAAAGATTTATTTGAGAGAGAAAGAAAGAGCATGCACGAGTGGGGGGAAAGGGCAGAGGGAGAGAATCCTCAAGTAGACTCCCAGCTGAGCGTGGAGTCCAGTGCGGGACTCCACTGGGGGCTCCACATGGGGCTTGATCCCAGGACCCTGAGATCATGAACTGAGCCAAAACCAAGAGTCAAATGCTTAACCAGCTGTGCCACCCAGGTGCCCCTCTTCTTTTTCCTTTTTACCTTCCTCTCTACCTTCAAAACAAAAAATATTCCAGAAATGAAAGGGAATTAGTTTTTCCACTTGTTTATTATTGTTTAAAAAATGACAAATCCCCAAACACAGATACTGAGCTGAAAACGTATTGCATTTCTATGGGGAATGAGCCCTTTCTGTAGGACTGCTTACCTCTCTGACATGGGAGCTATTTGGTGTTTTTCTGGAGTGGGGATGGTATGGGACAGCGACCCCTCTCATCATATCTTCAACAGCCGGAAACAGATTCAACCGGAATGTTCTTCAGAGCCCATCAGCTCTGTGCAGGCCTCCGAGCCTCATTACTTTGTTTCCTTCATTCCACTAGAGCAGCTCCGAGTCATGACAACCAGTGGGGATAATTGACGTGAAAACGCTCAACCCCAAGTGCCCAAGCTTCCCCCAAACAATTGCTGGATTGTTCTGGGACCTGTTGATGCAACAAGCCTCTTGCTAAGAAGTTTGGCCCTTAATTAGCAAGCAGCAGCTGCTAATCAAATGGTTTTAGGTGATGAAGTGAATGAGACAAAGCCGTTTCTTCTTCTTCTCGGGCAGGAAAGACAGTCAGTGTTTGAGTGAAGCTGACACTTCTGTAAAGGAAACTAAGTGAATTTGGCTTCCATTTCACACTCGTGCTTTCCAGACTGATACCGAATCTGTGAGGCCCATCTCTTGAGCCTGGTTCCCCCATACCGGCTGATGGGGCGGCAAAGTCTTAATGGAGCTCAGGGAAGGCAAGAAAGGCTGCGGGTTGGAAGCCCCATCTGCTCTACGCTTGACTAACCCTTAAAGACCTCTGGGAATTCTCAGAACGGAGCATGTTTAGCTCTCCCTTGACACCAGAAGGAAGTTCGATATGGGATAGTTTTCACCTTGACATTGACTTTTTGTACTGGGGGAAATGTGAAATGATGTCAGGTGAAAGGCAAGTTGGTACTAGAAAAGCACCATTCACTGGATACTTGTGATTCAAATAAAGGTAGATTTTCTCTTATCGTTTACCTGCATTTGGTGAAAACGTCTTGGTGTGAGGGCAAGAGCAGCGGACGAGGAGAAACTGGATGGAAGTTGTCTAATTTCTGTGAGCCTCGGCTGTCTTACCTGTAACTGGGAATATTCGTTAGATAATTAGAATCTTATCCAACTCCAAAAATATGTGAATAGATGGATAGTGTCCTTAACCAAATATTGTAACATACATAGTTACGTTCTTGAAGTGGTTTCATATAAAATCTCTCTCTCTCTTTATAAACACATATTAATATTTATATGTTTATATATATGGGTATGATAAAGCTTTATGGGTACACTGATGCATTAGATATTTTCCCCATATGTTGATACCAGTTAGAAATATATGAGTTCAGTGGTGCCCGGGTGACTCAGTCAGTTAAGTGTCCGGCTCTTGATTTCAGCTCAGATCATGATCTCTGGGTTGTGAGATCCGGCTCCATGCTGGGCATGGAGCCTGCTTAAGATTCTGTCTCTCCCTCTGCCTCCCCCACCCCCCCCAAAAAATGAAATACATGAGTTTAAAACGTGACTCACATGTCTCTGGGTTGAATGAGAGTGGGAATGAGTTACTTAGCATGAGTTACTTAGTTACAATGCATTAGTCACTTAGCATTGACATAAACTGATAGCCACATAGTCATTGTTATTAATATCATCATGCTTACACGTATGAGAACTATAATACTATAAATGAGTTACCTAAAAAGCAGAAATTCTGTTGACACTTTATGTGTGCTAAAGGAACTGTGATGGAGAATCTCTCAAAATAGGAGAATTCCCACTTACTTTAACTCTCACTGCAAATTTACTTCTTACAAAGCCTGCAGCCAATTGTGTCGTTGCAGAATTGGGGGACAACATACAGTGCATAATTGTTCATTGTTTACTATACTTTCCACACCATGCCATCTCGTGGTAGGCTTTAAATTATAACCAGGTGAAATGAAATCAAACCGCTGGCCTCAATAGCACATGGGCACCTGTGAAATGAATTGAATATGAATATGTATTTGGGAACTTTGTTTCTATTTCCCTCTGTTTCAGATTATCTAATGGCACAAAGCTACAGCTGCTGCATGGCCTCTGGGAGAATGTAGTGAAGAAAAATATCTTATTTATATATCTTATTGAACTTAGAAAATAGCCAATTTGCAGGAATAAAGTTTTCTTTTTCTTTTTCTTCTTTTAAATTTTTTTTATTTTTTGAGATAGAGAGCGAGTAAGCACGTGTCCATGAGCTGGCGGGTGGGGCAGAGAGAGAATCTCAAGCCGACTCTGCACTCAGCACAGAGCCTACGAGGGGTTCGACACAACTCTGAGATCATGACCTGAGCTGAAATCAAGAGTCAGACGCTTAACCGACTGAGCCACCCAGACGCCCCTAAAGTTTTATTTTTTAGTTAGTGCACTTTTTATAATCCAGACTGTTAAGAATTGTAATGCTAGAGAAGGGATAAGTTAATGTGGATATTCAGGAAATAAGCCTTCCTATTATTTTTTTGCCTTTCTTTTCCCCGTTATATTCCCAGCTTATATCCCTTGTATGTGGCACATAGAAGGAATTCAGTAAATATTTTTTCAGTGAATAATTAAAGAACAAATGAATGAATTTGGGAAGAGTTGCCTATCAAGTCTTTGTGAACCTCAGAGTTACATTTTTATAAAGCTGTCCAAGACCAAAAAGATGAAGAACTTCTCATCTATCTGGGGACTAAGGGAATTAAACGTTTTATTGTCAACTAAACCTAGCCCACGAGGTTGTCAGTCATGGAGGAGGTTGGGATTCACTTACTTGGCCTCCGTAGAGACTGTCTTCAAGATTGTGCTGGAATCCACATATCCATTCTGCTTCTCTCTGAACCCTGGAATTTAATGTCCTTATTGGGACTGAACAACATTTGTTTTTTTTGTCAGTTTTCTCAAACTGTTTGCTGAATACCCACCATGCGTTGGGTGTGGTGCTGAGTTCTACAGATTCAGAAATGAGTGACATAGGTCCTGCCCTTCTTTTGGGGAGTTCTCAGTTTGTCACAGGAAAGAAACACATAAAGAGACACAGTGATGAGCAGAAGATTTGGAACCTGGCTCTGGCCTTTTCTGGCCACATGGTTGTGACTAAATGCTTTTAGGTTCTTTATGAACAAATTGGGAGGTGGTATCCACATGTATTGCTAGTAAATGGCATATTTGAACTCTAATCTCTTGGAATCCCAAGTCTGCTGTGTCCTTTCTATTGGGTACAGCTGTTTATTATTATTATTTTTTTTTATTTTTATTTTTTAAATTTATTTATTTGAGAGAGAGAGAGAGCGAGAGAGCAAGCAAGGGGAGGGGCAGAGGGAGAAGCAGACTCCCCGTTGAGCAGGGAGCCTGATGCAGGGCTCAATCCCAGGCCCCCAAGATCATGACCTGAGCCGAAGGCAGATGCTTACCCGACTGAGCCACCCTGGTACAGCTGTTTGAAGTAGACTGCAATGGAAAGATCTTTTACCGCTGTATTTGGGTCCCTTCTTGGTTCCGATTGACTCCCCAGCATCTCCTGTGCCCGAAGAACTTCAGGCTGGCTTTTCTGCTCATTCCTGCATTTCTGCTTCTTGTTACTTTACATTGGGGTTTCTCTCTCTTTTTCTTTCTCCCCCTCACTGTGAAAACAGAACATAGTCTTGGTATTACTTTTCTAGCCTCCTGTACCTGAAGCGAATTTACTGCTTATTTGACATTTCTAAGATTCTTTTCCATAGTTGTTGGAAACAAAAGTGAAGGAGGGCTTGTGTGTGCGCATGGGCGTGTTTGAAAGTTGGGTGTGACAATGGGCTCCCTTTGGGGTCGCTTCTTTGTTTGGTCTTCTCCTACAGGTCCAATTTTTTTTAAGCCACAATTGTTGTTGTTGTTGTTATTTTGTACAAAGGAAAACACATCAGGTATATTGTGGAAAAAAATGAGACATGAAGTAAGTGTCCTGGGGTGAAGAGCGTTAGGGAGAGAGAGAGAGGGAGATAAGGACTTATGAAGGAATGGGTGTGAAGACACTGAGAATGTTGCCTTTGAGGGATGAGGTTGATAAATGTGGTAATTAAAAAGAAGAAAAAGGACTGCAAGTTTCTTGACAGTACTCTCATTGAGAGGCGGGGTCTATGTCTTCTCTCTTGAAATCTGGGTGGGCTTGTGACTCGCTTGTGGCCTGTAGAATGCTTCATGATTTCCACGGCTCGGAGGAAAGCGCAATGTAGCTTTCACTCTGTTGACTGGGACTCTCACTGTTGGAGCTCTGAGCTGGCCAGAAGCCCAGGCCCCCTGGAGAGGGCTCTCGTAAGGGCTGTGCTTAAGGCCTCAGTGGACAGCCGGCATCAACCACCAGTTATGTGAGTGAAGGTGCCTCCAGAAGATTCTCTCCCCAGTTGTTGAGTCAGCCGTAGCTGTGGAGTTTTCCCAGTTGAGATTCTAGATATTGCTGAGCAGAAACAAACAATTTTCATTGTACTCTGACCAAATTCCTGAGCCACTAAACTTGTGAGCATAAAGAAATGGTTGTTTTAAGCTGTTAAGTTCTGGGGTAATTTGTTATGGAGCCACAGGGCCTGGGAATAAGGATGTGGAGAGGGAGGGAGCTGTAGCTGCCATGAGGCATTACTCTCCCTTTTTCTTTGGCACCACATATTCTGCCACGGACGGTTCTGCCACGGACGGTTCTGCCCTGAATAAACACTGGGGCAAAAAAGAAAAACTGGGGATAAGGGTTCAGAAGAGGCCTTAGCATCAATTTCAAGGGGAAGAAGGAGATAGAGAGGAAGTTCCTGTGGCCAACAGCTCCAGGCAGCCATTTTAGGCAACCCAACACAAATCCAAGGTAAACAAATCGGTGGGTACCTCTACAAAAGTTCCTTTATAAAGAACCAAAGGTTCAGGAATGGTGATTCTATTTTTGCAAACTTGGAGATATTCATCAGTTTCCTGGTCCAGATTTTTCAAAAGGCATGTTTCTATATGGACTGTGGGAATGGTTATTCTCTTGCATATCTCTTGCGTATCTGACAGAGGGATGGCACAGGTGAAATAAAATCAGGGATCGTCTGTCCAGGCCACGTTAGGTCCACGGAACCTAAGCAGAGAGAGTGGCTATCATCCCAACCCAGAGCCGGGCCCAGCTATTGAAAGTGAGGCACTTGCTCTCCAGAGCCCTCCATCTCGAGGTACAACATGTTTCTCACAGGGCATTGAGATACCCTGCTACACAAATAAAGAGCGCATAGAGATTCGGTGCCCACTATCCCCAGCATGAAGTTTTCCCCTAGGATATAATTTATAAATTAATCTTTTTTCAAAAAAAGAAAGAAAATGATCTCAACTAGTGGAGAAAGGCTTCCAACCCAGTAGATTTCTTAAATTGTTCTTATGAATAGAACTGTTTTTCTAATTTCTTCCCTAAGTTTGTGTATGATATATTATTACACCAGAATGTGAAACCAGCCAAATGAGCCCCAGGAAAGAAATGTTGCTCCAAAGTAAATATAGGAACTTGGTTAATGCCACATGATCAGATATCTTGCAAATAAGACACACAATTAAAAAATCATCGTATATGACATTGGGAGTTACAGATTATATGAGATAGTCCCCCCCATGCTGAAGTGGAAATCTGATATACTTATTGAGCCTTGAGAAGAATTCTGGGAAAATGGAACTTTGAACCCGTATAGGGAGGAGTGGGTGATTATGTAGAAATATGGCGGAAAACTAGGGGACACAGAGGAGAAAAAGCAGATCATAAATCTTTAATAGAGCAAATGTTCAGCAAACCATTGTAGCTGCATTTGTGGACATGAGGCAATTCTCAATTTTTAGTTAGCACCAGTCGAAACAAAACTGCCAGGTTCAATTTGATTAAAGCTATATATTTAAAAGGATGTTCTCATGGCAAGGAAATGCAAAGTGAAACAGCGGTCTACTTATTTTAAGTAAAACAGTAAAATTCCACTAAATGAAAGAATTAAGGATGGGGTAGTATTTTTTCTTTTTTTAAACCTTGCTATACTGTGGCTTTTACCTTGCAAAGTGTACAATTTAAGAGATACATTAATAAGTTTACCTTTTCATAGCATCAGAAAAATAAGTATAGGGTAGGAAAATGGAAACTGTACGGGACAATAAAACAAACTATGAGAATCTTATTGCATAGCTTAGAAAAAGTCATTGCCTGGGATTGGAAAAATTGTTATGGTAAAACCTTTTTATATTGTGGTATTATTTTACTTTAAAGAGCCAACTTAGACGACTTGGGATATATATTTAGGTAAAATGTTGGGAAGGGACTGTCTTCAAATGAAGATCATTCGGCACAAAAGGATATTCAAAGATTTCCTTAGAAAACCCATTCTAACCTCTCCCTTCCCCCGCCTTTTCTGCTGGGGGAAAGTTAATGTAAATCCCCCCATTTTATGGGGAATGATCAGCTTTGTTCTTTGCTTCATGTAGATGGGACCCCGCTTTCTTGACATTGAGCATCTTTACATTTTTAGGGACATTAAAGTTTTTTCCTTCTCTGAGGTCTTACAAATGGTTGACGCGTGTCCAGCAAAATTGTAGACCCTGGTCTTAAAGGACCAAAGACTGAAATGGAGCTAATTTCCTACAATGATTCTACGGCCTGGGGAATTACCTGAGGAAAAACGTGCCTACTGCCATTTATTGAACTAATTAAAAATAAAAACATAGCTTTCAATAAAAAGTATATCTCAGAGCATGATATTAATTAGGTTTTTTTTTTGCCTTATAAAAAATGTAACCTGATCTTTCTCTTTTGAAGGCTTCCAATGCTCAGTAAATTTTGTTAATTGGTTTATTAAGTTTTCCAATGCTGGTATAGTTCCTGTTCAGACTTTCTTATAAGGGCTCACATTGATATCCTTGTGTCACCTCTGGTCTCAGATTGGGTTTTCTTATTGCAGACCAACAAAAAGAGTAGAATCGGTGTTGGAAGAGAGTTTAAAAGGTGATCTGGTCTCATCTCTGCCTTCCAGCAAGTGTACTGTAAGACAATAAATGAAGACATGCAGTGTATAGACGGGGAGGTGACTAAGTTTAGACCACAGGCAGCTAGTGAGGTCAAGATGAGACAGAATTATACTGCCTAGTGGTATAATTCAGAAATCCAATATTTACCTATTTCAATAACAATCATGCTGTGGGGAAGAGGGCACAAACCCATGATGCAGATTTCCATCAGAATGATACCTGCTAGAATTACTTTAGAGAGCGCGTTTCCAGTGACCTTTGATCGTAGGCCCCCCCCCCACCCTACCAGTGCTATGTGTGGAAGTCGTACAGGCCTTCTATTCACCTTTTATAGGAGTTTTTTAAGAGGATGTTTGAGGTAGGAGATATATCCCAGCAGTCAGGTCTGTCAAGACCTTATATTCCATCTTTTAATATGGTGTTTGCATGGCTTTACTGGTCTTGGAGAAGTGTGTAACCTTGTGTAATAAAACCACGGCCTTTGAGTAAAGAGTCCTTTCTAGTTTTGACTCATTCAAGGTTTCTAAGTGGAACATTTTTTCATGAAGATTTCCAGTTGTAACCAAGGAGCCCTGAGCTCAGAAGTAAGGTTTTTCCTAAATATTTGTAAGAAAGAGAGACAATTGTGGGACAGATTTTATCTGGTGCACTGAGTACTTTTGAAGTCTTGGGTAAGACTGGACATTTTGCAGGCTTTCCTTTGTGTGTCAGGGAAATTTTCAACAAGGCAGGCAGCTAGATAAAAGAGAAACACCGGCCTCATTGGAGATGAAAGTTTTCAAACCGGGGCATGCCAAATTCATCGGAGAATATTGCCTCAAAGGAAATATTCACTTTCTTTTGAAAATTCATTATATAAAGCCCATTGTGTGATTAGGCCAGTTGTGTGATTACTGAGAAACAACTAAAAATAATAAATGATTGTCTCTTCAAAGGCATATTAACGTTGGGTAAACTTTTTGGTGGAAATTGTGAGATGTGGATATCCTAAATGCCTGGCTTCCCGATGGGTACAACACAATCCGTACCCATCACTTTCTAACTAGGAAAGCTCCTGTCCAGCTATGGTATGGAGAAGAGTTGAGGCTTTTAAAAAAATTCTTGGGAACATGGAAAATATTTTACATTTGAACTTCAGAAGAAAGATCTATTTTTCTGCTCTGGTTTTGGCTCACCAGAGAGGTCTTGCCCTTTCATAAGTGGCAAAGTTACCTCGTTAACCAGCACTGAGCACTGCTTGGACTCTGCTCTGGGCAAGAAGCATCTGCCCCCCACCCAGGCCAGATCTTATTTTCATGACCAAATCTTGAGAGATCTTGAGGCACTAAATCCACAGCTCTTACTCACTCAGCTCTGAAAAGAAAGCATTATCAAAACGAGCACAGGTGAAGGCAGGTGACTGCAGATGAAACTGTGATTTTTTTCCAAAAGACCAGCAGGCTCTGGTCTGGTGATGTTTTTCTGACATTCCCCAGATCTTCCTCCTCACATCCAGTGTAGTGCCACGTTGTGCCTGTCATCAGAATATGGTGTATGATTTCGCTCTTGAGCCAGAAAAACAAGTGAAAATACTCAGTCCTACTTACCTAGTCAAAATGCACATTGAGCCAAAAATAATTGCCTACATTAAAAAGCAAGAAAAATCATCTTAGGAAGACATGACTATCATGTCCCACTGAGCAAGGAGAACCTCTGCGATCAGACATGGTTGACATTAAGAAATGGGTTCCCTCTCCAACCCGTGCCCCTACACCTACATAAAATAAGGAAGTCAAACATAGGCACAGAGTTTTTAAAATAGAGAAAGGATACTTTGATTAAAATATACAAAGGAAGACATGTTATAATAAGAATAAGAAATTGAAAATGGAAAGACCATTTCCACCAAGAAGTCATCCTGGATTTGGCAGGGATAGCGTTGGATTTTTTCCCCCTATCACTGCGTGTCTTCTGTTTAATGCTGAATGTTACGGCAAAGCCAAATGAAATATATTACATAGGCCTTGATTTTAAAGGTTCAGGAAGCTCATATCCCAAAATAGCAGAGAGGGAGGAGAATTGAAGCGTTTTCAAAAGTCAGATAACTATCAGACCCAATATATGTAAATGGGTCAAATTTCCCTATCAAAACAAGGCTAAGGCTTTTCTCTCCCCTTTGTCCAGAAATACTTTTCTTAACAGAACAGAGAAATTCACAGAGTTGTGTATAAATGAAGGGTTTGTAACTGCAATCACATTTTAATGTCTTCACTTTTTAAAAGGAGTCTATGATGAATCCGTCCTACAGAGAAGGATTATTTTGTAATATGCAAAACCACCTCTAAGAGATGTGAATATTGGGGCCTCAAAAGGAGGCTCCTCTGTACCAAAGCTTTACTAAGTGGGTGACTGTTTCTCCGATATGTGGTGATTACTTTCTCTTAACTCCTTCCGTTTAATTCAGTTTAATGCTGGTTTCACTTTTGATTATGTTTAAGGCACTCGGGGAGATGGGAGTCATTGGAGGCCATGCCTTGAAGTTGCTTACAAACCAAAGGAACCATAACATTCAGCTTCTGTGTTTGCTTTATGTATGGATTTCCAGGTCTGTCTGTAATAGATTCACATACCTTTAGAGACCAAATTTTAATCTATAAACTATTGAAGAAAGAGACACATACACGATTCAATCAATAGAACAAATGTAGCCTAATATACAGATGAATTAATCTCCTCTAGACTGATACCACTGATAACCACAGTACTATGTACTTTTACAGAATCTAGAAGTCAGGACAATTAGTTCAAAAGTCAATAAAAGTCAGATCAATGGGAACCGGAATATACTCGTGCATATTTCTGAAGCTTGCAATTAAAACTTGCAGCTTGGTAAAGGATCTTTTGGAAACATTTCCTTATAAAATCAGTGGCCTGTCTGTCATTCCCAAGACACACTAGGATAACATTGGGGAGGACAGGGAACAGGGTCTTCTCTGCTTTGGGGAACCTGAGCGCAACACCAGCGTCAGGGACATAGGCCACTGGGGTCTCTTGGGGATGAAACAGAAAGCCACCACACACTTAGCCTCTGAAAGATGTGAGCCATGGAAGCTCCGGGTCTGGGGCCAAGACCAGAGAGTTCTGATACCGGGGAGAGAAGCTCCAAATCAACCAGAGTGGATGATTGGAAGCCATTTTTCTTTGCTCACTACAGACTCACAACTGCAACCAAGAGAGGAGTTTTTCCTTTCAAGGAATCCTGGGTAGAATGCATTCTGTTCAATGAAATCTTTAAAAAAAAAAAGTCAAGATCCCTGTGGTAGGTATCGGTCATTGGTTTCCAGTTACTCAACCCTTTTACAAGTCTTAAGGATCCTATAAACTTTGAAAGTTGTAGTAAAATATTTATAGAGCAAGTCAAAGAAAAGTATAAAACAGTAGTCTAGGTGACATTTTGACATGACGAAAATTCCTCTCTACTCTCTGACTTTTTGATTCATGAGGGTATAGGTACCTGGCCTGTTGAAATTCCAGCTCCCTTCACTCCATAGACCTGGAGCTGGGTGATTCCCACAGCTGCTATGTTCTTTCACTTTCTTTCTTTCCAGTGTTTACTTTAGAAATCCAGGAGACGATTCTGATGAGAAGTGACAGTCCCAATCCACAGTGCCACAGCTGAAATCTCTCAGGTCATTACCCCTTCTGAATTTCCAGGGAAGGGGCGTCGGAGCCACGTCTCCACTGGGTATGAGAAAGCCTGGAGTAGCAATTGCTGTTGCAGGTTTTTAGGGCAGATATAAATTGGAGGCCTGAGTAGTAAAATCTGCCACCCCAAAGCCCTGAGATACTCTTTATTCAAGCAATCCTAGGACCCCGGTGGAGCTCCATTGGGAGCAGTCACATTTTGCCTTTGTGTCCTCACTTTCCCAGTCAAGGCTTAGGGTCCTTCCCTTCCTGGCCAGCGCGCGGGGCGTCTGATGATAGGGTGCTGCTCACCAGCTGTTGCCACACCACTAAACAGTGGGGACTGATTTTAAGCAAGGAATACGGGGTTCATAAACATGTGCGGGGCAGGAAAATGCTATCGCATATAAATGCGTGCAATATTATTCCAGGAAAAACATATGAATGTTTTGGAAGTCCTAAGGGACTTCCTAAATAACAATGGTACGTGGCAGCCAAGAGGTTTTTGCTCAAAGAAAGCCCAAGATCATAACTGAAAGTGTGTTATGAGGCAAGAAAAGGTCAAGAACCACGGACAAAAATAATGTCTTGTTTGGTCCTGCTACCATAACTCTAGGGGTGAAATTAAGTTCATGTCCCTTTCTGCAAAAGTATGCTTATAAAGTAATGAGGTAGGTGTCTCAACAAATATATCTGAATGAATGCCTCCGAATAAACGTGGCCTTCAAATTAGCCCATGGTGAAGACTCTAATTTCTATGACATAACGTTGGCTTACATTCATTTTGTTGTTGCTTAAACCATTTTTTTGAAACTCTTTGCTCAACCCCTCTTACCCCTAGATTTTTTCTTTTAAAGATTTTTTTCATTTGAGAGAGAGAGAGAGAGAGAAAACATGAGTGGGGGGGGCGGCGCAAAGGGAGAGGGAGAAGCAGACTTCCTGCTGAGCAGGAAGCCCAATGTGGGACTCGATCCCAGGACACTGGGGCCATGACCTGAGCTGAAGGCAGACGCTTAACTGACTGAGACACGTAGGTGCCCCTCCCCCTAGATTTTTAAAATCCATTTTTCCCCTAGATTGTGATATACACCACTCCTCTGAGACTCTTGAGGCTTTGTATATATTACTATTGAGAATGTACCTATTTAACTCTGTAATTAGTTATTTTCTGGGTTTATGTCCCATACAGGAATGTATCCTGGCACAGAGTAAAAGTGTACAAAAAAGTGTGTTGAGTGAATGACCTTAAGAGGTAGTTTGTGATCCATGCAAAAATAATCTGCCTAATATTTTGGGCTTATATGTTGTTTTACACCAAAGCAGTGTCACCCGATGTGATCACCTACATTCATTCACCAGCTCTGTTTTCAAGTGATTTTTGGTTGACTTTAAGAATCAAATGCACCTTCTTGGTATAAAGATTTATAACCACTGAGACTATTTTAAAAGAATGTGCTCTTGGCTCTGGAGGCAATCCCAAAGGAGGAATTTCCAAAATATTTTGAGCCATGACTACATCATTGTGTAGTGATGCCCAGTGGAAAAATATTTTTTAAAGCAATAGAGCCATTCTGTAAAAGTTACTCAGAGTTACTAGTGGCTGAGAAATCAACTGGCTGTTGTGGCAGACTTCCTTTGTTTGGGGAAAATCAGCAGAATTTCAATTTGTCCATGAACAATCATTTGTGTAATGAGAGCCATCGTCAATCTGACTCTAGGTATCGTACAATGAGATGTGATGTGTTTTATTTAATATAAATTAAGTCTAGCTTTAGCAGGACACTGTCCCCATGGCTTCTCTGAATATGGATTTAGATTGTGGTGATTGTCTCTAAGATTGTTCGAGGGAGATGTATGCGTGTGTGTGAATATGCATTGTGTCTGAATGCACGTACGTTTTGTCAAGTTACTCGTTTAAGGACATTGCGAAACCCAGAAGGGAGCCTGACCCTCTCCTCACTTCACATTGGGGAAGACTGGGAAGAGAAATTGAACCAGGTTTAGCCCAGTGCTCTCTGGGTCAGAGTCCTAAGCGTGGCGTTATTAAGGCCAGTAGATGGAAATAAACCATTGATTATTGTGGTTGGTGTTTGGGGCCATAGAAGTTGCATTGCAGCTGGTGTGGGTTTAAAGGTTCCTCTTGTAGGAAGGGGAAGCTCCCCTTGCCAGTCATCTTGGGGTGAAGGATGCAGGCCCCGGCACTGAGGTCTGGGGCTGCAAAGCCAACACTGGATTCAGGGGTGTGAAAGAGATCTGGAGATTTGTTGAGAAGATGCTGAGCCTACTCCCTCATGTGAAAGTTAGCCAAAAGGTACAGGGAGGGTCTGAGGTTGGCTTTTAGAGCTGTGAGCCTCCAGAGGAACCACTTTTAATAAGCATGGAAATGTTTCTCTGAGTGCAATTTTGTCCACCCTCACTCTTCAGTAAAATTTTATTAAACAATCTGACTGTTCCTAACAGTGCTTTGGGGAATTACAGGCAGAGTTGGTGTCTGCACTTGACTTGAGGTGGGGAAGGCAGAGAGGCCTGGAAGAAGCTGGCTCTTCACACACAGCTCTTCACTTCAAGCTCAAGGTGTCCCAGCAATCAGAGTCCACTTTGGCTAACATTTGGGGGATGGCCTCTTCACCTCAGTCAACACTCCCAACCTGCTCCTCAGTGGGCAAGGTGGATCTTTATTCTTCATTTCTCAACTCTGGGGCTCTGCTTTCTCTGCATCTATTAGGGAGCCTCTTCCATGGGCCTTCCAGTATTGGTCGGTGTCTTCAACCCTGCTGGTCTGCACTTGGGGCCCTGCCCCCTGCCACTCACTGTTCTATCTCTTCCTGTCTTCGGCCTTCCTGTTAAAGTCTCACCCATGGGGCGCTTGGGTGGCTCAGTCGGTTAAGCGTCCGCCTTCGGCTCAGGTCATGATCTTGGGGGCCTTGGACTGAGCCCTGTGTTGGGCTCTCTGCTCAGTGGGGAGCCTGCTTCTCCTTCTCCCTCTGCCTGCCACTCTCCCTGCTTGTGCTCTCTCTCTCTCTCTGTCAAATAAATAAATAAAATCTTTAAAAAAAAATAAAGTCTCACCCATTCCATTCTGACTTTTCCTCTACCCATTGTCCTGGATGGAGCCGAAGGTTCAGCTCCATTTGTTATTGGGAGGATGAGGGTGAAGGACAGCAAGTCTGGGCCATGTAGATGGCCCTCAGACTTTTCCACCTGCTAAGGACAACTGCTTCCTAGAGAAACTCTTGAGTATGATTATACTGAGTCTCTTTTGTCCACTTTAAATTGTATTACAAAAGCCCCCCTAGGGTGACCATCAAGAGGGAAAAAGGCTTCCCAATACACTGCTATGAACACAGAAGTCTCTCCAAGCTGCTAACTGCTTGATTTTTAAAAAATCTCCACAAACATTGAAAACTCATGAAGTGCTTCATAAATATTTTCTGACACATTCCACATCTCTGGATCTCCAGGGTACCTGGCAGAGTTGAGAAAGTTTGGGCAAGGCAGTTTCCCTCTTTCCCCCCGGGGCCCAGGAAATCAACTTGACACAATTAGGTTACATTTTTGGTAGAACTGAGTGGGAAGTGTCATCAGCAATTTTCCAGCATATAGATTCCCAAACAGGGAGCAGTTTGTGTAGCATCTTATTAATTTGATTGCATTACCAAATCAGAAAATTGTCTGGCCCACTTAGACTGATTTTAAAAATGAAAGACAATTCAAAGACGTTTTTACTTTGCAAGAAACTCTTTGGGAACACCATGTCCTAGGAAGGGATTAGGAAGGAGGTCTGGAATCATGCCTGGTTCCGGTCGGCCGGCCCGTTGCTGAAGTGCTGAAAGGAGCACTTTATGGTGCCCGAGTGTCCTACGTATATGATGAGGTGGGCGGAGGGCCTCGTTGATGGTGACGTCACACTCACGGCCTTCTTATGTTCTTATGTCCTGATTCCCAGGAACACCAACTTCATAAAAATATTTCGCTCACTTAAACTACACATTAACCTTTCTAAGTTGGCTAATGATTAATGTCATTAGCTTCAGGATGGGATGACAACTCCCCAAGAGGGTATAGCACCCACAAAGTGGGGTGGCTGTAAGAACTCTAGCCTGCTGTCCTCAGTCTGTCTGGGTGTGGAGATAATAATGGTTTTACCTCTCCAGCAGAGCCTTTTATTGCGGCCATAATTATGCATCTGTTCGGTTAGCACCTGCCCTACTAGTTGGGAGAAAGAACCCAAATAACAATGTCAAGTTTATCAGACCTGCACGAGGTGGACACCACAAGTGACGTGGCGACCTGGTGTGTGGGAACCAAAGTCTCCAGGTTCTGAGTCTGTCCTGATTCCCTTTATCCTTGGCCTCATTCTATCAGGTTCAACTTTTATGATATTGCCATTTCCATAGGTCAAAAATAACCAAATATCAGCAACTTCCTAGGGTTCGGGCCAATAGGTTTTGTTCTCAGTTCGTCTAGATCATAAGTCACAGGTCGAAGGCAGCGAGCAAGGAGAATAAGACTCAAGTGAGAGAAACCACAGAGTTAGGCGTAGTACATTTATAGTGAAGGCCATATGGTTTTTGTACACTTTTGTGCTAATGTTATATGCACGTGGCTTTTGAGCAGTTTCCACTTGGGTTGGGACATTTAAGGTAATGAGTTCGTAAGGTTTCATGTCATGATAGTGCCTAAAAATAGTTTCCCTGGTATTTTCATTAAGTTATGAGGGATAAGAGGGTTGTGTTTACAAAAGAAATGTTTGCAGTCTTAAAGGGCATGTGGGACCCTGCAAATAACGAAGGATGACTGCAGTCAGGAAGACTTGTTTGAATTAGTAGCAGGTGGACTTCGAGACAGCAGAAATCACGACTTGTTCCACTGTTTAATGATGGATAAGGGAAATGAGAAAGGAAGAATTAGCATTGCTTACCTACCCTGTGACCCATCTTTTCATGTATTTTACTTTTCCATCCTCATAAAGATCCAGTGGGACAGGCATTGTTATCTCTGTAAGTGACAGATGCTCTGAGCAGTGTTAAAGAAGGGTCAAGGTCTGGGGGTGCCTGAGTGGCTCAGTTGGTTGACCATCGGACTCTTGATTTCAGTTCAGGTCATGATCTCGGGGCGGGGGGTGGGATGGGGGTGGTTGGGTGGGGGTGGGATGTGAGATCCAGCCCGTGACAAGCCCTGCGCTTAGCAGGGAGCTTGCTGGAGATTCTCTCCCTCTGCCCCTTCCCCTGCTCTCTTTCTCTCAAGTGAATAAATCCTTTTTAAAAAAGTGTCAAGGTCCATATCACTAGACATTGGCAGAGCCAGAATTTACACCCAGGTCAGTCTTATTCAAAGCCTCACCATTTCCTTACACCTAGAATGTTCTGGGCTGGTCTGGGTTGATGCCTTTGCTTCCAGCATACTCAGAAGTGTCCCAGTTGGGGGCTATGCATACTGCTAGCACTTACCTACCTCATCGGTCCTCTCAAAACGGATCTAAGGAGGTATCTTCCCATATAAAGCCCGGTGTTTTGGGGTTGCATTAACATTTTGCTCAGACACGACTGCTCCAGGCGTCCTGCCTTTAGCTACTCCCAGGAGGGCTTAGAACTCAGAGTCAAGGAAGTATATTCTTTCAGTAGTGTCTCTGATGGTTGTGTTAGCTGCATTTTCTTGTGAGAAATCCAGGATAAAAAGGATTTCTAAATCACTTTTGTACAAGACAAAACGGAACGGTGTTAGAACCTTAAACTGCCAAATTGTTTTTGGGTCATGTGATTGCTCTAGGTTGATGAGCCATTAAAGCAAGTAACAATTATGCCAGGCACTTGAGAGGAGGATGGGAGAGAGGGAATAAATAGTTTTGAGGCTGGCTTTTACGGTTGCGCTGATCCTCAGAGTGATTCTGTTTTAATCAGCGCCCATGGTGAGGGTCATGGATAAACACCACTTTCGCAGGTACATGCAAGTACTAAACTTGGAAATAATGAAGACTAATGTGGTAATTTAATACATATTAATCTGTTTGCTTACTTATTCTGCACCTGTCACAGCCTATAAACCCCAGCAACCTAGAGGCTACTAATTCTACCCGGTTGCTGGACACACAAAATAGAGAAATGCCAAAGAGAAATCACGGAAACTTGGCCTGTCCCTGGATGGTAACTGGATCCATTGTTGCTCACGTGCCTTATCTCTCCATTCTGTTTGAGCTTGAGTCAGCTGCGTGCACAGAATTTCCTCCGAAAGGAACAACAAACGTATATAACGTAGCATTCACGGCGTGTTTTTGGCCATTTGCTCCTTGAATGACTAGGAGGTTCCAGTAGATTTTTCAATTCAGTCACTGAGTACAGGATTTGGCATAGGAGGAGTTCAACGAACATTTGAATGGTAAACATTTGCTGAGTTCTTATCCTTATATTATCCAGAAGAAGTGTAAGTACTCAATGTTTTTTTCTGGAGATGATGGAGATATTGATATGAAATAATTAGACCTGAGGCATTTGGAAAGCAAAACCAGAAAGGTTAAAATAAAGTGAATTGAAGGTAATCAACCACCAAGTTAGTTACCGCAGACCCCCAAATGGTCATATCTGTCTAGTTGGCTGCATTTTGGGGAGCACATGTTCCATGGGTCTGAGCTCCAGGGCAGAAAGGGCATGGACAGGGGAGTCTGGGCGACCTGAAGGTAGTAGTTCAACAACTTGGCATGTGGCTTTTCTCCTCTCCACAGTAAGGCTAACCATGTCTACCTTAGGGGATTGTTGTAGAGATTTGCAAAAAGGTAAGCGAGGCTGTACATGATGCATGGCACAAAGCAGGACTCAACGCATGGATGGTGGTCGTTCCGGTCCTTGTGGAGGAGACAGGACTTGACATGGGTCTCAGCGACACATCAGAACTTCAGTAAGTGGAGGGAAAGAGTAAAGGCATCTTCCAGGCTTCTGTGTGGAGTTCTTATTCCTTTATCATCACAGCCATGTAGTTTTGTGTTGTATGAATCTTCTACAGTCTATTGAAGTTTATTTGAGTTGTTCCCACTTTCTGGCCACTATGAGCAATATGGTGTATGCGTTTCCTATGGGGCAAACCCAGCACATTATGCAAATTGGAGGGCTGTGGACAACAGTTATTCTTTCACAGTTCTAGAGGCGAGTCCAAAATCAAGGTGTCTGTCAGGGCCATGCTCTCTCTGAAGGCTCTAGGGCAGGATGTATTCCACGCCTTTCTCATAGCTTCTGGTGTTATCATCAGCGGTCCCCAGTGTTCCTTAGTTTGCAGACTCATCCTCCTTTGTCTCTGCCTCCGCTATCCCATGGGAATCTCCCTGTGTGGATCCCTGTAGCTTTTCTTCTCTTTTCATAAGGATGCTAATGATATTGGATTCTGGGCCCACCCTATTTCAGTATGACTTCACCTTAACTTAAATAATGGTGCTTGCAGCTACCTTATTTCCAAATAAGGTCACATTCTTTTTCTTTAGAGAGAAAGAGGGAGAGAGAGAGGGAGAGCATGAACAGGGGGAGGGGAGGGGCAGAAGGAAAGGGAGAGAGAGAATCCAAAGCAGGCTGCACGACAGCGCAGAGCCCGACATGGGGCTCCATCTCATGACCTGAGCTGAAATCAAAAGTCAGACGCTTAACCGACTGAGCCACTCAGGTGCCCCCAAATAAGGTCTGAAGCTCTGGGGAGGACATGAATTTTCGGGGGGCACTATTCAACCCAGTCTATATAGCTATGAGCATTCTTGCACCTGCCCTCTGGTGTACCTGTACCAGGCGCTTTGAGCCACCCCTCCGTGCAGATGTTCTTCTGCTGAGATGACTGGGTCCTAAGGTCTGTGCATTTTCACCTTCACAGCATTAAAGCCAGATTGCTCTTCCAGTCAGTTTTGCCAAATGACTCTCCCGCAAGTTGCGTGTAAGAGCTCCTGTTACGGTCAGAGCTAAAAAAAAAAATGTCCCTAAAGTCGTGTGTGGAAAGTGGTACATAGGTATGGCTTTATTTGCATGTCCCTGATTAATATTAATACCCTCCTTTGTTTTCTCCTTTGTAAAATACCTACTCGTGTCTTTCGCCCATTTGCTTCTTGGGTGGTTTATTTTATCCTTAACTTTTTTGGACAAACTCCTTCCCGGTTGCATAAGTTTGTGAATGTTTTCTTTCAGTCTGTGGCTTGAATTTTTACTCGATGGGGTCTTTGATGAAAAGAAGTTCTTAATTTTAATGTATTGACCCTTAACAGTCCTTTCCTTTCAGGTTGGGGATTTTTGGTCTTCAGAACCCCCTCCTTCTACTTTGAAGCCACAAAGATCTTTTCCTCTATTTTCTCCTGAAATGTTAAATTCTGTTTTTCACATTTAAGTCTTGAAGGCCACCAGGAAGTGATTTTTGTGGAAAGTTTGAAATTGGGATCCAATTACATTCCCCCTTCCCCTCCCCCATGGATGATCAGTTAGCTTTACATCACTTTTCCTTTCCTGGTGATCTTCAGTGTCACCCCTGTCATTTTAACAAGCATGTGTATACTTAACATGTGTAAGTCTGTTTGGGTTCTCCAATCATATGTCTTCCCATCAGTCCTTTGAGTTGTTTCCAAATTTTTGCTCTTATAATGATTGTGTGTGACTCCCAACTTTGCATGTACGTATTTGGTATACCCCTGCTCTTTATTTCCTTAAAATGAATATCTAGATGTGATTTTGCTACATCAAAGAGTGATTTTGTTCGTCAGGTATGGACACCTTGCTCACCCTCTGCCATGTGTGTGTTCTTACCACACTCAGGCCCTGACTCCCTGCACCAGGCCAGCACCCCCCGTGTGGGCAGCCTCTTCACCTCTCTCTCGGGGCCACCACAGACGAGCTGTGGAAGGAAGGAAAGGGAAGATGACAATAAGAAGAGCGTAGGTGTATTTATTATTTTAGTGATAAATTAAGAAGTCACTCTCACAAAGGCTTTACCAATTCTACCACCTTCCGCCACCTGTGTGTGAGGGGCCCAGGTGACTGAGGGGGAGCTCCATGAAGGCAAAGGCTGCTTATCCTTCACACACTCCCTGGCATGTAGCCGAGGCTCAGTATAGATTTGTCAAATGAATGACTTTACTTCTCATTTGCACCAGGATTTTATCATTAAAAAAAAAAAAAAAATCCACTTTGTCCATCTGGTGTCAAGATGGTGCCTTCTCTAGCTCAGGCAACACTCCACGGTGAGGCGGAGCAGAGCCCAGAGCCTGTGCCATCCGTGGGCTTCTGCCAAACCTCTTCGGCTGTGCCCTCCCCGTGGCCCAGCACACCACTCTGTGAACTCAGTTTCTCCAGGGATTTCCAACACCCCACCTCAGAGTTCGTCTTCCCAGGTTTGCTGCTTCCCAAGTGAAATATTAAGACCAAAGTGTGCCCAGCATGTGACTGGTGACGTGATTACACAACCAGGACCAGATCTCCTGATTTCCTTTACGCCACTGTGGGTGAGGCCCTGAGCCACAGAATCTAACAGATGTGGGTTAAGTGCTGGCTCCACGATTTGGTAGCTAAGAAACCTTGGGAAGTTTCATCTCTTCCACCCTCGACCACAATTTCCTCATCTGTGTAATGTGGATAATAATGCCTGGCATATAATAATAACGTCTACAGCCTGTTACGCACAACAATTAGGAGCCTGATAGGAACGTCAGCCTCATTAGAGCCTCAGATGGTCTGTTTGCATCAGATTTCTTTACTCAGTGGAAATGGAAATGCACTTCCAGGGGCGCAAAAATTAAAAAAAAAGAGCTTCACTTTTAATTTGGTTGAACAAACTGCCTCTTAAAGTTGTTGTTGCTGTTGCTGTGGGCTTTGATCCCCATAAATTTCTCCTGCCTTGCCCAGGAGTAGTGTACCAGGGGGCCGGGAATGACTTCGTAAAGACAAGTGTTAGGATGGTGAGTAGGAGCTAACTCACTAATAAGCTTCCCCCCCAGGCAGGCTGCGCCCCTTCAAAGCCCCAAATAATTCGCAGTCCATCTCCCCCTCCTCTGTGGTTTTGCCTTAAAGCACAGCTCATCAAAAGCCACTATCCTGGACTTCCTGACACACAGCTAGATGATAATAAGGTAGGGAGAGTATAAATGAACCCAAAGACATCGCTCATTAAAGCTGAAACAGAACATAAGAAGAAATCAAGCTAATAAATGGTCTCCTTGCGTAGTAAAATAGATGCTCTAAGAAGTTGGAAGAGATTTTGTGAGCTGTAATATCCTTAGGAGGAATTTTAAGTGTTTTTTTTTTTCAAAAACAATCTTTCATCTCTGACTGAAAAAAATAAAAATTCTCTTTCAATGTGACCCAATACAGATGAGGAACTCATTAGCGATGCCATCTTCTCTGCTTCAGAGAGAACGTGTTAATTAGAATAAGAATAAGAAACCAATTTTTTTTCATTAGCAGAGAAGTGATAGGACTTCTAGGAATTTGGGGTAGCTGTTGTTTTGCAGACTTGGCAGACTGAAAACTCATTTTGTTCTTCAAAGACTCACTTAGCTTTTTCTCCACAGCTAGGATGAGGATGATGAGCTGTTCCTAGAAGTATAAAAATTAACAGTACTTGGCATCGTGTCAGTCTTGAAGCCTCTTTTTTTAAAATTCAGTTATTATTATTATTTTTTAAATTAATATATAATGTATTATTTGTTTCGGGGTACAGGTCTGTGATTCAACAGTCTTACACAATTCACAGTGCTCACCATAGCACATACACTCCCCAGTGTCCATCACCCAGCCACCCCCACCCTCCCACCCCCCTCCACTCCAGCAACCCTCAGTTTGTTTCCTGAGGTTAAGAATCTCTTATGGTTTGTCTCCCTCTTTGGTTTTGTCTTGTTTCATTTTTCCCTCCCTTCCCATATGATCCTCTGTCTTGTTTCTCAAATTCCTCATATCAGTGAGATCATATGATACTTGTCATTCTCTGATTGACTAATTTCACTTAACATAATAGCTTCTAGTTCCATCCACGTCATTGCAAATGGCAAGATTTCATTCTTTTTGATGGCCGCATAATATTCCATTGTATATATATACCACATCTTCTTTATCCATTCATCTGTCGATGGACATCTGGGCTCTTTCCATAGTTTGGCTATTGTGGACATTGCTGCTATAAACATCGGGGGGTCTTGAAGCTTCTCAAAAGATCTCTAGGACTAGCCCTGCTCCCTGTTCCCCTCACACTATGTGTGGAGGCAGGAGACTTGGCTGGAGGCTTGGAAGGAAAGGAGGAGGTAGGAATGGCAGGCAGAACAGTTCTTAAAACCCTTTTCTGTGCCCTTGCTCCTAGGTCTTCTCTAGGCTGCCTGTCTGCTGCGTCCGCCCCTTCTCCTGGACTGTTTTGGAAGCATCCCCTTCTTCTCCCTCTACAACGCAGAGCACATGAGTGCTTTCCTACGGGGATTCTCAGGTGCCTCAGGGTCCAGGGCGCAGAGGTGGTGACTGTAGGGAGCAGCTACCTCCTCTAAGGTTAGGGCGCCAAAAGGAAGGATTTAAGATTATGAAAACACAGAAGCTTAAAGGGGCGTCTTGGGGAGCTGGCGTCTCTGAGTGTGGAGGAGGGATCCGAGGTGCTGGGGAGGGAGCATCATCCAGCGGATGCTGGGGTCTCTGGGGCTGGGGTATGATGGAGCTGGTTCCACAAGTGTTGGAAAAACTGTCAGCTGGGTTCAGCGGCTGCTGTGGGAAGGAACTGTCCCCACAGGGGTGATGTGGGGTTGCCGGGGTGAGGCCCCCAAGAGCAGGAGACAGGCAGGAAGGAACGAGTCCCCGCCTGCCCCCCAGCCCTGCAGTCTCCTGCCGAGTCCCCTCGTGATGGAACCTAACACAGAGCAGAGAAAGGAAGGAAAGAGAGTGCTCTTGGCACTCTCCCAGAGGCTTTTGGAAAAACCCACCGCAGCCGTCCCTTCTAGCTGGGAAACACCTGTGCTCAGCCCCCTCACCAGCCACACGGAACTGTGCTGGTTGCCTTTGTCCCCAGCCCTTCTGCTTGCCCTCTGCATCTAGCCCACCTCACTGCAGACCACCCCCTGTAAGGACGTGGCTCTGGTAGTTGCCCTGCCATCCCTCCACATCACGGCCATGACAGAGCCATGGTCTCATAGCCATCTGGCTTCAGGCCGGTGGCTTGGCCTCTGCCTCTCAGGGCCAGGGTCTTGACACTTTATGGGTGTGAAATTTATCTCCTTCACAACAATTTCAAGTATGTTTCCTATTTAATCATAAGGTTTTCTGAGACTCAGAGAGGTTAAGTAGCTTGCCCACGATCACACAGCCAGTAAGTGGTAAAGCTAGGCTTCTAGTGCTTGACACTTTAACCCCCAAATGAGTGTTCTGTCTCCTTTACAGAAGATAGCAATTACATGAACCCTTGTTACGACTTCCCCTTTCTCCCAATCTCACCCATGAATGAAATTAGTAAAGGATGCACTCCTTCTGGCTGATTGAATTCAGCCTCAGGAGCTTTCTTAACACAGTGCTCCAGAACATCACTGCCAATTGAGTGCAGTCAGCTCATGAGATGAATCTCATTAACCATTCTTGCCATAGGCCATCCTGTTTCAGATGTAGAGGAATGACTCCATTGTGTTTATGAGCCAGGAAGCAGAAGCTACTGCTGTTCAGTACTTCTTTTCTTCCATATATATTTTTTAAGATTTATTTGTTTATTTGAGGAGGGCAGGGCAGAGGGAAAGGGAGAGAAGCAGAATGCTGAGGGAGTGTTGAGCCTGCGTGGGGTTTGATCCCACAACCCTGAGATCATGACCTGAGCCGAAATCAAGAGTCAGACGCTTAACCGACTGAGCCACCCGGGTGCCCTCTCCCATATTTTAAGGCATGAATCCTTTTGGGTGGGATTTGAGGCTTGTTCTGGTGCTCCAGATCAAAGCAGAGGAACTTGGGGAGAAGGAGGTGGGAAAGGGGGCAGGGTGACCACAAAGGAGAATATTCCCTGGGTTCCCCCATGCAGGATCCTTCCCAGGACCCCCAAAGAAAGCTGTTCTGTCTTCAGCTCTCGGGCTCTGCAGCCCAGATTCCCTCCAGTGAAACCTGATGCCAGTCAGGCCGGCTGCCCTGGCCAACTCAAGCTAGACAGGAAAGAGGAAAAGCAGATTGTGGCAAAGACCCACAACTGGCCCCTGCTGCTAAAACATGCCTGCCCACTGTGGATTCTGAGCAAGGTATTGTGGACATCCTGGCAGGGGCCTCTAAGGATCCTTGGGGTTTGCATCCTTCAGGGCACGTGTCTGCAGAGGTGGAGTGCAGGGGTGCCCATCTGCTTTCTGTCCCCCTCCTGGGTGTCTGAGTGCCGGACCAGTGCAGTCCTGGTGTGGTGCATGCGGAGTCCGTGACAGGAACTGTAGAGCAAAGCAAACACAGCACTAGTGTGTTGGGCTCGGCCAAGGGAAATAAGGCGGTGGGGCTGGGCTGCCCACCTGAGCGGGAACCGCGGTCCTTAACCCAGAGAGAATTAAGGGGAGAAGTAGCAACAGACCCCCGTATTCATAAGCTCGTGTCACAGAGAGGTCATTGGAAGGCCTTTGCCCAACCACCGTTTCATTTTGGGAAATGCCACCCAACTCCAAAGTTAGCAGAGCAAGGCTGTCCGGGATTGCTTAGATGGCCGCTCAGAGGACCGCCATCGAGGTGTCCGGTCATGGCTCGGGCTGTGATTGGTTAATGTGATCGGGACTGGCTTCCTGGAGTTTTGAGGTGCGGAAAAGGAGGAAATCCCAGAAATGGGGGCTGTGTGATTTCTCAGAGCCAATTTGGTGCAGAGACAGAATCGCAGGATTCAATAAGTTGGGGACCTGGGTGTTTCAGCATTCCGGAGGAGTCATGCGTCAGGATGCACATTCGAAGGAACCTGATGGACTCTGTCACCTGCCCTTGTGATTAGATCTGGGTTATTTATAGTCCACTGTTTGCTTTACAAGCCCTTGGTCAAGTGATCAGGGTGGCGGGCTGCAAATGTGTGTGGCAGGATGTGTGTGCCTGGATTGGGAAGAGGGGTCAATAATTTTGCTCATTTTGTGATTCTCTGGGAAGCTAGATCCTTTGAATATATATCTCAAATTCCCTCTGTTGTCCAGTACTCAGGGAGGGATTTGCTTGCTCACTTATCACATATTTTTGGTGCCCACTTGCTTAGAGCTATGGATGGTGAGCGTGATCCGTAGAAGCTGGGAAAGGGTGAAAGGAATGGATGGGCAAGTCCTCCCCCCACACCACTTTGAGAAGGAGGCTGGGAGGACATGCACTGCCTGCAGCGAGCTCCTCTGTCTGATAGGGCAGCGCCTTTGTGTTACTGAGAATAACCTTGAGGACATTCTGCTATCATTCCCTTTATTTTGTTTTTGTTGTTGTTGTTGTTGTTTATTTTTTAAGTAGGTTCCATGTCTAGCATGGAGCCTGATATGGGGCTTGAACTCATGACCCTGAGATCAAGACCTGAGCTGAGATCAAGAGTCAGATGCTTAATCCACTGAGCCACCCAGGCGCCCCGACTCCCTTTACTTTGAATGAAAGTAATTTGTTAGTTTATAGGTCCTAATTTCCCTCATTATTTTCCTAGCTGTGTAAGTTTTAATAGGATCCTTAACTTTTCTGGGCATTAGTTGGTTCATCAATACACATACACACACACACACAAATACATATACACACATACATGTATATATATGTAACTGTGCATATACCTATATTCATATCACATGCACATAAAAAACAATTGCAAATTATTATCTGAAACCATTGACTGAATTTGTGTTCTGATTAGAAATTAAGGATTAAAAAATTTACATGTGCTTTACCAGTGTTCATTGGGAATTGAGACTATGGCTGATCATGGTTAATAATAGAAGTGCAAGTTTCTAATGATCAACATTTCTAAATATTCTTTCCTTTCAGGAAATTAACCAGTGGCCAGTAAACTTATGGAGTGTGAGTAAAATAGTAGCCTTGTAAATTCTACTCTTGAACTTCCAGGGAATATTCGATCCTGTGCTTGTGAGGAGTAGACCCAGGTATCGGTGAGTATCAATTTTAGAGTTAGACAAACCAGAGTTCATATTATGTTTCTACAGCTAATAGCTGTGTGACCTGGGGCAAGTCACTTGACTTCTCTGAACTTACCTATAAACTTTCTTATCTATAATATAGAGATAATAGTGCTTAGCTCGTGAGTGGTTGTGACTAGATACTGTCTACTGGGTAATACCATGTCTGATTGTATCTGGTTGCAACCACAGGGATCAATCTGGCCTCCCAAAGATAGTGCAATTGAAACATGCGAAGAAGTCAGGTCCCTGATGACATTGTTGAGCTACTGAATTAACCAACCTCAAAGTCACTCAGCTTTCAGACTTCTTGGGATAGGGCATGATATCTCTTTCTAGTTTAGGCCAGTTAAACTGATGTTACTTGCAGGTAAAATCTTCCTAACTAATACAACTAAAAATAGCATAACTTCATCTTAAATGAAATTTAAGATCTTTCTGCAACCAAATCCACAAACTACTTAGAAAATTTTGCTAAATACAGTAACATTTGGACCAAATCCAGGCAGGATGCCTTGGTACACCCTAGATAACATTAAGGCCATAACAATTGAAGAGAATCACAACAGATGTGCTTCCAAGGAGAAGGATCACAAAGGTCGTTACCTTCACTTTTGTTTCAGGAAGCCCTTTAAAGGTTTGGATCGGGAGAGGGCCACGTTTGGAAATTTTCAGGGTGTTATGCTCCTGAATTGCGTGAGTAGGGAGAATGGACTGGAGTGGGTGAAAAATTCTGGCAGGGATATTTCCCAAAAGGCTGTTGTATTGGTCCAGTGAACAACAATGTGGGTTTGAACTGTTTCATGCCTGTGGGAACACAGGAGGAGATTTGAAGGTTTGGTCCATTGAGCGAGAATGTAAGCAAAGATTTAAAATGAATCCCGGGAAATAACGTACCCCAGAAACCAAAGGAAGAGAGAAGAGACTGTCAGGAAGGAAGCAGTGATCGCTACCATTACCACCACCAAGGATAGGATCAGTGACCCAATAGTGAGGGCTTGCCACATGCCAGACTCTGTTGGTCAGCTTCCATGTATCACTCTATTTAATCCTCCCAAGAAACCCAGGACATAAGCCCTCACATTGTTCCCAGTTTCTTTTTCTTTTTTTTTTTTTTAAAGATTTTATTTATTTTATTGAGAGAGAGAGAGCACAAGAGGGGGGAAGCGGGAGAGGGAGAAGCAGACTCCCTGCCGAGCAGGGAGCCCGATGCGGGACTCCATCCCGGGACTCCAGGATCATGACCTGAGCCGAAGGCAGTTGCTTAACCAACTGAGCCACCCAGGCACCCTGTTCCCAGTTTCTGATGAGGGTTCCTAGATGTTGGAGAGTTCAAATCCCACTATTCATAAGAGTGGACCCGGGATTCAGGGTACGTGCTAGTGAAACGTATTGCTTTAGCCACAGGATAACCCCCTGATGTGCAGTGATGCAGAATGTCAAGCAGGAGAGAAAGCTGTTGGACTTGGCGATTAGGAGGTCATTGATGAGAGAAGCTTCACGTGTTGAAGTGTGAAAGGAGAGTGGGAGGGGGCAATAGGTCTTTGAAGAATCCTATGCATGGGTTAAGATACTTTTTCACTGGGTATCATGAGAATTGCTATTGTATTTATTAATCGTAATTCTGGTGGTTTGGGAATTACATGCAGAAAGAGTTCACCCTGATGTCACTTAGAAATCAAAGTGTTTTTAACCTCCCCCCCACCAAAGCAAAGTTTTCTTTCATTTCTTACTGAATCGTAAATAAGAAATTCAGCAATTCTAAGTCTGGTTAGACTGGGAAGTCAGGAGAACTTCTTGTTAGTAGTGTTTGGAATAATAGGCTCCCTCTCACCATGGATGTTGAATGACCATCCTCTGGTTAACCAAACAATTATCTAATCAAATTGATAATATCTAGTCAAAACGGAGAGCCCCTCAAACACTAGTCCAGCAATGATTTACATGTATGAGATTTCTCTTGTGGGGTGGACTTTTTTGGCAACACCTTCTAGTTAAACCCATCTCAGTGTATTAGAAAAACATTCTGGCTGGGTTGCTAGCTCTATGAGCCAATTACAAATGCCAAAATTGCTGTTGAATTGCTTTGGTATAAATGTCAGTTCTCTTCTGGGGCTTCTGAAAAATTAGAATCCTTTTGGTATTCCCAACTCTGCTCCTGATCCTTGGGAGACTGTCCACTTGGTCACGGGGAAAGGGTCTCACTTCCTTAGAATGAGATTAAGGAGAGAGATTGGAGACTGAGTTCTTAGAAAACTGCTTGTTCGCACAGGGTTTAAATGAATCCGAAGTTCTGGCTTTCTTGTTTCCTTGGATTGCGTGTTACTAGGGGAGAGGAACCTTTATACTTCTGTAACCCCTCCTCCATTATCTGGAAACACTCCATGAAGAAGTGGAGGGCAAGTTGAGGGCATACTTTCCAATTAAACAAGAGGTTTCAACATGATGATGTAAATAACTAAATAATTATACTTCCCCAAGGCATTGTTAAACTTGTCCTTTAAGAAGAAGGCAGAACTTTTAGTTTCCTTGTTGATGAAACAAATTTTGTTTTAGCAGGCAAGCTTCTTGAGGCCAGAGACCAGGTCTTTTGGCTCTTTTATAGTTATAATAATCATTATTGCTGTTCATGAACTATTTCCAGGTCTCTCCCCTTCTGGGCACATGGTAGGATTCCATTTCCTGCTCCCTTGTGGGTGGGCAGGGCCGTGAGACTAGTCAGGCCAATGAGATGAGATAGAAAACAACAGGAGGCAGATTTTAGTATCCTATCATTTTGGGAGATTTAGTCTCCTATGATTTCACAATATATACAAATATTGAATTCACTACATTGTACATCTGAAACGAATATAATGTTACATGTCAGTTATACCTTAATAATAAAATTAAAAATTATATGAAATGATTTAGTCTCCTCTTTGGGATTCTCCAGAGCTTTCCTTTCTCTCTGGCATGACAACTGGTAATATTCAAGATGGTGACTGTTTTATCCACTTGGGTACCTGGATGTTTATGAAGAATAGGTTCCCCACGCCAAGCCTCCCGCTAACTCTCAGCGGACATGTGGCATGAGTGAGAAATCAACTTTGGTACTTTTAAGCCACTCCAAATTTGGAATAGTTCACTACTGTAGCATAAATCCTGATGAGTACAATGTAAGATTTAACCTATATTTCAAGTATATATTACATCTGTATTATCTAATATATTCTTAGGGCCACTAGACTATAACCACCTTGAGGGCAGACATGGCATGGTATCCAGTTTGTATTTCTGTCATCTGGCAGAGATAAACAATTTTTTTTTTTAAGAATTTATTTATTTATTTGAGAGAGAGAGAGAGCACGAGCAGAAGGGGCAGAGTGAGAGGGAGACAGATAATCTCAAGCAGACTTCACACTGAGCATGGAGCCCAATGTGGGGCTGGATCCCACAACCCTGAGATCCTGACCTGAGCTGAAATCAAGAGTTGGTTGCTTAACTGACTGAGCCACTCAGGCGCCCCACACCGTGTTTCTTGATGAAAGTTATTGTATGAATGTTTGGATACCTGAAAAGATGGGAAACATGAAGAGAATGAGTAACTGAAATCCAATGTTTCTCCTAAATTTTATTGAAGCTAACAGTTGCAGCTTTTTTTCCTATCACGGCCCTTCAAAAAAAATAGCTTTTGACACTAAAATCTCACTGAGTGTGTTTCTTCGGTCCCTTCACAATCTCTGCAGTTTCTAGTGGGATCATAGTAAGTTGCAGTAAAATAATCTTTGGTGGCGGGGTGGAGCGGGGGGAGGAGGAGAGGGAGGAGGGGGAGGAGGGGAAGGAGGGGGGAGGAGGGGGAAAGAGGGACGGGAGTTGAGAGAGAGAGGAACTGGTTGCTGCATGGTTGAGAATGAGCTATGTTTAAAACAAAGGCGTTATTTCTCTTTTAGACAATAGGAACACTTTCAAGATCCACTCTGGAGATGGAAGTGATCTAGTCTTATGGACCTCAAAGATTTCATTTCAAATATTTGCCACTCATAGACGCCCAATAACTTCTTAAGTGATAATTCGTTTTTTCCAAATTTTGATCAGATGGAGTCCATCAGGATCACTGGTTTGGTGGGTTGGAAGAGTGAGAGAACAAGTAATACCGTATCGAATGGTTGTATTTCTAGCCCAAAGCTGAGAGTCATTTCCGTTAACTTACACTGCCAGAATGCAGTTTCTATTGAACATTCTGGAATACTGACAATAACCTGAAGGCTCTCCAGTACTCCCTTTGAATGAATAATCGCCTAGAAATTGCTGGGGCTCACTCCCTCACTCCATTCAGTCCCCTGGCTCTGCTCCTTGACATTGCCATCACCTCACCTCTTGGATATACCCTTTTATTCTTCTTACAGAATTTATGACCCCAAATTCTGTCATCTATTATATTTGTTTACTGGGCTCTTGTCTACTTTTCCCCACTAGAGCGTAAGCTGCAGGAGAGCAGGAGAGTCATTTCTCCTGCCCACTGCTTTAACGCTGGTACCTGGGACAGTGCCTGGCATGCACTCACCACTCAAAACAAGCTTGTTCAAAGAAGGAACAAACGAATGAGTGAATGAATCCATCTATCCATGAATTGCTTGAATCACAGAATTCATATCTTGACAGAAGCAAAAGGAAACCTAGACTTTACCAATCCAAAGCCTTATATATATATTTTTAAGATTTTATTTATTTATTTGTTAGTGAGAGAGGGAACACAAGCAGGGGGAGCTGCAGGCAGAGGGAGAAGCAGGCTTCCCACCGAGCAGGGAGCTGGATGCGGGACTCAATCCCAGGACTCTGGGATCATGACCTGAGCCGAAGGCAGGCGCTTAACGACTGAGCCACCCAGGCGTCCCAAGTCCAAAGCCTTGGGGGTCAGCGCTTGGGGGTCATGTCTAGGATCACACAGGTTTGTGGTAGAGCCAGAACCATGATTCATAGTCTGGTGTTATTTCCATTTCAACATACAAATACCTACTACACAGCCGCTGGAGGGTGGGTAGGTGGGAGAATGGTGGAAACACCCGGAATGGATAAGGGAAATGTTGGGAACAGAGGTCTTCGGCGCGTCGCATCTTCCCATTGTTGCCCGGCAGGCCATGAGCAAAGGTGTCGAGAAGTATGAGGATTCGGGAGAGGAGGAGGGAGACAAATGTGTTGGGGGCACCAAATGGTGAGGAGGATTAAGAAAGAAGCTGTACTTTTTCTTTTTCCTGACCATCATAAACTTAGCATGCCTTTCCTTCTCCTTGTGGCTCTTTTTAAAATTACAAGCTACTGAGTATTTTAAATGAGCTTTCTGTTATGTCATAAATATTCAGACCAAGAATAGTAATTGTTCCCTGTGATTAATTCTGCTTACTTGGTAAAGTTGTGCAAGGTTTTCACTGGAGGGTATGTCTTTTATGTTTTTTTTTTTTTTTTTTTTTTTAAAGATTTATTTATTTGACAGAGAGAGACACAGCGAGAGAGGGAACACAAGCAGGGGGATTGGGAGAGGGAGAAGCAGGCTTCCTGCTGAGCAGGGAGCCCGATGCGGGGCTCGATCCCAGGACCCTGGGATCATGACCTGAGCCGAAGGCAGACACTTAACGACTGAGCCACCCAGGCGCCCCTGTCTTTTATGTTTTAATGTGACTCATGTATAATACAATTTGTCCTCAACTGCAGTTGAGACAGTGGAGTTAGGTTAAGGGCTTTTGGGGTCTTTTTCTCTGATGGCAGTATTTGGAAGTACTTAACTTGGATGGTTTGTATTATCCCTCCCCTGGGCTGAGAGGAAGGTAACTGATGGGGCTCAGGGCCAGAAGTTCCTACTGGCCGCTCCCGTCCTATTGGTCTGAGGTTTAATGGAGAAAAGCACCATGTTGAAGGTTACAGCATTTCCCTTTGCTTCCATTTTAATGACATTTGCCTGCCAGTGTTTTCTCTTTGAAGAGCAATTTAATAAACAATCGCTGGCGTTTCATGTCAAGGGCAAGATTTGTAATGGCATTCATCTCCCCGGGAGTTCTTCCTCAGCATGTGATTGGATCAAGCCCTTTGCAGTGAATAGTGAAGTGCTGGTGGCTCAGGGTACACCACGGGTCCGCCCCGCACAGGATGAAGATGGGCTGGGGACGGGGGAAGGGAACGAGCTCTGGAACGATCCTGGACTCTGTTTAAATTTCCCTTACTTTAAAACTATATTCTAAATAAGTCAAACGTGAGCCTGTAATCACACTGGGGACTCCTCAAGGGAGGTCTGAGGGGGGCAGTGGGCATACGAAGTTCTGGAATGTCATTTTCAGCTGGCTGTGTATTTCTGGGTAAGAAGGAAGCTGAACAGCCAAGGGCTTTCATTGTTGTCGATGACAGTTGAAGCTCTGAGCCTTGACAAGGAAGATTGTTATCGAATGGTGCTTATTAGGCGCCCACATGAGTCAGACACTGTTCTGGGTGCTATACAAAGCAAGCCCAGGCAAGGGGTTGCATTGCATGCATCCATTTTTGATTAAAATCCCATGTAAATTTATACAGCCAATGAGGGTGGGCCTCCGTCTCCAGTGACGGTGTTACGCAGGTCTGAGTAGGACAGAGCCTGGGCACCAGCACTGAGAAATGAGGAGTTTGACAGTCTCCTGGCTTCTCCTGGGTTGTAATGAACAACAGCAAGGCTCTAGGAATGGCGTGCTGAAGTGGGGAGTGTCCCCAAGGGAGACTGCGGCATGCCACCCAGCTGCGGATGGGATGGCCAGTGGTCATTCATCTACGGGACTGTGTGAGGCCGCAGGGACCCACATAGCTGGTCTCAAAGACCATTGTAAGGCCCATTTCTGTAGACTCAGAGGTTGGCAACATCTCAAATGTGGCAAGCCACTGTTCTTCTTTTCTCTTTGGCATGTCTGGATTGGAGAGAAAGTATAACCAGACATCACTGTTTAGGGTTCTTTTGTGAACAGGGGGTGTGACTTTTAACAGCGGGGAGGGCTGGCCGTGGCCAACATGCAAATGCTTCTCGGAAGGGATGGTGATGGGCCCACTGCGGTGGTAGCTCACCCACGTGGTTGATCGTGGCCATTCCTGTGGTTGTTGACATGCATGCTAGATGTTTCTACATCCTGTTTATCTTTTAAGAAAATTCCACCACAACAAAGTGATATTCTAAGCTTTAGCTAGTGATATGCTTATTATAAGTAATGATACACAACTTATCACAGAGCGATGGCAGGATAATGAGCGTGGCCTCTTGTTGATGGTGGAAATGAGTTGTGAATTACGGGTATGGAAGCAGATGTGGCCCAGTGCATGTTGGGGGTGGGGCTGGAGCTGCCAATGATCTCCTGGAATAGCTTTATAGAGTCAGCCTGGAGCTTGTGCAGATGACCTGGGTCTCTCCCAGGCTGCCACCCAACCTAAAGGCTGGTGCTTTCTTTGGCTTAGCCAGGCACAATATTCAAAGAGTTAGGGTCAGGGTGACCTAACCTTCTTCCATCCTCAACTGCCATCCACTCACCCATTTTTCTGCCTAAGAGTACACTTTGAAATTGTCCTCTAAGACTCCAATTAAATGGAAGAAGAAGAATGGTTTTTCCTCTCTATTTTTCTGAGAGTGAATCAGTTTTGATTTTCGTGGATTCTTCTATAGCGAGAGTGTACGATACATTCACCTGTATTAAATGGAAGACAAGATTGTTGAACAAGGAAGTCCTTTGGAGAGTCATAAAAGGCTGAGTTTTCATGGCAAACCTGAGGTCACTGGGTCCGGCAGAAGGTAGCTTTTGAGAAAAGATTCCAGAACTGTTCACCCGGGTTCTAACCCCAGCTCTGCCATTTACTAGGTGTGTGGCCTTAAACTTCTTCATGCCTCCATGTCTGCTTCTGTAAAATGGGCCTAGCATTAGAACTTACCAAAGGTAAGTGAGGGCCAAGTTACTGTAAGGATTAAATGATTATTGTGTGCAAAAAACACTTTACACTGCCACATGTAAAGACTTGATAAATACTAGTATTCTTCCTTAATCCAGAACCCAAATAGGTATACTTCCTTCCTTCCCTCTCTCCTCTGTTGGCTGAAGTCAGTTATAACATAGATAAATGTGTATTGGGCCCCAGTGTTCTTCCTGAGGAGTTGCATTTACTGGGTTTACCAAAAAAAAAAAAAAAAAAAAAAAAAAAGATCAGTACAAACCCTCATGCCCTTCATAAAAAACAAACAGGGAGGCAAACAAACACATGTTGAATGAGGAGCCCTGTGGGTCTTCTTCCTCCAGGACAGACAGTTCCCATTTCATGTCAGGGTAATAAAGTTAATGGGGGAAAAATGTAGATCTCCATATTTGTCTGGCGAAGTGGAAAAGACAGGAGCGACTCAGACTTATCACACAACTATGAGCTCCTCAATATAGTTGTGCATCAGAAACAGCAGAAAAACTGAACAAAAAATACCAGTCTCTGGACAACCCCCTCCCCGCCCCTCCCCCCCAACGTGCCTGTGATGTGACCGGGCACCTGTATGTCCAAATTCTCCAGATGATTCTGAAGCACAACCAGGTGAGAACCACTGCTATAAGCAATTCTCAGTATAACAAACGAGTACACAGTCTACCCTGGTTTAGGTAAACAGACCTGAACAGAACGCCAGGAACAGAACCATGTTCACATTGAAATCAGTTCTTCCTGTTAATATGTCTCATTATAAAATTAATGATTTTCCTCTCTGTCTGGAGAGGGAGATTTGGCAAAAGGAATTTTAAAGAAATCAGCACTGGTTCGGAAGTTATGGAAGTCAGAGTCTCGGCTGGGCGTTCCATGTTATCAATCGGGACGCATGCGTGAAGTACATTAGTGGTCAAAGGCGTCCTAGCACAGTACAACTCACTCAGTAAATATGAATTGAAGAGGAGCACCGGAAACCATGCAAGTAAGTCTGTGATGGCCAGTGAGTTCTGAACTTTCAGAGACACCTTTCCACGGGGTCCCAGGGATTCCCACATGGCACTGCTCCGGGGGCCTGGTTGCACGCTGCCGAGGGCTGACCTTGATGAAGGGCATTTGCCAGCCCTGCAGGAAGGAGTCACATGCTCACGGTCCCCGCTCAGCACGTGCCTGCCCTCGCCCTGTTGGAGTCCAGCAGGGTCGCTCCCTGCTCTCACTCACCTCCTCCCCATCCTCCGCCTCATAGACTTTGGTAAGAACCTAATTATAAACTGTTTCCCTTTGAGAGTCCCAAATTCATGGATGAACAGAGTCCTTCGAAAACGGCCGGCAATCCAAAGATCATTCCTTGGCCCTGGAGATGGGATGGATGGGATAGTTTTATGCCATTCAACTCCCCAACTAAGACTCTCTGAGAGGAACTCCTTTGGGAGGTGGCGCCTCTGTTCACGCCAGAGTCCTGGCTCCTTATAGGGTTCTTCCGGAGACTTCCAGGCAGCTCACTGCAGTTAGCTGGAGACCCCCACCCTCATTAGGTCATGTTTACTGAAGGTGCTTGTTTTCTGTCTCTCCATTCAATGGGTGGCAGGACACTGACAGGACAAAGCGTGTTGTAACTGACCACCAATGGAGCTGGCTCTGTTCAGGGATTACGGTTGCCTTGGGAACCAGCTTCGCTGAACTCACCACAGCAAACATGGAATGAATGGCTGGGTCAACACCCCAGATAAAAAGAGGGTTATGCAACTGTTTGCTGAACCCTTGGCAGGATTTTTTTTTTCTGGACATTTCCCAGAATATCCCCATATTCACAAATTCCAAATGAAGAATTCTAATTTCAACCCATAACAAGTATGTTCATTGTTTGCAGAAAAGAGCTGTCGCTTTTGGAAATATAAATGAAGGTCTGTGGAAGATTTGAACTGGGTGTTGCATCAGTTTTGGTAACGGCTAGAAAGCATATTTAACGATAAGCTTTCCCTAGACAGGAAACCACGGAGGCCACTCATGTATTTCTAATGATCTACATAAATAATTTCATCTACTTAGATTCCAAACTTCAGTCATTAAATGGTTTTACTCTCATCTCAGCTAAATCGAGTCTTGAAAATGAATTTTAAAATGCAGAAATAAGCTTTGGAAAAAAAAATTCAGAGACAGGATGGAGCCTCTCTTTGTGGAAAAGCAAATTGGCAAACAGGACAATTTATTTCAGACAGTGAGTACAAAGGAGCAAGGTTCTGGGATCTCCTAGTCCCTCAAACCATTTAATTCTAGGTAAACAATTAAATGGTAACATAATCCAGGTGGCCGGAGTAGTTTATGTTTATTTCTGTCTCTGACTGGAAGAAAGTATCTCACAGAGGAAGATAGTAACAGTTGTTATGCCTCGTACCTGGCTGCTTGACCTGCTTTTCCTTCTTCTTCTGTGACTTTCTCAGACCCTTGCGTTCTGACTGCCAAGGTTTTTCTTTCTTTTTTTTTTTTTTCCCCCAGGTGGACCTGGTCTGGTGCTTTATACGACGTAGGCACTAAAAGCTGGTTGTTGTCTTCTTACACAGCTCCTTTGAGCTCATTCCTCAATGCAGGTTTCCCATCCTTCCCTCCTGTTTGCTCCTCAACCCCCAGATGTCATCTCCAAAGATGCTGGCCACCTTTCTTTAAACTCAGGCTTACCATCCTCAGTCCATATCATTTTGTTCTGTCTTTATGTCCACCTGGGAGAGGGGAACCAATGAAATAGCTGGAAGACTGCTTGTTTGTTTGTTTGTTTGTTTGTTTATTTCTCGTAGCCCAGATAAATTATTCTAGATTGAGCGGTTGTTCGGTGTAGTGAGGTCATTATTAACCATGTAATTTTAAGACATCTTCTTTTTTATTGTGCTATTATTTCCCATTTGTATCCTGGATACAGCCTGTTCTTTCTGGGAAATTCTGGAGAAAAATAATGAACGTAAGTGCTAAAGAATATGTGTTTCTTCCCTAAGCAAATATTTCAAATAGCACTTACTATTATTTTTAACTTTTCATTTGGCAATAACTATATTGATTCACAAGAATTTCCAAAGAAACGTGCAGGGAGGTTTGGCCCCCCACCCCCAATCTCCTTCAAAGTTAACATCTCGAGTGTAATATCAAAACCAGGAAACTGACATTGGTACAATCCACAGAGTTTATTCACATGGCATCAGTTATACAGGCACTTTGTGTGTATGTGTGTGTGTGTGTGTGTAGCTATATGTAATTTTGTCACATGCAGTTTTGTGTAGCTACCACCACAAACAGATACATCACTGAAATGTCACCACAAGGCTCCGCCATGTTACTGTCATGGTCATATCTACTCTCTCTCCTCACCTGGACAAACTTTAATCTGTTCTCCATCTGTGTAATTATATTATTTCGCTAACATATGAGTGGAATCATGCAGTTTATATCCTTTTGAGATTGACCTTTTCACTCACTCAACATGATTTCCTTGAAATTCACCCAGCTTATTGCATGTAGCAACAGTCCGTTCCTTTTTATTCCTGAATGGGGAATGATCTCGAGGTACCACAGTTTGTACAACCATTCATCCATTGAAGGACTCTTAGGTTATTTCCACTTTTTGGCTCTTGTGAATAAAGCTCCTTTAAATTTTGTACAAGTTTCTACATAAAAGTAAATCCCCCCGCAACCTGGGATAAATGCCCAAGAGTGCATCTGCTAGGTTGTATGGTAAGTCCATTTTTAGTTTTAAAAGAAACTGCGAACTATTTTCTAAGAGTGGTTGTGCCATTTACATTCCCACGAGCAATGTATGAGTAATTCAGTTTTTCCTCATCCTTGCCAGCATTTGGTGTTGTAACTGCTTTTTAATTTTACTCATTTTAATAGGTACATAGTGACATATTGTGATTTTAATTTGAGTTTCCCTAATGGTTAATGATGTCGAACATCTTTTTATAGGCCTATTTGCAGTCTATATATACTCTTCAGTGAAAAAAATCTATGCAAGTCTTTTTCCTATTTTCTAATTGGATTTTTTAGAATGTTGAGCTTTGAGAGTTCTTTACATATATTTTAGATATGAGTCCTCTATTGGATGTGAGTTGCAAATATTTTCTCCAGTTCTGTAATTTGTCTTTTCATCTTAACCAAGTCACTCACAGAGCAAGGTTTTAAAATTTTTATGTGGTCCAATTTATAAATTTTTCTTTTTCTGGATTGTGCTTTTGGTAACAAATCTAAGAAATCTTTTTCTAGTCCTAGGTCCTAAAGAGGTCCTATTTTCCCCCCAAATTTTATATTCTTACAGTTTATATTTAAGTCTGTGATGCATTTTGAATTCATTTTTAAAAAAAGATTTTATTTTTAAGTAATCTCTACACTCAATGTGGGACTTGAACTCACAACCCTGAGATCAAGAGTCACATGCTCCACTGACTGAGCCAGTCAGAAGCCCCTTGAATTCATTTTTGTATAAGGTATGAGATTTAGGTTGAGGTTTATTTGTTTTCCTATATGGATTTCCAATTTTCCAGTATCTTTTATTTATTTATTTATTTTTATAAAGTCTGCCTTTCTTTTATTCAATTATTTTTTTTCTTTGTCAAAAATTAAATGGGCATATTTGTGTGGATCTATTTCTAAGTCCTCTTTTCTGTTCTGATCTATACAGCAGTCCACCAGTACCATACTGTCTTGATTATTACAGAGTATAGTACACCCTAGTATCACAGAGAATGATTCCTTCTCCTTTATTCTTTGTTTTCAAAATTCTTTGGGCTACTTTAGGGCCTCTTCCTTTCTGTATAAGTTTAAGAATAAGTTGCCTATTTATATAAAACATTTTTCTAGGATCTTGACAGGAATTGCATTATACCTATAGGTCAGTTCAGGAAGAATTGAAAACTTTATTACATTGAATCTTCCAATCCATTAACATGGTATATCTTCCCAATTATTTAGGTCTTTTTATTTTTTTTTAAATGAACATTTTGTAATTTTCAGCATACAGATCCTTACATGTTTTGTTAGATTTACACTTACATATTTAATTTTCTTGGAGTAATTGCATATGGTATTGCACTTTTAATTTTGTTTGAACATGTTCATTATTGGCACACAGAAATAAAATAGACTTTCATGTGTTAATATTGTATCCTATGACCTTAATGGACTCGTTTATTTGTTCTAGAAGTTTTTTTTTTTTGTGGATTTCTTGAGTGTTTCCATATAGACAATCATCTCATCTGCAAATAAAGAATTTTATGTTTTCCAATTTAATTTGTATATATATTTTTTCTTTTTCTTGCCTTATTGCACTGGCTAGATCTTCCATTACTATGCTGAGTAAGGGTGGTGAGAGCAGGTATCCTTGCTTTATTCCTGATCTTGGAGAGGAAAGCATTCAGTCTTTAACCATTAAGCATGATGTTAGCTGCAGGATTTTTGTAGATGCTCTTTATGAGGTTGACGATGTTCCCCTTTATTCCTAGTTTGTTGAGAGTTTTTATCATAATTGGGTGTTGAATTATGTCAAATGCTCTTTTTGTATAAATTGATGATCATGTGAATTTTCTTCTTTAACTTGTTAATATGTAATCCCACTTTGTGGTAGTATACTATTCCTTTTATCCATTTCTGGATTTTCTTTGCTAATATTTTGTAGAGGATTTTATTTAAATTTATGAGATATATTGATCTGTAGGTTTTTGTGTTGTTTTGTTTGTCTTTCCTGATTTTGTCTGGTTTTGGTACCAGGGTAATACTGACCTCATAAAATGAGTTGCAAAGTGTTTCTTCCTCTTCAATTTTCTATAAAATTGGTGTGAATTCTTTTAATGTTTGGTAGAAGTCTCCAGTGAAACTATTTTTCAGGAGCTTTGAAATTATAAGTTCAATTCCTTTTAGTGTTATAGGACTATTCAAATTATCTACTTAATCTGGGCTGAGTTATGATAGTTCGTGGGTTTTGAGGAATTGGTCTATTTCTTCTAAATTGTTGAATTTATGATCATAAAGTTGTTCATGGTATTCTTTATTATTCTTTTAATGGTTGAAAGATCTGTTGTGGTTTTCCCTGCTTCATTACTGAAATTGGTGATTTGTGTCTTCTCTCTTTTTATCTTTGTCTTGTTAGAAATTGGGTTTTCCCCAAAGGACCAGCTTTTTGTTTCATTAATTTTCTCTATTAGTTTCCTTTCCAAAATTTCATTTATTTCTGCTCTATTTTTACTATTTCCTTCCTTCTGCTTGCTAGGGGTTTATTTTGCACTTCTTTTTCTAGTTTCTTGAGATAGGAACTTAGATTCTTGACTTGAGAACTGTCCTTTTTTCTAATACAAGCATTTAAGATTATAAATTTCCCTCCCAGCGTTGTTTTAGATGTGTTTCCAAGATTTTAGTATGTTGTATTTTCATTTTTATTCAGTTCTATGTACTTAAAGATTTTCCTTTGTGAATTTTTCTTTGAGCCATGGATTATTTAGAAGTGTATTGTTAAATTTACATGTGTTTGAAGGTTTTTCTGTTGTCCTTCTGTTGTTGATTTCTAGTTTAACTTCCATTATAGTCAGGAATATACTCTGTATGATTTCAATTCTTTTACATTTTTAAATTTGTTTTACAAGTCATGATATGGTCTGTCTTGGTGAATGTTCCAGGGACTCTTGAAAATAATCTGTATTCTGCTACTGTTAGGTGGAATGTTCTATAAATGTCAATTAGACCCTGTTGGTTGATGATATTATTGAATTCTATATCCTTGTTGGTGCTCTGTCTAGTAGTTCTATCAACTGGTGAGAGTGGGGTGTTGAAGTCTCCAACTATAATAGTTTGTTTCTTGTTTCAGATCTATTAGTTTTGTTTTATGTATTTGAAGCTCTGTTGTTTGATGCATAGACTTATTTTTGATACATTACTTATAGACAATATTTAGTTGTTCATGTTTTTTAAATACTCTCTACCAATCACTGTTTTTTAATTGGTGTATTTTGATGATTTACATGTAAAGTAATTATTGATATTAGGACTTAAGTCTGCCATTTTATTCTTTTATTTTCTGCTTGTTCTCTGTTTCTCATTTCTCTATTTGATTTACTTATTTATTCTTATTACTTATTTGATTTACTTATTCATTACTTATAATGTTTTTGAGTGTTTTGTATGGTTTTCTTTGAGGCATATATATATATATATATATATATATATATATATATATATAATCACAGCCTACTGGTATTGATGATTTACTGCTTAAAGTTTTGAAACCATTTAGGTCCCTTTACTCTCCCCACTTTTAAAAATATTAAAAAAAAATAACCAACTGAGGGTTCTGGGGTGGGGGTGGGGGGATGGGTTAGCCGGGTGATGGGTATTAAAGAGGGCATGGACTGAATGGGGCACTGGGTGTTATACGCAAACAATGAATCATGGAACACTACATCAAAAACTAATGAGGTATGGTGATTAACATAACATAATAATAAAAAAAGAATTATTTTCAGCATTTGCTCTACATACATTAAACACCACATAAGATGGTGATGTGTTACAATTTTTGCTTTAACCATAAAGTGTAACTTAAGAATATCACAGAGTGAAGAATAGTCTATCATATTTACTCCTAAATTTTACTCATTTAGATGTTCTTTTTTCCCTTACGAAGGTCTGAGCCTTCCAGCCTCTTTCTGTTATTATTTCTTTCTACTTTGAGTGCTCTTTTTAGTCATTCTTTAAGGGTAGGTTTGCTAGTGACAAGTTCTATTGTTTCCTTTCATTTGGGAATGTCTTTATTTCCCCTTCATTCCTAAAACTTGCTGTTATCAGGTAAAGAAATCACAGTTGACAATATGTATCTTTTAGCAATTGAAAAATATTGTGTCATTTTCTTTTGGCCTCCATGGTTTCAAATGAGAAATCTGCTTTCGTTTAAATTGGTGTCCCTCTATGGGTAATATAACATTTCTCTCTGAATGTTACTAAGATTTTTTTATCCTTTGTTTTCAGAAGTTTAACTGTGGTGTCTTTTGTGGCAATCTCTTTGAAGTTATGCTATTTGGGTTTGCTTAGGTTCTTGGATCTATTAGTTTAAATCTTTCACCAAATTGGGGAAGTTTTCAGCCATTATTTCTTTGAATACCTTCTTAGTCCTATGCTATTTCTTTTTGTTCTGGCACTTCAATGATACACATTTTTTAATTTTTATTTTTGTCTTGTAAGTTCTAAGGACCTATTCATTAAAAGTTTTTTTTTCTTTTTTTAAAATTTATTTTCTTTTAGAATATACTCTATTGATCTCTCTTCAGCTTCACTAATTCTACTATCTCCACTTTACCGCTGAGCCCATTCAGTGAATTTTTTTTTTGCAGTTATTTTATTTTGCAGTTCTACAATTTCCACTTGGTTCTTTTAAAAAGCTTATTTGCTGGTGTGCCTGGGTGGCTCAGTCAGTTAAGCATCTACCTTCAGCTCGGGTCGTGATCCCAGGGGCCTGGGGTCCCCACTCAGGGTCTGCTTCTCCCTTTCTCTCTCTCTGCCTCTTCCCCTGCTTGTGCTTGTGCTCTCTCTCTCTCAAATAAATAAACAAAATCTTAAAAAAAAAAAAAGCTTATTTGCTAAGGTTTTCTATTTTTTTCAAAAATTTCAAGAGAATTTATAATTGTTTAGGAAATAATTTTTACAATGGCCACTTTTAAATCCTTATCAGTGAAACCCATTATCTGATTCATCTCAATGTCGGTGTCAGATGATTGCCTTTTCTCACTCAAGTTGTGCTTTTCATGGTTCTTCATTTGATGAGTGATTTTGATTGTTTCTGGACTTTTTTTTTAAATTGGGGCAAAATGGTATATAACATTATATAAATTTCAGGCATTCGGCACAGTTACTTGATTTTTTTATACACTACAAAGTGGTCACGACCATAAGTCTAGTTACTATACATCATTTTTAAATTAATTAATTAATTTTTTGGAGGTAAAATTGGTACATAACAGTATATAAGATATCCTGGACATCTTGAATGTTGTTTAGAGACTTTTGATCTTATTTTGGCTTCTAATAAGCAGCCACCCTAGTTTGGTCCTGGACTATTTTTGTGAGGTATAGTTTCAATGAAAATTTAGTTTTCAGAGTCCTTGCAATGTTATTCTGACTTCATTCTTCTGGCTCTGCTCAGATCTTACTTAATTCCTGTAGGGCTGCCCAGTGTAAATGGATGGGTGGTTCTGGAAACATTGGGTTTTGGTTGCTGTGGCTGATGATTAAACTGCCACTGCCTCAGGTATGGATTAAGGTAGATCTCTCCACTAGGTCTTGCTGGGGTGCCCCTCTCCTGGTTCTTTGTCCAGGGAGGGCAAGCTTTTCTATTTGTCTATGCCTGAGGGTGATTTCAGGTTGCAGATCTCTGATGCCCAGGCTGTGATAAATGGACCATAGAAAGAAACTACAAGAGACTCCCTGTGATGTTGATCTGGAAGGCTTGAGGTCTCTAGCCAGTGCATCTTCTTATTCCACGTCTAGAAATTGTTTTTTGATTTCTTGATGAATAAGCTCCAGGATATTTAGTTATATTTACAGGGGAGGAGCAGGGAAAAGTGAGTCTATGGCATCTTGTCCCTGAACTGGACAGAAATTACTATTTTTGAAATGAAGAGGAAAAAAAAACCCTTTCTTCCTTCTAATAATAATTTATTTTATTTGTTGTAAAACTAAAAAGTAAAGATAAGCAAAAAGGAGAAAATAAAAGTAAATATGAATGTTTTCACAGATATATACATTATTAACCCTTTGATGTATGCCCTTCTTGACCCCCTTCTGTGTGTATGTAATTTTTGAAAAGTCATGGAGTTCTTCTACCTTTACACTAATATATCTTAAATATATTTACAGGTCTGTATATAATCTTTTATTTATACTGACCACTTTCAGTTTTCAAAGAAGACACACAGCTGGGCTACTTAAGGAATGAAAGCTAAGATTAGAATACAGAGGAATCAAGAAAGCTGTCTTTGTAGTTGTTCAGACATTCTGGGGATGAAACTTCAAGAAAAATTGGAACAATGGCTCATCTTTAGAATACAAGGCCAGTTCAATGGACCTCTAGTGATTGGGTTTTTTTTTCTTTTTTCCTGCAGGGATTCATTGTTCCCTGTTACTTTCTGCTCTCAGAAAAAGAATCTGTTTGGATCAGTTTTGTTTATTTATTTATTTATTTATTTATTTATTTATCATTTAATATGGAGTATGTGTACTGGGCAGTCTTGAGCCAAGCCACATGATAGAAAGATGGCCTCCAAAATGACCATCTTATACAACTTCACCTGGATCTCTCATGGCTCAGCTGCAAGTCTCATATATTGTAACCCAAGTAGAAGGGTTCATATAACACAATATGTGACTTTATATGGAATAAAAAAAACCAAAACAAAGTATCTGTGGTCAATTTTTCCATAAAGCAGATGTGGGAGGGGAGACACATAGAAAGATCCTAGGCCTGTATATTCCAAATATGTAGAACATTTGGGTTGATCGCATTTTTTTATGCTTTTGAATTATGCTGCAGCAAACAGCCCTGTGGCTAACTTTTGCACTGGTCTTTTAGATCCTCATTAATATGAGTGACTTTCACAGGTCATAATTAAAACAATAGGAATCATAATTGCTAATGTGACCTATAGACCCTCAATCTGTCAGTTAAAGAATTTCACTCATTTTGCTTTATTTTTGCTGAATTTTTATGCCTAAACATCACATTATAAATAATTGAATATATTTCAGTGGAAACTGAGGACTATAGAGGCATCTAAGGGCACATGACTAAGCTACTAAAAATTCCAGGGGTAGATTCCAGGTCTGGTAGTATCTGATCTATACTATGCTGCCTTTCTCCTCTTAGAAAAAGTGTCCTCCAGAGTGATATATGCAACAGATGAATCACTAAACTCTGCCCCTGAAACTAATAATACACTATATGTTAACTAAATTCAATTTAAATAAAAAACTAAAAAAAAAAGAAAAAATGTCCTCTGGAAAGCCAGGCAATAGCACTCTTTAGAAATCCTTTGGAATATTTATATTTTAGGAAGACTTTCAACAACAAAGGTAAAACAAAAAATCGGGTTTTTCTAGTTGGCTCTTAATTAAACAGGAATGAAATTGATGAGAAAATTCCATTCCTAAATATTCTGGCAAATTGAAGATTTCCTCTAAATACGATATTTCTTAGGTGTCTCTCGTGTATAAGTCTATTAGTCACAGCTGCTTGAATTCCCTAGGATGTTGTAGGGTTCTCCATTTGCTGCATCATTAACTCCTCTGGTCATATATATCCAGGAGCCCCGAGGGAGCTCATGATGATTATCCCAAAGTATCTACTTTTGGGGAATCTTTGGTGCTTTAGGTGTAGAAGCTTAACAAATGAATATTTCAACATATTACATTTGTGTTTGAGGTAGAAGTCCTGAAATAGAGAAACAAAAATTTTCTTCACATGAGCATGTGTTCACAAGAGTCAAATAATTTAACCCCAATTCGCATCTGACAGCTGACACAGTTATTCATGACATTTTTACTTCTCATTCAGATGTTTGGTATTCCACAGAGTTCATCTACTGGATACTGGAAGAAAGTGAGAAGTAGTGATCCCCGTTGGGCACACTAAATCATTAAAAGAAAATTTGTCAGAGATAGGGTAAGGGGTGGGTGAGGAGAAACTAATATTTTTGAGCAGCTAGTAGGTGCCAGTTACTTTAAATTGTCATCGCTCTCAATCCTCAAAATAACGCTTTGACTCAGTTGTTTCCTCATCAGTCCATTGTAGAGATGAGAAAACTTGAGGTTTTGAGAGGTTTGGTATTTCTTGAAAGGCCCTTAACTAAAAAGTCATAGGGAGAGGAGTAAAATCAAGGTCTGTGGATCTCTGGGACTCATTTCTTTCTTTCCACAATATAAACTGCTTCCTGAAGTTCCCAGGATTAAAACATACTGGATTCTGGAAATATAGGCTATGTCTTTAAATTCATAGAGCATGAATCTTCCACAGGGTTCTGCTCAGTTGAATTCTAATCAGTCCATCTTTAAAACACATGCAGATTGGAAATTTGAGTCTTTAGTGTCATGAGAGCACAACAACCTGGGACTTGTTGGGTTTGTTGCAAGGCTCAAGGCTAATGTGCCTCTAAATCCCTTAAAGGCACATTAGTGGATAATTACAACAAATAAAGGCTAATGGGAGAACCACATCTGTTTTGTTGATTTGGCTTAGGGAAGAATTCTGGGTTAGGAGATTTAGTCAAATTGCTTGACCCTCTTTAGCCACCCCTAGCCCCAATCCAAAGCATACCTGCAAGAGGCCCATTGTCTAATGGAAAGATCTCTTGACCTCATGTGTGTGTAGGAAAAGCACAAACCGCCACATACTGATTCTCATCCTGTTTCTGACACAGTGACCTGGCTGATGACTTTAGACAGGCTATGCATTTTCCTGACCCTGGAAAGGCCATAGAATGTGCCTAGAAGGAGGAATGTCATGAATAGATTTTTATCTTTGCTGTCTCCCAAGGGACCTAAAGTGTTTTGCAAATGAACTGACAAAAATCTATTTGAGCGAGAGACTTCTCTGCTTTAATTGCTCCCAAGGTATCTGTAGTCCAGGTGCTAATGGAGTGTAACTGTCCAGGTGGTCAAGCTTTTATTGTTTGAGAAGTTGGTGTAACAAAACTTTCACTTGGGACATAGAGAACCCATTATTAATTTTTTAATGCATGGAGTAATTGAAAACCTGTTCTTGTAGGCTTTCCCTATTATAAGGATGTAATTCAATCTCTCTGTGGTAGAGACACTGCTGCATGATCACTGGATTCCATTTAATTTTCTCTTCCTGAGTATGTGGGATGACTACATTTCTTAACCTCCCTTCCAGTTAGAGTGGACCATGTGACTGGTTCTCACCAATGAGGTACAGGCAGCAGAGTTGTAATCCATTCCCAGATCTGATCTTAGAAAATATTATGTCTGAACATTCAGCCTGCTCTCCCCCAGACTCAGTAACCAGAGAAGTCATATGTTGAATTTACCTCATTAAAAGAGGAAGGCGGCCTGAATCCCTGAGTTACCTGATGGAGGAGAGTTGCCTGGCAGAGTCATCTTCCCCCATGGACTTTATGTGAATGAGAATCAAACCTTCTCTTGTGTTAAACCACTGAGATTGATGGATTTATTGATGCCATGGGATAGCCCAGCCTGTAGTGAATAATACATTCTCTTCTTCATATGTGCTATACTTCGTGTTTCCACTGAGGTCTCACAGAATCTTGGCTTTTCATCCAGAGCTAAAGGTTCTTAGCCCAAACATTCATCTGAGGCATGACTCTCCTCTGCCATATCCTAGTCAGGGGGATTTCATCTCCTCCTCTAATTGCCATTTAGAACAGCACTGACTTCTAAATATTCTCTTTACATTGAGGTAAAGATCAAATAGTGTCTGCTATATTACCATTATACTAGGCTTCCAACCAACATTTCCCTCACTCCCAACTAACCACATCTCAACTAACCCACAGAAGAAAGCCACAAGTGCTAGGGGATATTATAAGCATTTGAACAGTATTCCTAAGTTAATACCACCATGTCTGGGCTTACCCTCCTCACTAATGCTCCCAAATTTTACAAACATTAAAGTGTCTACTCTCTGCTTCATCTAACATTCTAACTCTGCTCACCATTTTGGACTCTGGTGTTCTGGCATTTTTTCCCTTATTTCCTCTGATGGCAGCATCTTCTATTGTCTCAGGAGAGAGCCCACCTTAGCTCCCAGCTTGACAGAATCTCACCTTGCTTCTGCCCTGGCTTTTTTGTAGTGCTCTGGTCAGACCAGTCTAGCCCTGCCTTTCTCAGCCTTCCCAACCAGAAGCTGGAACAATTTATGATTAGAACAGGCAACTCATTCTGCACAATAGGCAAGAGTCAACTCTAATAAGATATATGACAAGAGATCCATCCATCAGGCTAGAACATTAGGGATTGGCATAGGCCATCCTGTCCTGGGAAACCTTTTTTTTTTTTTTTTTTAGATTTTATTTTTTTTTTTATTTTTTTGAGAGATATAGAGTTCAGGGGGGGGGTGGGTGCAGTGGCAGAAGGAGAGGGAAAGAGAGAATCTCAAGCAGACTCCCTGTTGAGTGGGGAGCCTGATGCTGGGCTCAATCCTTGGACCCTGAGACCATGACCTGCACTGAAATCAAGAGTCAGACACTCAACCGACTGAGCCAACCCTTGGAAAACTTTTTAAAGATAATTGTGCAGAGGGTGCCTGGGTGGCTCAGATGGTTAAGCGTCTGCCTTCGGCTCAGGTCATGATCCCAGGGTCCTGGGATTGAGTCCCGCATTGGGCTCCCTGCTTCTTGGGAGCCTGCTTCTCCCTCTGCCTCTCTCTCTCTCTGTCTCTCATGAATAAATAAATAAAATCTTAAAAAAAAAAAGATAATTGTGCAGAATTTTAGGAAATTTTAGATATATTCTCAGAGGTCACCTCATCTGAGAGACCTTCCTTGACCATCTTTTCTATTCTATCCTTCATCATACTCTTTCTCCTTTCCTGTACTATTTTTCTTTATAGCACTTTCAACTACTTGACATATGTTAGTTTAGGTTTTCAGCTCCTATCAATAGAAAGTAGGCTTCTTGAAGGAAGTAACTATTTCTTCACTGCTATAGCCTCACACTTAGGACAGTACTTAGTGCATGCTAAGTGCTCAATAAATATTTACTGAATATTGACTTAAAGAACTGGAAAATTAAGCTAAGGAATTTTGTAAGGGTAAAGTACAAAAATCACACAAAGATACAAAAAGTGAAAGAAAAATGAAGGGATAAGGAGGATAGTTTCAGAAGTTCCATATATCTCAAATTTAAGTTCCAGGAAGAGACAAGAGAAAGGATGAAGTGGGAGAGGGGAGTAATTCTCAAAGCAATTGCAGGAGAAATTTTCCCATATCTGAAAAAAGACAATGATACTGACATTGAAAGTACTCACTGAGTTCCAAGTAGAATAAATGAAAAGACACCTCATAGAGAAATTCCAGAATACTCAAGAGAAGACAAATCCTCTAAGTATCTAGAGAAAAACATCAGAGAGCTACAAAGCAGGAAGAATATAACACTAGCATCTGCATGGACACAGGTGATACTCATGCAAGAAGACAATGGGACAATGTTTTTAAATTTTAAACATCAATTTGTATAACCATTTTTATTACCATTCAGTGAGGTCACATAAAGCTGAACAAAAGTAGAAATAACTCATGAGAAGGGAAATGAGAAAACAAATAATGGAATATATGTATTCTAATATACATATTAATATAGTATATATACTCCACTATCTGTACACACACACACACACACACAAAGTAGGAGTAAGAATTTTGAAGAGTAAATGCCATGCCATACGTGAAGATAAAATCATCAACTTAGATATACATGAAAATCAAAGGACAACCCTATGACCCAGCAATTGCACTACTAGGTATTTACCCCAAAGATACAAATGTAGTGATCTGAAGGGGCACCTGCACTCCAATGTTTATAGCAGCAATGTCCACAACAGATAAATTACGGAAGGAGCCCAGATGTCCATTGACAGAGGAATGGATAAAGATGTTGTGGTATATATATATATATATATATATATATATATACACAATGGGATACTACTCAGCCATCAGAAAGGATGGAATCTTACCATTTACATCGACGTGGGTGGAACTGGAGGGTATTATGCTGAGTGAAATAAGTCAATCAGAGAAAAACAATTATCGTATGGTTTCACTCATATGTGGAATATAAGAAACAGCACAGAGGATCATAGGGGAAGGGAGGGAAAACTGAATGGGAAGAAATCAGAGGGGGGGACAAACCATGAGAGACTCTTAACTATAGGAAACAAACTGAGGGTTGCTGGATGGGAGGTGGGTGGGGGATGGGGTAATTGGGTGATGGCATTAAGGAGGACACGTGATGTGATGAGCACTGGGTGTTATATGCAACTGATGAATTACTGAACTCTACATCTGAAACTAAAGATGTACTATTTTAAATAAAAAAAAAAAGAAAATCAAAGGACAAGGTGTTAGAGCTAATATCAGAATTCAGCAGCATAGCAGAATATGATATCATCATTAAAAATACCCTATTAATATTTTTTACCCCACCACTAATTGTTTAAAGCTATAAACGTGTGTGTGTGGAAGGAGGGCAGATGGGAGAGAGATAGATAGAGATAAGAGACAGAGAGAGGAAAAGAGAAAGAGAGAGACATAGAAACCATTGAATCCTTAGGGATTAACCTTACAATTAATGCTCAAAATCTTAGATCTTTAAATAAAAATAATTTAAAATTTTACCAAACCACCTTAAAGAATATCTGCATAACTGATAAATTTTTCTTGTTTATGAATAAGACTCATTGTTATAAAGATTTAATTCATCATCAAATAAATCTATATATTCAATGCAGTCCCAATGAAAATTCCTAAAGTAACTTTTGTGTTAGAAAAGTTATCTAACAATGTCAAAAATGAAATGAAATGAAATGAAATCTATACTTAAATTATAAAAATAAATTTCATCCAGATTACGTATAACATCTAAATATAATATCTAGATGTAAACATCTAAATGTAAAGAAAATAGAAACATAAAAGCATTAGAAGAAAATATAGACAAGTATATCTGATTTTTAGAACAGGGAAAGCATTCTTAAGTAAGATTCATAAAACCATCAAGGAAAAGCACGATAAATCTGTATCAAACAAAGAAAACAGTAAAACTTAAAAAAATCCTCTGTAAGATAAAAGACATTATTAGCAAAGCTAAAGAGACAGGCAAGAGCACAGCCAAAAATATTTGCAGCATAAGCATAAGATAAATTATTATTTCAAAGAACTTTTACATATCAATAAAAGAACAAAATGAGTATAAAAATGAGCAAAGGAAAGAACAAAGTCATTCCAGGAAGATCTTGAAATCTGAAAACCAGTATACAAATGAGAAGATGATTAGATTAATGTAATACTATTTTTCATATAATTTGGTATGTTGCAAAGTGACTCGTATGCAAAACTGGAGAGGATGTGGGAGTTTTGATGAGAGTAAATTGGTACAGCCTCTTAGGAGAGCAATTTGCAATGTTAAGATGTGCAAATCCAAGACCTAGCAATTTCACTCCGTATCTGCTGTAAGAAATTCTTGCAGATTCGCTGAAGGAAACATGAATGAAGATGTTCACTGCAGCATCATGTATATTAATAAAAAAGCAACAACAATCAAAATGGCCATCAATTGGGAACTATTGGAATAAACTAACGTTATAAAAAGATCTCTGAGAGGGGTGCCTGGGGGGCTCAGTCAGTTAAGCGTCTGCCTTCTGCTCAGGTCATGATCCCAGGGTCCTGGGGTGAAGCCCTGTGTAGGGCTCCCTGCTCAGAGGGGAGTCTGCTTCTTTCTGTCCCTCTGCCCCTTCCCACTGTTCGTGCTCTCTTGCTCTCTCGGTCTCAAATAAATAAATAAAATCTTAAAAAAATAAAAAGATTCCCAAGATATGTCAAGGAGTATAAAATATAAGTTGAAGAACAGTAAGTAATAAGAAACTATTTATGTGCCCTGCACCTTGTACCTGAGTTCGCAGCTGTGTGGCTTTGACTTGCCATCACTGGGGCCACATTGTTACTGCTCTGCACCCCATCGCTTGCATTCAATCCATGGCTTTGACCCACCATGTCCAGACCGAGCTGCTGCTGCTCTGTGCTCTACCCCCTGGGTCCTGACGTGTGGCTTTAATGGACTATCACCAGGGCTCCTGTTCAGCCACTGCGCTCTGGGTTCTGAGTCAGGGCTTTGCCCCATCATCACAGAGGCTGAGCTGCTGCTACTGCTGCTTTGTACTCTACCACCTGGGTCTTGAGTTACAGATAACACTCTATTACTAGGGCCAAGCCGTTGCTGTTCTGCAGCTTGCCCCCTGGGGCCAGAGTTGGGACTCCGAGTCACCAACCCCAGGGTCTGCTGCTGCTGCACCCTGCATCCTAGGCCCTGGTTAGTGCTGCACCCTGTTATCCCTGGGCCTATGCCACTGATGCATTCCCTCCCATACCCTAACTTTCCCCCATGAGCCTGAGTCACTGTGATGATTGCATCTCAGACACTGGCGCCACCTCCACAGCAAGTGCACCCATGCTGCAGGACGCCAGCCCCACTGCCCCTCTGTCAGCATGCCAGACCTGGTACCATGAGGGATATCATTGGCTAGAGCTTCCCCAGTGAACAAAAAAGGAGAACAGAAGGACCTCAGCAGTCTTTGTCACTGGGGATCCCAAGAGCCCTAGCCATCACTGCCATCCATAGGACCTCTGCACTCTCGGTCACTGAAGACTCCTTGAGTATTCACCAACATTGACCTCAGCTGACCGAACTTTACAGAAACTAGAGACCATGTCACTGTGCTGTCCCCAGCACCAGAGATGCTCTATCTCCCCCATCTGGAACACTTGCAACCACCTTGAGGTGAAAGTTTTTCCTCACTGACGCCGGTTCCAAAAGGCTGGAAGAGGTGACTGGTCCCTCAAATGTGCAGGCATCAGTGCAGAGTCACTAGAAACACGAGAAAGCAAGGAAACATGACACCAAAGGAACACAATAATTTCTCAGTAACTGACCCCAATGAAATGGAAATCCATGAATTATCCAAAAAAGAATTCGAAATAATCATTTTAAGAAAGCACAGCAAAATTCAAGAAAACACAGATGGACAACTCAGGAAAACAATGTATGACCAAATGAGAAATTCAACAAAGAGATTGGAATCATAAAAAAAGAATCAAACAAATTCTAGGGTGGAGAACACAATGAATGAAATGAAGAATGCAATAGAGAGCTTCAACATCAGCTCAATCAAACAGAAGAAAGAATCTGTAAACTTTAAGTCAGAGCTCTTGATATTATCCAGCTAGAGGAGAAAGAAAGAAATAAGAATGAAAAAGAATGAAGAAAGCCTATGTGAATTATGGGATACCACCCACAGAAGTGATATTTGCATTATGGGAAGAGAAGAGAGAAAAGGTCAGAAGTCTCATTTAAAGAAACCATGGCTGAAAACTTCTCAAATCTAGGGAGAAATATGGCCACCTAGGAACATGAAGGTCAAAGATCCCCAAACAGGTTTGATCCAAAAAAGATCTTCACTGAGGCACATTATAATGAAACTTTCAAAAATCAAAGAAGAGAGCATTTTGAAAGCAGCAAGAGGAAAAAAAAAGGCTAGTCACATATAAGGGAATCCTGATAATGTGATCAGCAGTTTTCTCATCAGAGATCTTGCTGTCTAGAAGAGAGTGGGATGATTAGTCAAAATGTTAAAAGAAAAAAAGAGGGGTGCCTGGGTGTCTCAGTCAGTTAAGCGTCTGACTCTTGATTTTGGCTCAGGTCATGATCTCAGGGTCATGGGATCAAGCCCTGTGTCGGACTCCATGCTCGGTGTGGAGTCTGCTTGAGATTCTCTCTCTCCCTCTTCCCCTGCCCCTCACCCCAATGCTTGCACTTGCTCTCTCTCTAAAATTATAGATAAATAAATCTTTAAAAGTAAAAAAGAATGCCAAGCAGAATACTTTCCCTGGCAAAGTTGTCCTTAAGAAATGGAGGAATGGGGCGCCTGGGTGGCTCAGATGGTTAAGCGTCTGCCTTCGGCTCAGGTCATGATCTCAGGGTCCTGGGATCGAGTCCTGCATCGGGCTCCCTGCTCCTTGGGAGCCTGCTTCTCCCTCTGCCTCTCTCTCTCTGTCTCTCATGAATAAATAAATAAAATCTTTAAAAAAAAAAAAAAAGAAATGGAGGAATGAAGACTTTCTCAGGCAAACACAAGCTAAGAGAATTTATCACCATTAGACTTGCCTTACAAGAAATGTTAAAAGGAGTTCTTCAAGCTTAAATGAAAGGACACTAATTAGTACCGTGAAAACATGTGAAAATATAAAATTTGCTAGTAAAGGTAAATATGTACTAAAATTCAAAACAATATGCAATGGTGGTGTATAAAACACTTTGGACTCTGGCATGTATGTTATAGACAAAAGTGTTAAAACTAACAATAGTTACAATGTTTGGTTTATGGACACAAAATATAAAACCATATAAATGGTGACATCGACAACATAAAATGTGGGATGGACAATAAATGTGCAGAATTTATCTATGAAATTGAAGTTAAGTTGTTATCAGGTTAAAATAGACTGTTATAAGATGTATTATGAAAGCCTCATGGTAGTCACAAAGCAAAAACCTGTAACAGATACACAAATAATAAAGAGAAAAGAATCAAAGAATACCACTACAAAAAGATCATCAATTCACAAAGAGAGGAAGAAAGTAATAAAGGAACTACAAAACAATCAGAAAACAATGAATAAAATGGTGTTATTGAGTCCTTACCAATCAATAATTACTCTAAGTGTGAATGATTTACACTCTCCAATTAAAAGCTATAGAGTGGATGAATGGAAAAAGAAGACCTAATTAATAAGATGCTAACAAGACACTCACTTAAGCTTTTTTAGATTTTATTTATTTATTTGAGAGAGAGAGAGAGAGCAGGGGAGGAGCAGAGGGGAAGGGAGAGAGAGGGGAAAGAATCTTCAGCAGACCCCACACTGAGCATGGAGCCTGACGCAGGGCTTGATATCACGACCCTGAGATCAAGACCTGAGCCGAAACCAAGAGTCAGAACTTAACTGACTGAGCCACCCAGGTGCCCTAGATACTTAATCTGAGGTTGAAAGTGAAGGGATGGAGAAAAGTATTCCACGCAAACAGAAATGAAAAGAGATGAGAGATAGCTATACCTAAATCAGACAAAATAGCCTTTAAATCAAAAACTGTAATAAGAGACAAAAAAGGTCATTATATAATAATAAAGAGGTCAATTCATCAAGAGGATATAACAATCATAAGTATATGTGTATCCAATATTGAAGCTCCTAAATAGATTAAACAATTATTAATATATCTGAGAACAGAAATAGACAGCTATGTCATAATAGTAGGGAACTTCAATATCCCACTTTCAACAATGGATAGATCATACAGACAGAAAGTCAATAAGGAAATAATGGACTCAAACTACACTTTGAGGCCAAATGAGCCTAATAGACATATAGAGAACATTCCAACAACAGCAGGTACACATTCCTCTCAAGCACTTACAGAACATTCTCCAGGATAGAGCATACGCTGGTCACAAAACAAATCTCAACAAGTTTAAGAAGACTGAAATCATATCAAATATATTTTCTGACCAGAAGAGTATGAAAGTAGAAATCAATAAGAAGAAAGCTGGAAAATTCAAAATATATGGAAATTAAACAACATACTCCTGAGTAACCAGCAAGTCAAAAAAGAAATCAAAAGAGAAATAAAAAAATATCTTGAGGAAAATGAAGTGTAAACACAACATACTAAAACTTATGGGATGTGCAAAATAATTCTAAGAGGGAAATTTATAGTGATAAATGTCTGTATTAAGAAAAAAAGATCTCAAGTAAACAACCTAGCCTTACATCCCAAGGAACAGAAAAAGAACACCCTAAACCCAAAGGTAGCAGAGAGAAGGGGATAATAAATATAAGAGCAGAAATAAATGAAATAGAAAAGATCAATGAAACTAAGAGCTGGTTCTTTGAAAAGATAAGCAAAATTGACAAAACTTTGGCTAGACTAAGAAAAAAGAGAGATGATTCAAATAAATAAAATTATAAACAAAAGGGGAGATGTTATATCACAGATATATATCACAGATATACAAAAAATCTTATATCACAGACATACACAGATATACAAAAAATCATGAGACTACTATGAAAATTGTAAGCCAACTTAGATAATTTAGAATAAATGGAGTCATTCTTAGAAGCATACAACTTACCAAGACTGAATCATGAAAGCCAAGTCCAGATGGCTTCACTGGTGAGTGGTTCCAAACATCTAAAGATTTAATACTAATGCTTTCAAATTCTTCCAAAAAACCAAAGAGGAAGGAACACTTCTAGACTCATTTTATGGGCCAGTTTTACCCTGATACTGAAGCCAAACTAAGACATTATAAGAAAAGGAAACTACAGGCTAGTATCCCTCATGAACATAGATGCAAAAATCCTTAACAAAATACTAGCAAAATGGAATTTTAGAGCACAATAAAGGGATCATATACCATGATCAAGTGAGATTCATCCCTAAGTTACAAGGATGTTTCTACATATACAGATTAATAAATATGATGCACCACATGGACAGAAAGAAAGATAAAAATCATATGATCATCTCAATAGATGCAGCAAAAACATTTTGATGCAACATCCTTTCATGATAAAAACTTTTCACAGATTAGGTATAAAAGAAATGTACCTCAACATAACAAAGGCCATATATTACAAGCTTATAGCTAATATCATACTCAATGGTGAAAAGCTAAAAGCCTTTCCTCTAAGATCAGGAGCAAGACAAGGATGTCCATTCTCAACACTTCCATTCAGTATAGTACTGGAAGTTCTAGCCAGAACAATAACTCAAAAAAAAAAAAAAAAAAAAATTCCAAATCAGAAAGGAAGAAGTAAAATGGGTTCCATTTGCAGATGACATTATCTAATATATAGAAAACCCTAAAGACGCCAACAAAAACTGATATAACTAATAAATGAATTCAGTAAAGTTTCAGGATACAAAATCAACACAGAAATCAGTTGCATTTCTGTACACTAACAACCAACTATCTGAAAGAGAAATTAAGAAAGCAATTCCATTTCAATAGCATCAAAAAGAATAAGATACTTAGGAATAAATCTAACCAAGGAGGTGAAAGATCTGTACACTGAAAACTAGAAGACTGATGAAAGAAATTGAAGAAGACACAAATAAATGGAAAGATAGCCTGTGTTCATGGATTGGAAGAATTAATATTGTTAAAAAGTCCATGCTACCCTAAGGGATTTACAGATTCAATGCAATCTTTACCAAAATTCCAATGGCATTTTTCACAGAAATAGAAAAAATAATCCCAAAGTTTGGATGGAACCACAAAGACTCCAAATAGCAAAAACCATCTTGAGAAAGAACAAAGCCAGATCCATCATACTTTTTGATATCAAACTATATTAAAAAGCTAGAGTAATCAAAAATAGTATGGTACTGGCATAGAAATAGGCACATGGCCCTGTGGAACTAAATAGAGAGCCCAGAAATAAACCCACACTTATATGTCCACTTAATTCAGGACAAAGGAGTCAAGAATATACACTGGGCGGGGGGAGGGGGGGGCAATCTTTCCAATAAGCGGTGTTAGAAAATTGGATATTCACATGCAAAAGAATGAAACTGGGCTCCTATCTTACATCATTCACAAAAATGAACTCAAAATAGATTAAAGACAAATATAAGACCTGAAACCATAAAACTCCTAGAAGAAAACACAAGCAGTAAGCTCTTGACACTGGTCTTAGCAGTGACTTTTTTGGATAAGACACCAAAAGCACAGGCAATCAAAGCAAAAATAAATAGATGGGACTACATCAGACTAAAACTTCTGCACAGCAAAGGAAACAATGAGTTGAAAAGGCAATATACAGAATGGGAGAAAATATTTGCAAACCATACATCTGATAAGGGGTTAACATTGAAAATATATAAGGAACTCATTTGACTCAACAGCAATAAAACCCCAATCTAGCTAAAAAACGGGCAGATGACTCGAGTAGACATTTTTCCAAAGAAGACATACACATAGCCAACAAGCACGTGAAAAAGTGCTTCATGTCACTAATCATCAGGGCAATGCAAATCAAATCCCCATATGAGATATCACCTCACAGTTGGTAGGAGAGCTATTATTAAAAAGACGAGAGATGACAAATGTGGACAAGGATGTGAAAAAAGGGGGACCTTTATATATTGTTGGTGGGAATGTAAAGTGGTGTAGCCACTGTGGAAAACAGTATGGTGGTTCTTCGAAAAATTACATCTAGAACTATCTTCTGACCCAGGAATCCCACCTCTGGGTATTTATCTGAAGGCAACAGAATCAGCATCTCAATGATATACCCGCACTCCCATGTGTATTGCAGCCTTACTCACAATAGCCCAGACACACAAACAACCTCAGTTTCCATCAGCAGATGAACGGATAAAGAAAATGTGTCACACAAACACAGAAATATTATTTAGCGCTAAGGAGGAAGAAAATCCTGTCATTTGTGACAACATGGATGAAACCTGAGGGCATTATGTTAAATGAGATAAGCCTGATGGAGAAAGACAAATACTGCATGGTATCACCAATAGGTGGAATCTTAAAAAAAAGAAAAGAAAAGCTAATTGCCTAGAAACAGAAGGGAGGTTGGGTTCTTTATCCTTTCTCTTGCCAAACCGACTTCAGTAATGCTTTATCTCCACTTCTGCTTTCTTAAATCTCAAACAAAAAAGGAAAACACTTGCAAAAAACCAAAGTGCCGACTCCTTGTGGATTTTCCACAATTTTCTACCTGACCATTTTTAGTTGTTTACTTCTCATCTGGTTTGATGACAATGCTTGTTTTAGCAACTCACTTTAATGTAGCTTTCTAAAATACTCAACTTAGTTTTAGGGGCACCTGGGTGGCTCAGTCCGTTAAGCGTCTGCCTTTGGCTCAGGACATGATCCCAGGATGCTGGGGTCAAGCCCCGCGGGGAGTCTGTTTCTCCCTCTGCCCCTCCCCCTTGCTTGTGCTGTCTCTCCCTCTCTCTGACAAATAAATAAATAAAATCTTTTAAAAACAAACAAACAAATCCAAAAAAACACTCAACTTAGTTTTATAAAAGAAGTCCTCTTTCTTCATCAGTTTACTGAATACCAAACTAAATCACGCAATTATACTAATACACTAATACAAGTGTTATAAAAGGTATTAGCCAAGAGAAGAAGCAAACAACTCAACAGTTGGGAAGAGAAGAGGCCAGGCATCACCTCCAGCTCTGGGAGCTGAGGCCACTGTTCTGTTTGTCTTACAGAGGGAATGGGGAACACCAGGTTTGTCCACGGAGGTGATCAAACAAATTGGTTGGGGAAACTTCTAGTGTTTGCTGATATTACAGCCAGCACCAGGAATGCCTGAATCCACCTGCCCAAGGGTTTCTGAGGGAGACCTACATCAGAAAGAGGGACACCACTTCTTACTAGCAGCATGACTCGCTGGTAAAGAAGGGTTGGTGTAAGAGCCATATTTTAGGTGCTCTCTACTGCCTGGCCAACCTCCATAGCACGGGAGCCCAGCCCAGGAACCAGCACACATTCAGGCCTGGATAGGGAAGGAGGGCTGCAGGGCCTCCCAACTGGGCCTGGAGTGCACTTGTTAACCCAGACTCAGAGAAGAGGACCAACAGGGAAGTATGAAACCAAACAGCTTACAGAGTAGATTTACCACCCCAACTGCATGCAAGGCAGAAGTGAAACAGGAGAAAATGTGGTTTGGGTTATTGCTTGTTTTTGTCATTATTTTTAGTGACATGGCGGACTGCTGTAAAGCCACTGTCCATATCCAAAGTCTGAGAAGTGCCTGTGACTTACATCTCCCTGTGTGCTCTCCTCTCTCCCACCAGCACCTTCCACCAAGAGAAGCCAGCGTTCTGGGCCTTGGGCTTATCATTCCCTTAACGAATTTTTCTTTGTGTTAAATATATGTATGCTTATATCTTTTCTTAATCAGAGTTGAAAAGCACACCATTTTCTTTACTACTTGCCCTGTTGTGCCTGCCCTAAAAGTCTAAGAAAAAGGTATTATACAAAATTCTAACAAAACAAAACAAAAAACTCTAATCTGCACATGAATCACTTGGATATTGTTAAAATGCAGGTTTAGCACTTGGGGGCGGGAGGAGGCCTGGGATTCTGCATTTCCATCAAACTCCAAGGGGAAAACACAAAGAGATTTCCAACACTGTCCTAGCGCTGCTGGTTTGTGGACCATACTTTGAGTAGCCAAGAGTACAGGTGAAGTGTTTCTCAGAATGAGTGCAGACCCCGAGTCAGAATCAGTGGGGTGGAGATGCTTGCTAAAAAGCAGATTCCTGGGGCCCCACCCCAGACCTCCTCAATTAGGCTCTCTGGGAGTAGCCTAAGACTAACCAACTGGGGATTTTTTTTTTTTTAAACGCTCATGCTCATGTCCAATCAACCCATCTTGCCCCTTTCCAGAATGTAACTTCATTGGTTTAGGATGGGACCTAGGCATTTTTTAAGTTCATTAAGACATCCAGGTGATTCTAGGGTGCAATCAGAGCTGAGAACCTCAGGTTAGGGCAGTGGTCTATCAAATGATTCTGAACATTAGAAACACCCAGAAAAACTTAAAAAACTCCTAGTGTCCATGTGCCACCCTCAGAGAGTGGGGTTTCACGGGGCATGGGTGTGGCCTAGGTGCTTGAAAAGTTTCCCATGTGATTCCAATGTGCAGGCAAACTTGGGAACCACCGGGTTAGTGTGTCCATAGTTGAGCACCTCGTCTAGGCAGTTCTTATGCATGTTAAAGCCTGAGAGCGTCTGCTCTGGAAGGAAAGTCAAAGACAACTCTTTTGTTAGCATCAGGGGAAACTGCCTGCAAAGACTCCAGTTATAATTCTATGAGCCGTCTTAGAATGATGACTAAAACTTCAAACATGTGTTTGATTCACTGGATGTAGGAGGATGAAGGTAAGCAACAGAAAGGCAAGGTAGAGAAATAAGACACATGCTCTAACTCTTCCAAAGGGACTTAACTCCAATAGGTTTGCACGGTGTAGCTGTTGGGTTGCCAAGAATTACTGATATGATAGAAGATTAATACAGAAAGTATCTGATTATAAGTAGGTGCTATTCTTCCTTTATGAGCTACCTTTTCCATCATCAAGCTGGAAAATAATAATGTTCCCTGGTGACATGGATTTGTTTTAGTGAAGAGTTCTGTGCTCAGAGGAGAAAAACAAGCCCATAAAAACTGGTATACATCTATTGTTACTGACCGCCCAGCAGACCTTTTGTACCTTGAGAAAAACATTCCCTTTTTTGAACCGATTATTTTGCTTGGGGTTTAAAGTGTTACACTTGAGGTATATGTCCAGCCTTGTGTCATAGAACCTGAACTCATTCCTCAACATCAGACCTCGGCCAAGACACCTAGAGTCCTTTTATAGGGTTTCTCAAACCAGAGCTGGTTTCTCCCTAGTTGTAAAGTGACATGCCATGGGCATCTCCTAGGGTGTGGAGGGAACCTGCCTGCAGTGGGAGAGAATTAGGCCAACCCAATGAGAGGAGCCAGATAAGCCTGGGAAGGGAGACACCCTAGCTCCCATCCCTGAGATCCCTTCAGACACCTGCTTATATTCTGTCTTATCTCCAGTTCTGTGAGCCATCCTGCTACCATTTCAATAAATCACCCTTTTGGCTTAAGAGGATTTGAGTAAGGTGTCTGTCACTTACAAGCGAAAGAGTGATGCGCAGTTCAATATGGCACCATTCCCTTAGTATATTGCTTTACACATGCAGGAGGGGGCACCAACTTCCTAAAGCTAGACTTTAACAAACGATAAGTCTTGATTACTGAAAATATGGAGCCAGGTCATTGCAGGGCCCAGGATTTTGTTTGTTTGTTTCTTTCTTTCCATCCGAAATGGAAATGGAACCAGTGGCTAGAAGCAAAAGAGAGACTCTCAGAATGTTAGAAAGGAGGAAAAAACCTTTATGTGGATACCAACGGGGAGAAGTAAGTCTGGGTTTTCCATGATGCCTCCCAAAGCTATCAGCTTGCACAACATGAGATCAAAATTATTAAACAAATGTTACTTGTACAGCTTGCCACGTGCTGGGTTTTGTTGGGCTTTCAAGGCAATCAGCACCAATAGTTCTATCACACTTTAAAATTTACAGTGTTTTCAGAAATATTAGGTCACTGTCCAGATGAGGAAAATTCCTTAGAAAGAGACTAAGGCACCCCAAGAACCCAACTCCAGAGAAATTGGAAACAAGACTCATATCCAGGATTTTCTAAGTCTGACCCGGTGGTCTTTATCACTGCACCACTGTATCTGCCTCTAAGGAATAGATCGTATCAGTGGGGAGACATCAGCAATTCAATCTACTAGGGAGACATTTCCAGGAAAATATTTCCCCGATGTTGTAATGAAAGCCAACAAGAAAACAGGAATTCTTGCCACTATTGAGTGGCAGATGTGTGTCCGATAACAGAAGTGGGCAGCCATTTCGATAGGAATCTCTGAATGAGTGTTTGTCTCAACAGATCAGTTCAACGGCATCAGGCAAAGGCAGCTTCACAACCAGAAAGACCACAAGACAAGGAAATCAGGCATCTGGATCCTCATCCAGTGCCATTAGATGCTTGTAGGAACCTCAGACAAGCTTCTTAACCTTCCTGGGCCTCGGTTTCTTCATCTGTAAAATGAAAGGGTTGGACTTGATGATCTCCAAGGGCTTTTCCAGCCCTATAATTCTATGTTATTTACTAGAATGCTTGTAGCAAATACGCCACGCCGTGGTTTATAGTGCACCGTAATTACAGGGTTCCGAGTAGGAGAGAACACCAAGTCCTAAATCAGCTCAACGTCTAATTCCTGTTCAGTCACGTCAGGCCAGATTGTTTTTATATACATGAAATTTGTAGCACTGCCCCCTTTTAGAGGAGGAGGTGAGGAAGCTTCAGGTAACCTGTCCAGGTGAAGAAGTCCAGAAAGCTGTAAATAATAATGAGAGTAAGCACCAACTAGGACACCTTCTACTTTTCAAGGCATGCTCACAGTAAATCCATAAGACAGATGGGACAAGTGGTGCCTTTTTTTTTTTTTTTTAATTACCTTTGTCAGATGAAGAAAGTGAGGCACAGGCAGGTTTATATGATTTGATCAAGGTCCCCTTATAACAGAGCCAGGACTAAGACCCAGATTTCTTGACTCTGATTCTAGAAATCCTTACAACAGCCATGAAGAGTGTGTTTCCTTCAGGGAGTCATGTATCATTATATTCTCATTAGCAAAATGCTCCTTTTTGATGACTAGGAAAAGGAGCTGGCAAGCATCACTTTTGTTGACAGGTGTTGGAGAGAGATATATCAGGGGGGTGCAAAGGTCACTTTTGAATGTTTTTTCTCACTTCTTCAGTATTTACAGAGGCAAAGTCTATATACATCTTGGGGTCTTCATCCCATGAGCTGAAATAAAAGGAGAACTTAGTTGCATTTAGATAGACCTATCATTATTTCAAATTGCATCTAGCCAAACAGAAATGGGTTTTTTAGAATGTCGTCATCTGCTCCATCCCCTCATTACAAAGCTTGGTTGGAACTCTTGCTGACTCTTTCATCTGAGCCCATTTGCAATTTTGCTTTACATGACTCATCTTAAACTTTATTATCACATTCACTGTAATAACGCTGGTTGACAACACTTTAAATAGTTGGCTTTCCATGATATAAGGTAATTAATTTTTATATTGCATCTTTAATACAAAGTATTGAGACAAAGAAGAGAAAGGGAAAAAAGAAGAGAAAAAGAAAGAAAGAAAGAAAGAAAGAAAGAAAGAAAGAAAGAAAGAAAGAAAGAA